>NC_045427.1:631990945-632294945 GCF_902635505.1 Sarcophilus harrisii
ACCCCAAGCTGTGGTATATGAACATAATGAAATACTACTATGAATAGAACTATAAAACATTGTACCTAGTATCATCAGTATTGTGTGATGATCAACTACGATTGACTCAGCTCTTCTCAGCAACACAACAATCTGAGACAAGTATTAAGGACTCACAAAAGCTTTCCACAACCAGATAAAGAACTGTTGGACTCAGAATGTAGATCGAAGCATATTTTTTCTCTTACTTTATTCTTTCTCATGTCTTTTTTTCCTTTTGATCTGTTTCTTCTTTCATGACTGTGACTAATATGAAAATATGTTTTACATGATAACACATGTATAAACTGTATCAAACTGCCTACCATCTTCAAAAGAGGGGAAGGGAGGAAAGGAGAAAATTTTGGAACTCAAAAATCTTGTAAAAATGAATGCTAAAAACGTTTTTGACATGTAACTGGGGGAAAGATAATAAAATACTATTTTAAATCTTGAGATTAAATCCTGAGATACCATGGGAAAAAATTCCATTGCTAAATTTGGAATTGGGCAGACTTGGATTCAAATTCCACCTCTGGTAATTATTAGCTGTGTGACTTTGGGCAAGTCATTCAATTTTGTCCCAAACTTCTTATCTATATATCAAGAATATGTGTATGTGTGTGTGTGTGTTAGATGCTCAAAGGGATGTGAGTAATTGTTTTTTGTTTTGTTTTTTTGCTGAAGCAATTGGGGTTAAGTGACTTGCCCAGGGTCACACAGCCAGGAAGTGTTAAGTATCTGAGGTCAAATTTGAACTCCGGTCCTCCTGACTTCAGGGCTGGTGCTCCTGGGAGCCACCAAGCTCCCCCTCTGAGTAATTGCTGAGTCCAACCAAGTACACTTGTTTTACAGAAGAGGAAACTGAGATGTGGGTAGGATTAAATTTGTGTTTTGGGAAAATCACTTTAGTGGCTGAATGAAGGTGGGATTGGAGTTGGGAGAGACCTTAGGCAGGCCTAGAGCATGAAGTACCACCCAATTTCTTTCATTCCTGGGAGTCTATTTGCTGCCTGCCATTAGCCTTAATCTGCCTTGACTCTGGCTCTTTGGTTGCACTAAGCTTAGTTCTCTGATTACAGATCTGATCTAAGACAGACAGAGGCTTCCTATATATAAGGCATGATACAGACCTTGCTCAGCTTCTCTCTCTGCATCAAAGAGAAACCAAGCCAAGAGCTAAGTTCCCTGATATCCATCATTTACTTAGACAGCAAAGGAATTAGTCATCACTTCGGAATAAAGGAAAAAGCAAGTGCTCAGATACTATCCTGGTAGCCTCCTTCCATTCCCATCCTTCGGGTGTTTCCCCGCTGAAAGGAACTCTGGGCTTGGAGTTGGGAGTTTCTTGGATTCAAATTCTATCACATACTAATCAAATAACTTCTCTGATCTTCTATTTCCTCAACTAGAAAACAGGGGCGATAATTGCTGTCCCATCCTCTCACAGAGTGGTTGTGAAGCTTCAATGGCGTCTTGGATCAAAAGGGCTTTGCAAACTTTCGAGAGCAGGGTAAATAGCAGACCTTACAGCACTGGATTCAGGGATTTAACTGCTCAAAAGAAATGTGAGTAATTGTTGAGTCCAACTGATCTGTAAAATGATGGGGCTGGCTCGTAAAGTTTAAGGCCTCCCACTGACTGAAATCCCACAGTCTTGTCTTTGGAAGACTCTTATCCTTAGTTGATCTCATCCATCCAAATCCCATCTTGGTACAGAGGGAAAGAGATGAATAGAGAAGCTAGAGGTCTTCAGGTCCAATACCAGCTCTGCCATTTGCTGGCTATGTCATCTTAGACATGTGGGATCAAGTAACCAAAAAGCCTCCAGTTTTCCCAGCTAGGGACAAAATGAGGTGCTTGAGCTAGATGATTTTTCAGGTCTTATATCTCTAAGTCTAGGATTCTTTAAAATCCAGCTCAAGCCACATCTCCTCCTACTCTGACTGACCCAGCTGATGACAATCTCCTCCGAATGTCTATTATCCCGATACCATTCATCTGGCACAGAGTACACGTAGACCTATTATCTTAAGCAATCAATTATGCTATTTTGTTATTTTAAACAATAGGTTCTCAGACAGCCAAACTTTAGACTTTTTTCTTTTTTGTAATTAACAAAATTTTATTTTCTTTCCTTCCATTTAAAAGAAAAATAAAAGTAAAAGTAAAATATGTTCCTTGTAACAAATTCTCACATTGTCGAAGTGGAAACATATATATGTATGTATATATATACATATATTATATATATATATAATATATATATATAATTCTCACATTGTCAAAGTAGAAACATATATATATACACACACACACACACACACACACACACACATATATATATATATATATATGTTTCTACTTCAACAATGTGAGAATTTGTTACAAGGTACATATTTTACTTACTATATATATCTATCTATATATCTATCTATCTATCTATCTATCTATCTATCTATATATATATATATGTTTCCTTCTGCATATTTACTCCATCTTTCTGTCAGGAAATGGGTAGCACACTGCATCATTGGAACTCTGGGTTAATTATTGGTCGTTATTTGGATCAGCATTCTTATGTCTTTCAAAGTTGATTGTCTTCACAATATTTTTGCTTTATATCATTTTATACACAACTTTCCAGACTTCTCTAAAGCTAAATCACTTCTAATGACACGATAATATCTCTTAAATATTTGCTTTATTAAGTAACTTGTTTAGCCATTGCACAATTGATAGGCATGTCCTTGATTGCCAGGTTTTTTTACTACAGCAAAAAGTGGTCCCATAAAATATGTGGGAGAAGGGGCTTGTGATTTTTTTCCTTTTTGCTCTTTCTTTGATCTCTTTGGAGTTATAGATGAGGATATACTTACTGGAGCCAATTCAAACTGTGTTGAGCGAGGCAATTATAAAATTTTCACTGGAAGTCTTTACACCTCAGAATTAGACAAATACTAAAAATCAGGGCTTTGATATTTCTTTTTGATTGTATAGCCTGAAGAAAATGAGAGACAACATGTTAATAATTCAGATGAAACTTAATAGTACATTTTTGGAGATCCAGTTGTTGAATATTTACCAACAAAACTTGGATATAGGCCTAGTAGTGGTATAATTAGGTCAAAGAGTTCAGATAGTTTAGTGTCTTTCAAGATAGTTTCAAACTTCTTTCCAAAATGGCTGGATCAGTTCACAGTTCCATCAACAATGCATGAGTGTAAAGGGAAAAAAAAGCATGAATGTGCATGGCCTGGGTTTTAAACAATTTTGTATACTCTGTGTCACCAGAGTGGAAAATTTATAATTATTCAATAAATATTTGTTGAATGAATGACTGAATTTATTTCTGCCTTCTAGCTTCCTTCAAGTCCCAGCTAAAACCTCACCTACAAGAAGGTTTTCCCCATCTCCCTTAAGACTTCCCTCTCCCAATTTGTCTCAAAATTCAAATCCTGTTGGTTGATTCTCTTTTGGCCTATCTCTTCCTGTCTTGATGACCAGCTAACTCCTCTGTGAACACTTCTCTCATTGAATGTGAGGAGGCAAATGTCCTATAAATTGTGAAGTGTAATGTAAACATGGGATATTGTTATGGTTATTCATGATCCCCAAGGATCCTGCCTTTGGACTAGCTCTGGGCCCCCAGCCCTAAATCCCCATGGGATTCTCCCTTAGCTAAATGGCCCCTGATGCTCTCCCTGGCTGCCTGCTTGCCTTTGCTCTCTCCTCCGTGTTTTTCCTCTTCCTTCACATCAAAGACTTCCTGGTCCAGTTCTCTGGGGTGGTGAGCTCATGATTGCTGCCTACTCTGGCTAAACACACCTCCTGCCTCGGCTTCCCAGGTGTGTTGAGGGGCCTTCTGGGAGGCAAATGTAAGACAAACAGGCTTCTCCCCAGGCTCTCTGACATTCAAAAGGTAAAGCCAAGCCAAGCTTCAGTCTCAGGATCCACTTTCCTATTTGATTCTCTTGCAGTGAATATGTCATCCTAGTAACATTGACATCTTTCAGTCTAATGCCCCTTTTTATACAAAAAGGGAAAATGAAGACCCAACAGGTTGGTGCACTAGAAAGTTCACTGTATTTAAAGGCAAAAGACTTGCTAAAAAATGTGACACTTATCACCTATCAGATTTATGCAGAGGAGAAGAATTCAGGAATAAACAAGAGATAGAGAGCATTATGGGATATGAAATGAATAATTTTAGTTACATTAAATTTTTTAAAATTATACATTTTTTTAAAGAAAGACTTGTAAATTCTTTGCTATGTGACCTTGACCATGCCCCAAACCCTGAATAAGAGAGAAAATGAGAGAGCTGGGTTAAGTGATCTTGAAAATCCCTTCTAATCCCTTCACAATCTGATTCCAACCAGCCTTCACCACTTCATACACATTCTTCCTCCTCACTCACTCTACATGCCTCCAAACTAGTCTTCTTCTTCTTCCTTAAATGTGCTATTCCATGTCCTAACCATGTACCTTTGACAGGCTAGATCCCCTGGCTGAAATGTACTCCCTGCTTGACTCTGCTCAAGGGCATTCTCCTACACGAACCCTTTCTTGATTCAGTTCTCCCCTTGCTAGTAACGTCTAAATAAATTTATTACCTTGGAAAGATTTCTCATTAACCTAAAATATGTACATGTTATTTCTCCAAGCCGTCAGGAAGCAGTTATTAAGCGTGACCTATGTTCCAGACACTATGCAAAGTACTGGGACTACAAAGAAAGACACAAGGAGTTCCTGTCCTCAAGGAGCTTGCAGTCTCATTGACAGTGTACAATCCAAGAGGGCAGGAGCTGTGTGCATTTTTGTGGTTGTATTCTTAATGTCTGGCACATAGTAGGTACTCAATAAATGCTGGTTGAATTGAATTTTGGTCCTAAATCCTATGATCACAAATTTATATCTGGAAGAGATCTTAGAGGACATCTAATGCAACCCCTTCATTTTAAAATCAATCAATCAAGAAACATAAGTGCCTAGTAGGTTCCAGGCTTTATGCTAAATGCTGGTGATGGAAAAGGAGACAAAAGACAGTCCCTGTCTACAAGAAGCTTACAGTTAGCTTGCAAAGAAATACATATAAAGAAAGCTGTAATCAAGGGTTAATAGGAAATAATTAACAGGGGAAAGGCATTAGAATTAAGATGATTTGAGGAAGGCTTTCAGTAAAAGAGGGGAGATGAGCTAGAGGGCAGAGTGTCCCAGGCATGGGGGACAGCCTGGAGAGAAAGTGCCTTTGACCAATAGATGGAGTATCTGGTTCATGGAACAACCAGGAAACCAGGGTCACTGGGGTGAAGAGAATATGTTGAGGAATAAGGTATAAGAAGAGGGGAAAAGTAAAAAGAGGCTATGGGATGAAGGCTTGTGGAGACCAAAGAGGGTACTTAGTACTTAATCTTGGAGGCAATAGAGAGCCTCTAGAGTTTACTGAGTGTGGGGTGACACAATTAGGAGAATCAGTTTGGTGGCTGAATGAAGGAAAAATCAGGAGACCTGATTGCGGCAAGCAGACCCTCCCAGCAGCTATTGTGACAGTCCAAGTGTAAGGAGATGAGGGTCCGTGGGGATGTGGGTGGTGTCAGATGAGAGAAGGGACTTAAGAGATGGTATAGCCCTCTACGGTATTAGGGAGGGTAGAAAGGGGAAGGTTTGGGAGGAAAGAGAAGTTCTGAGTTGGATACATTGAGTTTCAGGTGTCACTGGGGATCCAATTTGAGATATCTGAAAAAAGTTCCCCCAAAGTCACATACCCGCCCAGTACCCAAGAGGCAAATCAAAGACAGAGCAGACTGTCAAACCCTCACAAAAATAATGCAAAGTTTTGCCCCAGAGAAGAGATGAAATAGTGATTTTCCTCCTTTCTATAGTGATGTTGGTGGCTCTGGCCACCAAATGTCATATAGCTTTTGAAGCCTTTCACTACCTGGCCCTACCCTACTTTTCCAGCCTCATTGCACCTCTCTCTCTCTCTCTCTCTTTCTTTCTCCTCTCTCGGTCTCTCTCTCTCTCTGTCTCTGTCTGTCTGTCTCTCTGTCTCTGCCTCTCTCTGTGTCTCTGTCTCTGTCTCTCTCTCTGTCTCTCTCTCTCGATCTCTCTCTCTCGATCTCTCTCTCTCTCTCTCTCTCTCTCTCCCTCTCCCTCCCCTTCTCTCTCTCTCTCTCTTTCCCCAAACTCTGAGATCCAGCCCAGATGGCTTTCTTTCTCTGTTCTTCACACATCTCTCTCACCCTTCTATCTTTCCCCCTAGCCATCCATCATGTCTGGAACACCCACTTTTCATCTCCACCTCATAGAATTTCTCCTCTTTTAAGACTCAGTTCAACTATCACCTTCAAAATAAAGATTTTCCTGATGGCCCCATCCACCCAGATCCAGCTGTTTTCCCTCCCAATACACTTCATGTTTCTATTTAATTCTCTATATGCTTATGTAGGTGCCTATATTTCCATTAGAAGAAAATTCCTTGAGAGTAATGATTATGTCATTTAGTATATTTTCATCCCCAGTGCCTAGGACAGTGTTTGGCACACACTTAATGTGGACCTTAATAAATGCTTCTTATGGACTGATTGACACAGAATCATTGTATTGTTTAGGTTTTTTTTAACTCTATGTCTCTGTGACGAGGGAGAGCTCATTTGGAATCAGAAGGGAATATCTGGAAAAGACAATGATGGAAAAAAAAACGTTCTTTCAACTTGTTAAAAATAAAAGTTTCCACAGGAAATGGCATTGTTCTTTGCAAATCGACCCCTGTTCCAATGGCCCTCCCTCACCCACGTCCTGTGCTGTCCCCTAGCAGCCAATTACCCAGCCGAAAGCCATTAGTTCCTCATAAATGCCTTCTCTTTCTTTGTGCCCAGGCCTTGGTCAATGATTCAGTTCCCATCTTTGTCCGGGTGCTGTAGATAATCAGAATAATGAAGATGAATAATAAATGAAAATTATCTGAAGGAATCATTAATGGTGGCTCCCAGCAGTTCAGGTACTGGGGACTGGGCCAGACCGGGGCATACAATGGAAATGACTTTCTATTCACCAAAATGCAGCTGTCTTTAGGGGAAGGCAATATATCCCTTCCCACCACACCACCCAGGATGGCTGGCAGGTCCCAGGTTCAGTGCCTCTCACAGATGTGGAGGCCAGTGCTGCTATTTCTGGTAGACTGTAGTCAGAGAGAAAGGAACCCCCCCCCCAGAAACCTCCCAAGCTAGTCTCTGGGTCATAAATAATGGCTAACCTTAGAGTTGAAAAACCTGGGACCAAATTGATCTAGGGCATATAAATGAGTATTTCCTTCCTTCTTAGATAGCTGGAGCATGACAGAGATAGCATTGTCCTTGGAATCATAAGATCAAAGAATTTTGAGATGCAAGAAGACGTTTCCCTCATTTTATCAATCAGGGTCCCGAGTCCTAGTGGGGGCCAGGGAGAAACTTGTCCAATCTTACAGGTAGCAAGTATCAGAATTGATATTTGAACCCAAGTCCTCTTATTCCAGACACAGGATTCAAATCTCACCTCTGCCGTTGACTAGAAATCATCAGAGAGAGGTCACCTTACATTTGCTTCAGTTCCTCTGGAATGGAACAAGCCAACTTCTTTTTGTCTGCCTCAGTTTCTCCTCCTGTACATGAGCATAAATATTGGCGTTGCTTATCTCATGGGTTTGCTGTATGATTTGAATAAAATCATGTATGTCAGACCCTACATATACAATAAAGTATTATATATATATATATATATATGAGTGTGTATATATATATAATATATATATATATCAGCTATTATTTCAATTCTTCTCTCTTGAGCTCCCTTTCTAGATCTTCTTAAATTGTGATCTGCCACCTTTGCTGGATGAAGCTGATGAAGTCAGCAGAATCACAGAAGGTTCAGAGAAATTACTCACCGTGTATCTTCAGTTGCCTTCTCTATAAAGAGGAATGAATTAGATGCTCTTCTAAACTTCCCTTCCAGAAATGACATGTGATGATTCTCTGAGGAACTGATTGCTCACACTACTCTAATCTTTCCAAGACTCAGTTTTCTCATCTGTGAACTGGGAATAATAATATCTATGAGTATTTGTTGTGAGCAAAGATCTTAAATGACCAAATACAGTTTCCCAATGGACTGACTCCTGCTTCATTTCCTATTGGGATGTGCAGGTGTCAGTTAAGAAGCTACTGAGATGAAAGGCTGAGTCTGAACCTTGAAGGTCGAGCCAAATTTTAATAATTGCAGTGAAAGGAAAATGAGATTCCATGATTATAAATTACAAAAACAAATAAACGAATGAATGATTAGATAGATAGACAGACAAGATAGGCTGATAAATGATAGATGATAGATAAACAAGATAGATTGATAAATGATAGACTAGATAGGTAGATAGATAAATAGATAGATAGATAGATAAAGAGCTCTAGCCTTAGGCACTGGGGCTCTGGTTCATGCTTTGCCACTTGCTGATTGTGAGAAAAGTTCCTTCTTCTCATAGGGTCTCAGTAGTACGCAATATTGGACGCAATGATTCCCAAAATCCTTTTACTCTCAACCTAGGCTTGTAAATACAGAGTTGAAAGATGCCACAGAGGTTGAGACCAGCCCCTTTCATTGTACAGGTGAATAAAATGAGACCCCAGGAAGTAAAATTGAATTCTATGATCTAAGGTCCCTTCTAACCTCAAATCTTATTATCTTATAATTGGACTCTTGAAGTGTCTTTCCATGGAACCTAAGTGTCTGCTGTCAAATGAGGATGTTAAACTAGATGATCTCAAAGAGTTTTTCCTATGTCCAGAATCCAAGATCTTTTGATCCAAGATCTGCAGACATGCCTTGTTCATTTCCATCTCAATGTCTTTCTTGGAGTTCCCTCCTCCCCCTTTCCTTGGAATTCTTATTTCCCCCCTTTCCTCCCCTCTAAGTGCTACCCAGCCTTCAGTGTTCAGTGAAAGGCTCCTCTTTCCTGATGATAACAGCAGTGGTATTAATAGCTTACATTTGTACAAGTTAAAACACTGTGGAAATTGAGATAATACTATTATTAACTATTATTATTATTGAGGTCATTTATTATTTATAATAAGGGTAGCTAGATGGCACAGCAAATAGAGTGTCAGGCTTAGAGTCAGCTAGACCTGAATTCAAGTCTAATTTCAAACACTTACTACCTGTGTGATCCTGGGCAAATCTCTTGGCCCTCTTTACCTCAGTTTCCTCATCTGTAAAATGAGCCAGAGAAGGAAATAACAAACTACTCCAGTGTTTGGGGCAAGAAAATCCCAAATGGGTTAACAGTCATACACAACTAAACAGCAATGAAAAAAAATGTATAAACCCTCTTAAGATTTTCCAAGCACTTGACCTTATTTCATTGGAGCCTCGCAACATCCATCTATCTTAGATAAAACAAGCATTATCATGTTCATTGCTACAGGTGATGAAAACTGAGTCTCAGGGAATGGCCTAGCCTTGAAGAGCGGGTTGGTAAGTGTTTGCTGTTAATGGCAGATCACTATGAAGAAAGGCAGGTTAGGGTATAGTTGGCCCTATAAGGACCAGGTATCTTGTGAAGGTAATTACAGACTGTCTGTCTCTGAGAGTCCCCCTCCTAGATAGCAGATCTGGTTCTTTATATCATTCCCTGTCCTGTAAAAGTCTTTGAATGCAAACAGATTTCAGTAGCACCTCAGATTGTGCTCCAAATCTTTCCCCAGATTTAAACTGTGTGGTTTATGGGAGTAAAGCAGTAGTGGGCATTTCCCAAATCCTAGCAGCTGCAAGGAGCTCTCCACTGCAGGACCTCATGCAGAAGATGATGGCAGGCAGCATCAACCCCCAAATCTCGTTTTTAAAGGGAGGCACAGATGAATCAAACTGGGATATGTGCCATTTGTATGCACTCAGATCTCTTTGGGCACCCAGGACCTTGGATGCTTGCCTGACCATATGCTTTCTGTTCTACCCTTTGCATCCCAGTACCCCCACATTGCTGGCCCACACTTTTAGACCTTAGATGCATCTCTTTTCCTGGTCCCCTGTCTGTTTAACACCCTGTGATAACCAACCTTTTGGCCCAATACAGCCCTCTCATCCCATTCACAACTGTCCTCTCAGCCAGAGCCGTTAATGCAGCTTCCCACCTCCCCAAGCTGTCCTGCCAGACTTTTTAGCCTGTTCTATGGAGAATCCTTTACCATAGCCCCTGGTTGGTCCTGCCTCTAGTATGGCCTGGCCTGGGGCAAGAACATATAATGGGTGGAGAAGACGCTTCTTTTTTAAGTAGAAGCCCCAATTCTAGAATCTTAAACACACAAATCCTTTGTGTGAAGGATGGGAGTGGGGGGGGGGGGGGCCAATATTCTCACCAGCTCCCAGGCTGGATTCCATGCTCAAGACCACTCATCCATAGTTTTAATTGAGCTTCTTCAGTTTCATTGCTAATTATTTCAGTTCAATTTAACAAACATCTACAAAACATTGGCTATATTGTAGAGAGGATTCTTATTCATGCATGGGCTGGGCTAGATGGCCTCTGAGGTCCCTTCCAACTGTGAGATTCTGTAATTCTCATCTCCAGCACTGCAATCCTTAACACCTAGGGCTTTTGCTGTCATGTTAAGATTTGTAAAACCTGCCCTATAGAAACTATAAATTTCCTCAAGGCTCAGGAGCCACATTTTCCACAAATTTCCATCCCTGGCCCTCTCAGTTGAAAGTGATCTCTTCCTCCCCCAATATTCTTAGAACAATTTGCCTGGATTCACACACATTCTAGCTTAAATTATAGTTAGATAGATAGATAGATAGATAGATAGATGATAGATTGATGATAAATAGATGATAGATAGATAGCTGATAGATGATATATAGATAGATAGATAAATAGAGATAGATGATAGATAAATTGATGATAGATAGATGATAGATGATATATAGATAGATGGATAGATAGATGATATATAGATAGATAATGATAGATAGATAGATGATAGATGGATAGATGATAGATGATATATAGATAGATAGATGATAGATAGATAGTATATCTGTCTAATAGAGCATAAATTTCTTGGGGGCAGAGGCCATGGCATTTTTTACATCTTTGTGTCAGAAGGTGAGCAGAAGCATTCACCAAACAATTTGTTTAGCTTAAAGAACAGGCACCTCATGCGATCTTTGACAATACTTCTTTATGGAGAGTCTGGCTACCATGTTGAGGAGACAGAAGATAGATTTTTATTGAATCTCAATGACTGGGGTAGTTCTGGGGCCCCCTGAGAGTTGGGTTTCTCTAATGGGTTCTTCCCCAAGATGAACTAATTGGCTTAACTCTTAGGAAAATGGCCTCTATTGGGAGGAATCAATCCTGTTGGGGAGAATCATTCATTCTGTGGTACTGTAAAAAGGATTATGTACTTCGAGCTCAAGGATCTTTTGTCTTGTCCTTTCTACCTTTTTTTTTTCCTGGAGGGGTCCTAAGTGTACAGCAGCTTTGGAAGCAGAGACACATAACACAGGCAGGCATGTACTTGCCCATATGCGCTGAGAGGAGAATTCCTGGATAATGTTGAACCCCTGATTCCTAGTAAAAGGAGATGTCATTTCCTAGGTGTCACAATTCTGGAATCCTACCTAGCCCTAGAAGGAATCTTCTGATTGGGCCAGTCTTGGGTATCCCTAAGTTTGGAAATACTAGAAGCTGGTCTCCTGTCTAGTGAAAAGAGATTTGCTAGATGGTATGATTCTGTTATCAAACCCCCCATCAATCTTGGAGCTTGCCTCAAGAGGAAGTTTAAGAATCTAGCCTTTAAGAATGCAGACAGACAAAGAAGAACTAAAGAACATTATGACATGCAAGATGGACAACTTTGATTACATTAAATTAAAAAGGGTTTGCACAAACAAGATTAAAAGAAATACACAAAATTTGGAAGGGGAGAAATTTTATAGCCAGTCTTTCTAATAAAGGCCTCATTACTAAAATATATAAAGAACTTTGTCAAATGTATAAGAACCCCAGTTGAGAAATAATTAAAGGTTATAAACAGACAATTTTCAAATGAAGAAATTAAAGCTATCTATAGCTATATGAAAAAAAATTGCCCCAAATCATTATTGATCAGAGAAATGAAAATTAAAGCAACTCAGAGATACCACTTCACATCTCTCAGATTGGCTAAGATGACAGGAAAAGATAATGATAAATGTTGGAAGGAATATGGGAAAACTAGGACACTAATGCATTATTGGTAGAGTTGTGAAATGATCCAATCATTCTGGAGAGCAACTTGGAAATATGTCCAAAGGCTATAAAACTGTGTATGCACAGTTGATCCAGCAGTGCCATTACTAGTTCTGTATCCCAAGGAAATCATAAAAGAGGAAAAAGGACCCACATGTGCAAAAATGTTTGTAGCAGCTTTTTTGTGATAGCAAAGAATTGTAAAATGAGTTGATGCCCATCAGTTGGAGAAAGGCTGAATAAGTTAGCACATATAAATGTAATGGAATATTATTGTTTCATAAAAAATGATTTAACAGGCTGATTTCAGAAATTCCTGGAAAGATTTACATGAACTGATACTGAGGGAAACAAATGGAATCAAGAAGACATTGTACACATGACAGCAAGATTGTGTATTAATCAACTATGAAAAGACTTGGTTTTTCTCAGCAGCTCAGTGATCCAAGACAATCTCAATAAACTTTGGATGGAAAATGCCATCTGCATCCAGAGAGAGAAGTATGGAGACTGAATGTAAATCAAAACATGTTATGTTCACTTTTTCTTTTTGTTTTATTTTTTCCCTCTTGTGATTTTTCTTTTTTGTTCTAATTTTTTTCTCCTAACATGATTCATTAGGAAATGTGTTTTTTAATTGAATATATTTGTATAACCAGAAATTAAAAAAAAAAAAGAATCCAATATAGTTCCACCCAGAATTCCAGATCATTTCTTTAAGAGAAAAGGATCATCTCTGTGTCACTGCCTCACCCCCTGTAGAAGAGCAACGAGAGACTGAAGTCGCAAGATGAGGGAGAAAAGACAGAGACTGTGTGCTCTGTTATTGCCATGAATTATTTGGACAGTACCAATCTAAACAGTGCAGGGAAATGTCCAGCAACTACAAAGTTGGTTTTCCTTCCAAGACATTACAAGCCCTTAGAGGGTCTCTGTTGTATATAATAGTGACTTTCTGGAATGCTGCTGTATTGTTTATCCAGCAGCCACAAAATGTTTCTCTTCCAGGGGGGATTACACCATAAGATGCACTCTGAGTATATGGCAGCAGGGGGAGAGGGATGAAGTATGATCCTCTAGAGATGGGAAAGTGGGATGTACCAAAAAGGGAGAAAACTTGTACCAATTATGTCCAAACCATTGTCAACCTCTTTGTGTGTGGTTTTTTGTGCTTTGTTTATGGGTTCCTGGGAGTCCTTTCCAATTTGTGCATTATCTGTGGTGTGAAATAAAGGCTCTCCTGTATCAGATAAATGCATTTATTACCATGACCATTTATATAGTAAATGAGAATCCCTTTTTTCCACATTTGTGGAAACCTAGACACAAGACATATTCAATGATTTTTTTCAAAAGCAAATTCTGGCTGGGTTAATACAATCCAAAGACAGAATTATCTTTTTGTTTTAGCTCCCCAAAATGGATATAGGTTGTGTGAGCCAGGGGGTTTATTTGTATCTTCAGTGCCACCATGGAGGCTGACACATAATAGGAACTGGTACCACTAGGCAGTGCAGTGGACAGAGTATTTGGCCTGGAGTCAGGAAGATCTGAATTCAAATCCAATCTTTAACTTATTAGTTGCATGACCCTGGAAAAGTAATTTAACTGCCTCAGTTTTCCCAACTGTAAAATGGGGGTAATAATAATATCTATTTCCTAAGGTTGTTGTGAGGATCAAATGAGAAAGTTATTTATTTATAAAGTTATTAGCATAGTTCTTGACATGTGGTAAGCACATAAAACATTGATTTCCTTCCTATTTAATAATTTTTTCAAAATTAAATTGAAATTTTAACACTGAGGCAACCCTTATATAAGCAAAAAGAAAAAATATGCTTCAAAGATCCATTATTTCCTCTAACACAAATATTCCTTCCACCAATCATGGATCAAAAGCTTTTCACAAATGATATAGATGCATATTCTTCAGAAATTTGTGATTCACAAAGTACTTTATACACAAGATGTCCTTCTTGTCCTTACAGCAATCACATGAGTTATGAGACGCATTAGTATACCCATTTTAAATATGATAAAATGGAGAATGATTAGCTGAGAACTGTGTAGCACAGGGGGAAGAGAAGGGTGGGACCTGGAGTCAGGAAACTTCCCTTCAAAATCCTGATTCTGACAAGTTATGTGATGATGAGCAAGTTGCTCATTCTCTCAAAGCCACAGCTTCCCTATCTATAAAATGGTACTTTATCTAACAGGATTGTTGTGAAGAAAGCACTTCACTTAAAGTAAAATATCATTATGAGGTTTGGCTGGGGTTGACCAGATGAAGTAATTTTTGTTGTTATGGGGCAGCAGGACTCAAGCTTTTTAGTCTCAAGACCCTTTTCTGTTCTCAAAAAACCATGGATCCCAAACAGTTTATGCTTATGTGGATTCTAGCTCTTGTTACTTTTCATATTAGAAATTAAAATTATTTCTGAACTATTTATTTATTAATTCATTTAAATTAACAATAATAAACCTATTGTGTTCAGTTATTTTTCAGTCATCTCCAGCTCTCCATGACCCCTTTTAGAGTCTTTTTGGCAAAGTCACTGGATAGTTTGCCATTTTTTTCCTCCAACTGATTTTATAGATGAGGAAACTGAGGCAAAGAAGATTAAGTGACTTGTCTGGCCAAGTAGTAGATCTAATTGATCTGGTAAGATTTGACCATCTAGTAAGGTCAGATTTAAATTTGGGAAGCTGGATTTTCCTGATTCTATCCTCAGTGCTTTTTCTACTATGGTACCAGCCAGCTGTCCCAGGATCTGCTGTTGTTAAATCCAATATATAATAACATTTTATTTATTAAAAATTATCATATTTTACAAAATGAAAAAATAAGGATAGAATTGTTTTAAATATTTTTGTAGATCTCTCTAGAACCTGGTTTACTAGAAGAGAGCTGATTTCTCCTCTCTGCTTCTGCATTCAATCTGTTGCAATGTATTGTTTTGGTTGAACTCATATGTACCCAATGTTAAGTCTTAAGAAGTGCTTTCCTGGAAATAACCTAATGAGATAAATCATAGGATAATAAGTACATAGGAATAGAGCTGGAAGGCATCTCAGAAACTGTCAAGTCTAACTTCATTTTATAGATGAGGAAATTGAGATACAGGGAAGAAGGGCAAATATTAGCAGGATAAGAAACCACATAGTACAGTGAAAAAGTGCAGTACAGTGACCAGGTTCAAATGGTACCTCTAGATCTTAGGAACACAGCATGCTTCATAGTTAATCTCTCTGGGTCTCAGTTTCCTCCCTGCAAAGAAGGAATAATAATCTCAGGGTTGGTGTCAATGATGGTCAAAGAAATGTTTGAGGTAGGTGACATCCCCAGGGTGATATGACTAAGGTCAAAGCCAGAGGTCATATATGGTTATACCAGAAATAGGAATTGTGGGCAAAGGCCTGGCTTCCTTGACCTTTCCTATGCCCGCTTCTTGATTGTTAAGGGCAGGATGCCTCCTGGCTCCGAGATGTGCCATCTTGGAGTGAAATTTGACCAAGATTAGAGCCACGGACGCATTGCATCGTATCCATCGCTGACTGGCACAGCCACGGAAACAGACGGGAAGGAAATCAATTTGAGTGTTTGATTAATTTTAATTTTTAATTTGCTCAGAGAGTAATGCATCCAGTCCGACATGGCACGTTTCCTTCCTCATCACATGCTTTCAGAGGACACTGCCACTGCCACCAAGCCCCTAAAGTCTCTCTACCCTTCTGCTCCGCTGCTCTTGGCCAAATAGCCTGGGATCAAAGGACTACCCCTTCTCCCCCTGCCTGGCAGGGGAAGGGAGCAAAGTTTCTGGCTTTCATTCACCCATTGCTGCCATACCTCATTAATCAGCAGGCAGAGGCTCTAACCTGGACCCCTCCTGACAAGCAAAAAGATATAGTATTACGGAAAGAACATTGGACTGGGAGTTAGGTGACCTGGGTTGCTGGGTGACCTCAAGTAAGCTCACTGCCAAGGGCCTCAGTGCCTCTGTAAAATAACAGGGTTGGAACAAAGGATCTCTAAGAACTCCTCTCACCCAGAAAGAGTGTCTTGTACGTCCATTTCCCCTGAGATTCCTTGAAAAGGAGCTTCCAATGTAAGAGAAGAGCTGGACAGGAGAAAGGAGAACCCAAAGGGAGAAACCATTAACTGGACAATGCCATGTCCCACAGCAAACAGGTGGGGGAGAAATCATCTCCATTGTGGGAAAGGGCTTCTTCTTGGAATCTCTCACATCCCATCCCAAGCACAGCCAACTCAACTCCCTGTAGGGGAGGGTAGACCCAACTTTTGGGAAATGTGGATAAGGCCAGCTCCCTCCATTCCAAAACGGTCCAGGGTTGGAGGAACAGATCCAGGTAATGTCTCTGTTCCCTTAAGGACTCTCCAATTCCAGGCAACTAGATAGTGTAGTAAATGGAGCACTAAACTTGAAATCAGGAAAATCTGAGTTCAAATCCTGCTGCAGACCCTCGGAAAATCATTTCTCCTCCCTGTGAATCGGTTTCCTTGTCTGAAAAATGAGGATAATTGCTGCTGTCTCATAGAGTTGTTGAAAGGTTCAAATAAGAAAACATAATGTTTTGCCAATCTTAAATATACTAATGCTAGCTATCATTATTATTCTATATTCTCTCTAACTTTTCTTCTCAAATGGGTTAGCTGCGTGATTACATGGAAATAACTTTATAAATCTGAACCTGTTTCATTATGTTCTCAGTTACAAGATTAGAATGGGAAAGAAATTTAAAACCTAAAATAATCTCAGAGCAGGACATGACCTAAGAACGAAGTATATCAGAAGTAGAAGCGACCTCAGAACCTAGCACACTGAATGTCAGAATTAGAAGAAATCTTAGATCATAATGTATTGAGCATCAGAATGAGGATGGATCTTAGGTCACAGAACACCTAATTGAAAGGAACCTTAGAACACAAAATATCAGACCTAGAATGGAACTCGGAATAGAGGACATCAAAGTTGTGAGGGATCTTAGAACACAGAATGTCAAAATTAAACCAAGGACCTTGGAGTTCATTTAGCTCAAATCTGTCATTTTACAAATTAGGAAACTGAGGTACAAATATGTTGAGATTTTGGCATCATTTAAACAGAAGCTATTGTTCTCAAAAAGGATTTTATTAGTAAGGGGCAGGTGGTCATCCGAGACAAACTTCCAAAGGACAGAGCCGTTGAGTTGCAGGATCCTGATAATTCTATCCCCACACCCTCTGTGACTGGTACAGCTTCCTAGGCTAATGAAACAGCTCGGTAGAACTCAGCCATCTTTCATTTCACATCAGCTACTTGTAGACCATTGGGATGGAGCACTGTAAGAAATACACTATTCAGCTAAGACACGGTCTTACCCTCAGGGAGCTTACCTAGAGGAGATAAGACACAGCACAAGTAAGTATAATATCTAACACAATATATAATTCTAATATAGTAAGTATAATATCTAATACAATATATAATTCTAATATAAGTATAATATATAACAATATATAATTGTAATATCTAACACAATATATAATTCTAATGTAAGTATAATATATAATACAATATATAATTCTAATATAATAAGTATAACATCTAACACAATATATAGTTCTAAGTATAATTTATAATACAATATTTAATTGTAATATATAACACAACATATAATTCTAAGTATAATATATAATGCAATATATAATCTAATATAATGAGTATAATATCTAACAATATATAATTCTAAGTGTAATATATAAAATATATAAGTATAATATATAACAATACATAATTCTAATATAATAAGCAAAATATATAACATAATATATAATCCTAAAATAATAACATATGCTAAAGACTTCCAAAATGGGAAAAACAACATGACATATGGGAGTGGGAATGAGAAGGGCTAGGTTTGAGCCTTGGCTCCCTTAGACCGGAGGAGAGACATTTTTATCAACCATAGAGGCCAGAGAAGGTTTTCCAGATAGAGGAGATGGCATTTAATTTAGGTTTTAATCTATGGCTAGGAATTCAAAGAGTGATCCAAACATAGGGAATGATGTAGCTAAAGGTATAAAGGGAGTAGAGTGTATGCTTAGGTGGAGGCATTCCACTAATAATTGAGAAATTATTATCTTAATAGCTGACATTTTAGTGTTATTGTTGTTGTTGCTGTTCAATCATGTCTGACTCTTCATGACTCCATTTGGGGTTTTCTTGGCAGAGACGCTGCAGTGGTTGGCCATTTCCTTCTCCAGCTCATTTTACAGATGAGGAAATGGAGGTAAACAGGGTTGTGTGACTTGGTCACATCTAATAAGTGTCTGAGGCCAGATATGAACTCTGGCAGATGGGTCTTTGTGGTTCCAGGACTGGTGTTTAACAACTGCACCACCTAACTGCCCATAGGCAATAAGGACAGTTTAGGGGGACTCTACCTCCTATGGAGCTGGGCATGTCCTCTGACTTTGTGGGGATGGATGTGTGCTATGGCTCAGTGCTGGAAGGTTTGTACTTTTGAAGCTATTGACCCCCATGGCATAGGGAAGATGGGGGGATGACACAAGGGGAGGCTGTCAAAGATGATGGACAACTAAGTGAACCAACAGGAGATTGCAGCATCATTCCAAAAGGAAAAGTCTTCAACTCTGAGCCAAAGCACATGCCCAGCTCTGTGGGAGGTGTCCCAGTACAGAAATCACGAGGATCCTCTTATTAACTCCGTTATAATAATGTTCACATAGTACTTCAAGTCAGCAGTTTTGAATTTCTTTTTATTGTCTGTAACTCTCAGCTTTCTCCTTGTATCCTTTCTATTCAATATGAGACAAAATAACTTCTAGAGTTTTCAACTCATCTGCACAAAAGAAATGAAATAGATGGATTTCAACAGGATGAGAGTTATTTACCAATTATTCCCAATATCTCTTGAGAAATGTTTTGTATCCCCTAAGAACAGATATATCCCAAGGTGGGGAGCTCAGCTTTAAGGTTTGTAAAGTACATTTTTTACAATTTAGTTTAAACTTCACAACAAACTTATGAAAGTAGTACATCTATTACTTCCCCCATTTTATAAAGAAACTAAGGCATCCCAGGGAGAATTAGAGATTCGCTTGCGATCATATAGCTAATAAGTATCAGAGGCAAGATCTGAGTCCAAATCTTCCTGACTCTGGTCAGTTATCTACCTGACCCAACACACTGCTTCTAGTCTGGAGACCAAGCTGGAAATGTCCAGCGAAGTCCGTTCAAGGAGGATTTGAGTGGGACACTAGGCAAGAGCTGGAAAGTTTACTCTCTACGAAATGGGAAGCCATCTTCCTTCCTTTCAAGCCTGGCCCTGCCATCTTTCTGGCTGTTATGCTACCTTGGGAGAGGACCCAAGGTGAGCTTTTAAGGAAAAGAATCCTGATTTGTAAACAGTGGGGGACTGTCAGGTTGCCTTATTTGGATTGTCGGGATAATAGGAATCCCATTGTTCCCCGGTTCCTTTTGCATTTTCCAGGCTTGCCTTTGGTGAGGGGGAAGGATGATTTGAAAGCCCCAGTTTAGCTAGAAATCTCAGTGTCCTAAAATACTAGGCCTTTAAGTGGTTATTCCAACCCCTCATTTTACAGATAAAGAAAATCAAGGCTGATTCTCCAGTTGATAAATGGTCAAAGGTTATGAACAGACAATTTTCAGATGAAGAAATTGAAACTATTTGTAGTCATATGAAAAGATGCTCCAAATCACTATTGATCAGAAAATTTCAATTTACAACAACTCTAAGATACCATTATACACCTCTCAGATCGGCTAAAATGATAGGCAAAGATAATGACGAATGTTGAAGGGGATGTGGGAAAACTGGGACACTGATACATTGTTGGAGCTGTGAATGGATCCAACCATTCTGGAGAGCAATTTGGAACTATGCTCAAAAAGTTATCAAACTGTGCATACCCTTTGATCCATCAGTGTCTCTACTGGGCTTATATCCCAAAGAGATCTTAAAGGAGGAAAAGGGACCCACATGTACAAAAATGTTTGTGGCAATCCTCTTTGTAGTGGCTAGAAACTGGAAACTGAGTGGATGCCTATCAATGGGGGAATGGTTGAATAAGTTATGGTCTATGAATGCCATGGAATATTATTGTTCTCTAAGAAATGATCAGCAGGAGGATTTCAGAAAGGCCTGGAGAGAATTACAGGAATTGATGCTGAGTGAAATGAGCAGAACCAGGAGATTATTATACATGGCAACAAGAAGACTATATGATGATCAATTCTGATGGACATGGCTCTCTTTAACAATGAGATGATTCAAACCAGTGCCACTTGTTTAGTGATGAAAAGAGTCATCTGCATCCAGAGAGAAGACCATGGGAGCTTAGTGTAGACTACAACATAGCATTCTCACTCTTTCTGTTGTTATATGCTTACATTTTATTTTCTTTCCCAGTTTTTTTTTTCCTTCTTGATCTGATTTTTCTTGTGCAGCAAGATAACTGTATAAATATGTATACACATATTAGATTTAACATGTATTTTAATGTATTTAACATGTATTTGGAACTACCTGCCATCTAGGAGATGGGGTGGGGGGAAGAAGGGGATAATTTGGAACACAAGACTTTGCAAGGGTCAGTGTTAAAAAATTATCCATGCATATGTTTTGTAACTAAAAAGCTTTAATAAATAAATAAATAGGTAAATAAGACCAAAAAAATGAAAAAGAAAAAGAAAGAAAATAAAGGCTGAATGATTTGCTCACAGGTAAGCAGAAAAACCACACTTTGAACTTAGGCTGTCTATTTGAGCCTGATAAAATCCATCATACAGAAAGGAAGCTTCCTGATCACCTGCGAGGGAGACTAAGATTGTAGAACGGACCAATGAACGAAATTCTGAAAACTCGAGTAATTAAACTGACTGGGAATCATGAGGCAGAAGATTGGCATTTGCCTGTGTGGCTGGTGGGGAGGCGACACTCCGGCTCGTGGGCAAAGGGAGACCTAACATATAAGGGGGCAGAATAATTTAACAAATTGGCAGCAAAACTGCAATATCCACACTTCTGAGGACCTTGGCTTAGGATATTATTAATAGATTTTGTTTGTCTCTATTCCCCCTAGAAAATTTATTCTTGAGCCCTAGAATAGTGATAGCAGGGGAGCAATGGGAAAAATAATCATGTTCACACTTATTAAACCCTTTAAATTTTGTAAATCACCTTCTATAAAGCTATCTCATATGATGCTGATGATAACTCTGTGAGACAGCTGCTGCTAGCCCCCTCATTTTATAAGCTGAGAGAAGTGAATAGTTTGCCCATAGTCACACAGCAAGTCTCTCTCTGTGGCAGAATTTAAGTTCATACCTTCCTGACTCCAAGCCCATCACTCTGTCCATTGTTTGCTGTTTTATTGTTGCTCGGTTGTTTTGTAATCTTTGTGACTCCATTTGAGGTTTTCTTGGCAAATAATGATTTGGCGTTTCCTTCTCCAACTCATTTTACATTTACAGTTTATATTTTACAGATGAGAAAATTATATTATACAAATGAGGTAAACAGGGTCAAGTGACTTGTCTAGGGTCACATAACTAAATGTCTGAGGCTGGATTTGAACTTGTGTTTTCTTGATTTCAGTTCTGGCACCCACCTAGCTGCCTCCTATACTAAGGGGAAAAAAGAAGATGCCAGGCCAGTTCAGGAACTTAATGATTATGAATCACAGAAGTAGGAAAAATCATTAGGTATCAGTGCAGCATATCATGGAACCCAGGGAGTCAGGGCCATTCAGGCACTGGATTTCTTGGGCTGTTGCCCATTGGTTACTGGAATTTTAGAAAATTGTGAAAAGAGAAATTCCTCAGCTAAAAATAAGCACTTTAGGTTGGTTAAAATAACAGGCACAGAAGTCCCAGAAGCTAATAGATGTCAGGGCCTTATATGTAAAGCCAGAATGGACCTTGAGTCTGACTGCCCCATTTTACAGATGAGGAAATTGAGTTCTCAAAGACCTTACAGCTGGGGTCCAAGATAATTCTGATAAGTAGCATTGGAGATGAGAATTGAACTCAGGTCCTGAGGCTCCAAAGCCAGTGCTCTTCCCCACTATCCCATGGGTTGAACAACATCACTGAAGTCTATGGCCATAGACTAGATTCCTTCCAGGGCCAGCACAGTTGCCCATCCGGTCTAACGTGCCATTTCAAACTGGCCTCCTGGCCATCCCACTGCCTCCCAGGGCAGTGCTTCTGGGTGGCCCCAGTCCTTCACATTTATCAGGCTGGACAAGACTGAACCTTTGCTGGGTCAGAAAAGGTTTCTTGCTGTTCTCAGCCTCAATGACGATTCCTGCTTCTAAGTGCAAATGAGGTCTCACCTTTCCTTCCAAAAATTGCTGCCTTCCACATTCGATGCTCACATCCAGCAACAGCCCCTTCCCCCTCTCATCCCCAGAAGGAGAAGGGTCAGTCACTTCACAGGAACCTCCCAACCCCCATGACCCTTTATCCAGGGCCTGTTTCTCTGTCAGCCCCAGGAGTCACAGCAGTCCTCAAACTCTTGGTTATTGTCCTTGCATCTGCTCCAAGTCACCTTGATAGAACAGATGGTGCCATACGTGATTGGGTTCCCTCTGCCAGCTGTAGCCCCCAACCACGTCTTGCTGATGATGGCCCCACCTCCTCTCTGCTGCATTCTCTTCCACATGGTCCTGGAACACTGAGGTGATGGAGAAGAGAAAGAGTGTGAGCAGTTATCCCCTCATCTGCCAGCCCCACCCACCTCCTAGGTCTCAAAGGACTCTTGATACCTCTCCTCCCAGGTAGGAAAAGATCTCCATCCCCCAGGGACCAGCACTGGGGCCTAAGGGCTTGATGCAATCATAGGCTGATAGAATTTATTCCTGAAGAGAATTTTGAAATCATGAGTCCAGTATTTGATTGGGGGGGAAGGTGGCGGGGTGACCCAGACCTGTAATTCCCAATGAGGACATACCTTCTGCAAGCACAAATTTGGCTCCTGCTACTCCTTTTCCAGCTTTAGATGGAGACTAGACCAAGCAAGCAGAGAGAGACTCACATTTGGGGGCACGACCAATAAGGGAATTGGATTTCCTTGACTAAAGAATTTAATTTTTTAAATAATCAATAAAGGAAGTAAGGTAGGGAGGAGCAAAAATGATTGATAATTTTTAAAAATAAAATGTAATTCACAAATATGCTTTCAGTCTTAGAGAGTAGCCTAGGGTATTAGATTAAGTGACTGGTCCAGAGCAACACAGCCAGGATGGGTCAAAGGCAAGAAATGGAGCAGATCTTTGTGATACTAATACCAATAGCCTATCCACTTTTCTAAACTTCCTCTCACTCTCATTTTACAGATGGGAAAATAATGGACCAAAAAGGAAAACTTATTGTCCAAAATCCACAATATAACAAAGAAAGGATTCAAAACTCAAGCTGCCCTTGAATGACTTTTTACATCTTGTTGTCTTCATGAGCATCAAATGTGTCTCTTGTCTGCTCCCAGAAAGGATGCCCAGACAATGGGCCTTCCCATGGGTCTTGAAACTCAATGATAAGGAGCTGAGTCCATGGCACAGGTGTATCATCCATGTACTTAGAAACAATCTTATTTCAAGATGACTTGAACCAAGAAGATCAGAGGGTCTGAACTCTAGAACTGAGAGGGATCTCAGGGAATTTCCAGTCTGACTCCTTCATTTTACAGAAATGGAAACTGAGTCCCATAGAAGTTAAGTGACTTTCCCACAATTCTGACAGCAGTAGATATCACAGGTAGGATTTGAACATTCTGAGCCATGCTTTTATACTTATTTGCCAAATCCCTTTCCCATCCATCACCAAACAGAAAGAGGGCTGCAGAAGTGAGCAAGTGTGCTGGATATGGAAGAATGTCTAGCTTGCTTTAAAGGTGGGCTAGAGTGCTGCCTCCTACAGGCACATTCCCTGGACAAAACCCCTGCCCAATATATCTACCTGCCAGCTCCCACTTTCAAGTGCCCAGCATTTTCAGTGAAAACATTTCCTATTTTGCTTCACTTTGTGATAATTTGGAAGGTCAGCAATTGTTTTATCTTCCTCTTTCCTCCAGTGTCTGGCACACAGTGGACACTTAATAAATGTCTCCTGCTTGGCTGCTTTGGAGTAAGAGAAGCTAAGATTTGGAAGTCCCAGCTATGTCATCTAACTTTCTGAATGACTTTGGGCAGTTTGTGTCTGGATTTTCTCATTCTTAAAAGTGGAGGGTTTGTCCAAATAAAAAGGTTCCTCCAGCTCGAAATCTAGAAATCGTCCCTACAATGAACCTGGAAGATAAACAGGAAAAGGATTATTAGGTCATCCTAAGGACTAAGAAAACAAGCTTCACAATTTGGAGCTATGCCCAAAGGGGTATCACACTGTGCATACACTTTACTCCAGCAGCGTCTCTACTGGGCCTATATCCCAAGAGATCTTAAAGGAGGGAAAGGGACCCACATGTGCAAGAATGTTTGTGGCAGCCCTCTTTGTAGTGGCAAGAAATTGGAAACTGAGTGAATGCTCATCAATTGGAGAATGGTTGAATAAGTTATGGTTTATGCATGTTATAGAATATTATTGTCCTATATGAAATGATCAGCAGGATGATTTCAAGAATCCTGGAGAGATTTACAGGAAATGATACTAAGTAAAGTGAGTAGAATCAAGAGAACCTTGTACATGGCAACAAGAAGATTATGAAATGATCAATTCTGATGGACATGGCTCTTTTCAGCAGTGAGGTAATTCAAGCCTATTCCAATAGACTTGTGATGGAGAGAACTACCTGCACCCAGACTATGAATGGAATACAAAATAATATTTTCACCTTTTTGTTGTTGTTTGTTTGCTTTTTGTTTTCTTGCTCATTTTTTCCCTTTTTGGTCTGATTTTTCTTGTACTACATGATAAATGTGGAACTATGTATAGGAGAATTGTACATGTTTAACATATATTAGATTATTTGCTGTCTAGGAGAGGAGGTAGGGGAAGGAAGGGAAGAAGAAAAAAGGGAGGTTTTGCAAGGGTGAATGTTAAAAAAAATCGTTGCATATATTTTAAAAATAAAAAGGTATTTAGAAAAAGAAAATGAGCTTCAGAGAAAGAAAATATCTGTCTGTTCACAGAACAAATTACTGACTGGCCCAGGGCTAGAACCCTTGCTTCAGATCAGATTTTTGCCATTGAACTATCATTGATTAATTCAATGAAAAAAGAGGAAATGATGATAATGACCAATAAACGGGCTCTGACTGACATCTTCACTAATGACTCTTACTACCTTTTTCTATTAATCTTGGGAGAGAGAAGAACCCTTTCTCTAGGACTCTTTGTGTGCTAAGCATCATTCCACTTAGCACCAGAAGACCAAAGCATTTCCATGGTCTGCTGGTCACTAATAACCTACTCTCTCCCTCAGTAAAGATAACTCCTCAGCATCCCTCCCAGGAACTAGAACACATTTTCTCTCTCTCTCTCTCTCTCTCTCTCTCTCTCTCTCTCTCTCTTTCTCTTTCTCTCTCTCTCTCTCTCTGTCTCTCTCTGTCTCTGTTTCTCTCTCTGTCTCTGTCTCTCTGTCTCTCTCTGTCTCTCTCTCTCTGTCTCTCTCTCTCTCGCTCTGTCCCTCCTTTTTTCTCTTTCCCTCTTCCCTCTCCTCCCTTCTTCCTCTGTTTCTCTGTCTCTTTCTCTGTGTCTCTGTCCATCTCTCTGTGTCTCTGTCTCTCTGCCCCCCTTCTCCCTCAGAGACTTAACCAGGTTTTTCTGACTACAAGGTTGACCCTCTAACCATAATACCTGACTTGCTCTCTAGGACTTATATACAGCAAGTGTTTAATATCTTATAATTGAGTTGAATTGCTTACAGTTTTTGCATTTTCTCTTGCATAAAATGAGGAAAATATGAACCCTCCACCTATCTCCAAGGTGTACTGAACTATATAGGAAAGATATAGATAGTGCCCCCATTTTTAGATATAGTATTGGAACACCATCCTCAGAGAAAGGCCTGGCCTTATGTTAGAAATACTGTTAAAAAGCAGGACTTTTGTGCTTCTTCACCTAAATCCTTCTCCTCCCACCTTACTCTCTATTCTGGATCAGCCTCTTTCTCTCATATTCTGAAAATTGAAAATGGGGTTTCAAAGAATAAAAAGAAGAGAGGAGAAAGGAGGAACAACACGGTCTCCTCTCAGAGGAACTAAGTATTCTCCTGCTCCTTCCTAACTACTGAAAGTGACTTAGAATCCTAGTCCATCAGCACTGTAAGGATTGTTAGCATTCATCAAATTCAACCTCACTCCCATTGTAAACATGGAGAAACTGAGGTTTAGGGAGGGGAACTGACTAGTTTCTATAAAGTCAAAAGTTTGTTAATGGCCGAGTTGGGACTGCCCATTCATTCACTTCTCCCTAATCTATCTCTGTTAACACCCTTGTTTTTTTTAAAGACCAGCTGTCCAGACATCATGTTATAAAGAAAAGATCATTGGCTTAGGAATTGAAGACCTTAAAGTTCAAAGTCTAGTTCTGTTACCAAATACCTATGTGACTCAAAGCAAGCCACTTTTTTTCTGGAACTGCTTTTCAACATGATATCAAGTGTTCTTAATTTGAGGTCCTAGAAGCTAACATTTTAATATAATTGGTCTCCATTATAATCGGTGTGTGTTTTATTTTATTCATTTAAAATATCATTCAGAATATCCACTTATTTCCTAAGTGGTCCAGGACATAAATGATATGTCCAGAATCTCTAAGGTTCCTTCCATCTCTACCTATATGTCTCAGAGCCTCCTTTCCAGCACAGCTTTCTTTGATCTCACCAACTAGAAGCAATCCCTCCTTCATCTGATTCTATAGCACTGTATGTACATGGAGAAACTAAGCCAAGGGATGGAGAGTTACTGGACTTGGGTTGGGTTCTGACATTTAATAGCTGGATAACCCTTTGGGAAATAATAAAACTTGGGTTTTGTTTCTTCATCTATAAGACAATAATGATAATCCTAAAATTTTCCTTGGGTTAATAATAGTAATAACAATGATAATAACAACTAGCATTTATATAGCCCTTTAAAGCTTACAAAACACATTACAAATATCTCACTTTAATTGTTTTATGGGAAACACTTCACAAACCTTCAAATTCTGAGCTGTTATTATCATTCATTCCACTTGTTTCTCATCACCTACTCTGGACTATATTTATCTGGGTATGCATCTTAACATCCTCCCAAGAGTGTAGACTCCCTCAGAAAGATTTGAGTTTACATCGCTAGCACCATGGACAGGATCCATTGTAGATTCGCCTTAAGTATTCTTTGAATCCTTGAAAAGCTCAGGGACTTGTGAGAGGGCAATAGAGTCAGAAGCAGAATCTAGTCAGAAACCTGAGCCCAGATAATCTAACCTTCAGCCCAGGACTGTCACTACATCATGGAGGACTTTGGTTAGTAAGCCAATGGCCAGACTGAAAGATCAGACTATTCTGAGAAATTAATTCACAGTTAGGTGTTAATGAGTGCCTTTGTTTCCAAGTGTCACCCATGAGCTACTTGCATATTAGCAGGGGCTTCAAGTTTTTCCATTCAACTTAACTAATCTAATTAAGTGACAAATATGTAAAGGGGAGCCCTGCCCTAAGTGTGGAGGAAACATAGATGAAACACTTGCCTGAAGAAACTTATTCCCAGTTGAAGGATCACTGAGGGAGGAGAGTGCAAAAGACAGACCCAGATAAAATGCATCGGGAAAATTCACAGAGGGAGAGAGAAAACCCTAACACCTGAAGTAAATTGGAAGAAACAGGGTAGGAATTATATTTTGCCTTTCTTTTTATTACCAGAACTTAAGCACAGTTACTGTTGTATAGTAATCACTTAATAAATGCTTACTGCTTGACTCAGTAAGTGAACTGATTTTTTTTACTCTTGGATGGAACAGTCCAATTTAGCTAGTGAGTAGTATCTTCCATGATCAAATCATATTATTTGCTGCTCTTCACAATTCAACATGTTATCTCCTATTCCAAACCTTTGTATTGACTGTCCCCCATGGCTGAATCGTCTTAAAAGAAAGAATTTTAAAAGTAAAGATGAGAGTTCCTTCTCAGAATGCGGATAGCATTCAGGGGATTCCCAGATGACTGCACAGTGTGCTGAGTATAGGGAAGAGCTATGGTCCAGTTTGGCTGAAATATAGAATATGTGAAGGCAAGTTACGTCCAAAATAAGCCTGGAAATGTGGAGAAGATTCAGTTTGGAGAGATTCTCAAATGCCCTAACCCCAAATATGAAATCTCTAATGATGGGAATTTTGCACACTGGTGGTCAAGTGACTTGGGGTCTGAGATTGAACAAAGATATATGGGCATAGACTAAAGCCACTCCATGCAGGTGATTTGCCACTGGATCTATGGGTCCTTCTGCACTCATGCTTCTTTATTTCCTAAATAAAGAGTTCAGGATGACTTTGCCTGCAGCCTATCCAGTACAAGAATGTGCTTCTTCAGTGATGTTCCTTCATTTGATCTGTTCTATTTTTCTGAATAAGAACATGACCCCCTGCCCACTCTTCTTTCCCATCTCTCCTGTCCTTTGTTTTTGTATCTGTCCCCAATGTCTTAAACAAAGCAGGCACTTCATGCAATGCTCAATGAATTCAATTGTATCTAATAGCTCTTTCCTGGATATAAACAGATTTTCACCATCCTTGAAAAAAATCTACACTTGACCCTGCACTCTCTCAGTCAAGGCTTTCCTTCCAGCCTTTCACAATCAAACTCCCAGAAAGAGCTACTCCCAATCATCACTTCCTCTCCTACTCCTCAGGCCAATTAAATCTGGCTTCGCAACTCAGGTGAAACTGCTTCTCCAAGAAGTCATGTCTTAGTTACAAAATAAGAAGGCCTTTTCTCAGACCTCACCCTTCTTGACCTTCAGCAATATTTGACATTATTACCCACCTCTTCCTCCTGTATAGTTTCTTTTCCTAGGGTTGGAGTGATACGACCCTAATTTCATTTTACTCCTTCCTGTCTGTGCATTTCTTATCAACCTACTATGGTGTATCATCTCCCACACAGTGCTCCCTGTGAAAGTCTTTAGCAAAGAGTCCTACAGAAAGTCAGTGGTTAGTCTGGGCTAAAACCCAGGTCTTTTGGGTCCCAAGTCCTAGATTCTTCCCACTAAAACCAGCTGGGGAATTTAGCAAGACTGATGCCAGGGCCCTGAGGAAACAAATCAAGACCTCTCTGATGATCCAAGAACCCAGGTTCCCAATGGGGAGAGCGCCTCATAGAGTGGTGGAGGAGGGAGCCTCTCCAAAATGGGTCAGAGGCTATATTCTGGCTTCTTAGGTGAAATGAATAATTTACTCAGGAGGTAGAATGCAAAACCAGACATCACCTCATTGGTATCTCTGCCAAGCTGGCCTGTCTGCTCAGGCTTTGAGGAAGTTTACTTTCATGGTGGGGCATAGGAAGGAATGGAGTAAATAGCCCCAGTTATTCAAATAGAGAGATAGCAGTGCTTAGAAAATAAAGGATTCTCTTATCCAAAGAATTCATTGAGTCCTAAAATCTCAGCGGTCAAAAGAAGCTCCAAATCTATTCCTGAAGAGGAATCCCCTTTAAGGGAATCCCTGAAAAGCACTCATCCAGACCCTATTCGAAAGGGTTCCTTTTCTAGGAACTCAGACGTAGCCCAACCCATTTTTTGATAGTTCCAACTGTTAGGGAGTTTTTCCTTATGTATCAAGCTGAAATCTGGCTTTCTGCAACTTCTTCTCCCTTCTCTAAGTTCTGCCTTCTGGGGCCAAGATCTAAAAGACTGATCCCTCTATTGCCCACCTGCTCTAATGCCTTCAGCCACCCCCAATTATTATTTCATGTCATTGAATAAAGCTGAGATTGTAGATTTAGAGCTGACTTTTGGGAGCCTTCAATCCAGTCCTCCACCAGGAAGGAAAGGGAAACAAAGGAGGTGGCGATTCCCCAAGGTCATGCAGGTGATACAAGGTCACACAAGTGGCAAAGCTCAGATTCAGACACAGACCCTCTAACCACCAAACCAGTAGACTTTCCACTGAGCCACAGTCAGGGCAAGCAACAGCTCACAAGCCACCTGCAGCTATCTATGGGAAGCACGTGCATGCAGCTCTTTTAGCCAAGATAAATGAACAAGAGAGTAGAGCCATCTTTTATAATATCCTTAGACTGGAGCTATAGAATATAATATACTTAGAATAGAGCCCCATTGTCCCTCCACAAATGCAGATGCCAACCTCGCCATACCTCAGTAGATTTCTTCACAAGCTGCTATTTCAATACTTACTCTAATGGATTTGGGAGCACATCAATCTGGGTATTCCTGCCAATGAGGCAGATCACAACCCATCCACCACTGCCCATCCATGTCCATGTCCTCCCATACATCCTCCACAAGGAGCCCATCCAATGTGCTGGCAGCTTCCCTCTTGACATTTCTTGAATAGCAATAAAGTACAGAGGCTATCCATCAGTTAGCTCTCACTCTTGCCACTTGACTGACCCACTCCCCTCTTTGGCTCATCCATTTAAGGATCAGAGATTTAGAACTAAAAGAGACTTTTTTCTAATTATCTAGTCCAACCCTGTCATTTTGCAGATGAGGAAACAGGCACAGAGAGGTTAAGTCACTTCTCCGAGATCACACACCCAATAAGTAAGCTACTATTTGAACTCGAGTTCCCTTTTCACAAGCACATTGTTTCCCTGAAGATTTGTTTTATTCTGAACTTGACTGACACCAAATAAAATAAGAATTATCATATATCCTATACTATAAGAAGCTGTAAATCTCAGGTGTTATTTATTCTTTATAATAATTTCCTTTGCACGATTCTTCACTGGCAGTATATTGCAGTGGGCAAAAACAATTGCATAATCAGGAGGATCAGTCCTTGGGAAACAAACATACCGCCCATCCGGGACCCTAGATCCCAGATCTATCTAAAGATGAGAAGGAATAGATGTCATGTAGCCCAATCCCCTCTTTTTATAGATGAAGGAAACTGAGGGACATAGATCTAGAGCTTGGAGACTAACTAAGCCCAACCCCCTGCTTTCACAAATGAAGAAATTGAGGACCAAGAAAGTTTACTGACTTCTGAGACCAGAAAAATAAGTGTCAGAGATGATACTCTGATTCCAGAGGCAGGCCCCTTTCCTTGTACCTCGTTAATGCCTTAAGGTTGGCAAGGCCCTTGACATACATGCATCTTCTCTCCCAGTCCTCACAACAACCCTGTGAGGGAGGTCATTACTATCTCAATAAATCTCAGTAAAGACTCAGTAAAGCAAAGTGAATTGTCCAGAATCACTCAACCACTAAAAATCAGAGGCAGAATTTGAATCCAGATCTTTCTGACTCAGTGTCCAGCATTGTGCCCATTACACCACGCAAGCTTGCAATTCCAAGTCTAGATCTCAAGGATCCAAAGTTTCCTCAATATGATAATGAGCCAAAGGAGAAGGGCACTAGGTAGAAGGGGTGTACATTTTCATTTGAAGCCAGAGCCATTTGACATTTGTACCAATTTGTGGTACACAAACTTTTCAGTTTTATTATATTATTTTATTTATACAGACTAAAACAGAACAATTAGGAGAGTGATAGCATTGGGTGTCTTTCTAAGATCATTGGTCTAATATTTGCATGTGACCTCAAAACAGAAGGGAAAGCCCTCTAGGAGGGTTCTGTAGTCCTCTCCCAATGGCACATGAGTACATTGAGTTAACCAAAAAAGCTAACTGCCCTCTTTAAAGACTGGGGCAACATGGTTCTGAAAAGAACGCGGGATCACTGATTGAAGGAGAACAGGGCAGAACTGGAGTTTACCAATGCTAACCTTTCATTTTCCAGAGGAAGAAATTGAGGTTCATCGAGCTTAACTGATTTGTCCAAGTTCACCCAGAATCCAGATTTGACCCGGGTCTCTTGACTGCCAGTCTGATGCCCTTTCCAATCAAAGACATAGCAGAAGGGATCCCCGCTGTGGTCTAACTAGGAACAATTGACCACTGATTCCTCCAAATTCAAAATTCTAGGATTCTATGGGATCTGCTCCTCTTCCTCATGGACTTGACCATCTAATTGGGAGGACCCTAAGCAAGTGGGTGGTTAAAAGACCACAATGGGGAATGTCTTGGGCTAGCACAGGATGGGAGGCTTCTAGCAGGGAAAGATGTGTTTCCAGTTGCAGAAACTGAATGATCTTCTGGCACCCTAGCTCTGAGAATGGCTTTTGAGTCCAGGTGAAGAAATGGGGTATCTATGAAGACAGAGAAGGATCCCATGAGTACATCCTCTCACCTCCAAGAAGTCTGGTCCAGCTTTCAATCCATTCACAAAACCACCTGGCACAGCTCAGCAAAAACCCATTCTTGTTTAGAAGAGGAGCATTTATAACTAGTGTGCAAAGATTTGCCAATTGCTTTGCAAATATTATCTTATTCTATCCTTACAACAAACCTGGGAGGTGATATTGTTACCTCCACTTCACAGATGAGGAAATTGAGGCAGACAAAGATTAACTGACTTGTTTAGGGTCACATAACTCAGACACTGAGTTGTATGAATTGAAATCAGTTCTGACTCAATATAGCTGCCTTGTCAATCCATCTCTCCCTTCTGACTAGAGATTTTTTGACAGCAAGAGCTACCTCCTTTCCAAACTGGGGAATCCCATAGGGCTGAGGAAATAATCCCCAATTCAAAGTAGAGGAATAATAAGGAAAGATGCTAGACCCTCTTTAGAGGAAGGACTCCCTGAAAACAGAGGCTGTCTCCCCATTTTCTTTATGGCTCAGTAATGGTGAGGATTCAGATCTCTCCTTAGCCTGCCTTCACCCACAGAAGTCAGAAGCAGACTCCGTCTAGGTTCTGGTTGGGTTATAGAAATACAATTCTAGAGCTAGGAAGGACTCCAGAAGACATCTAGTCCAACCTTCTCATTCTAGTGAGACTTAGAGAGGTTAGGTAGTTTGCCCAGAGTCACAAAGCTAACCAATATCGGAAGTAAAAGTCTAACCTGAACCTCCAAGGTGCTACCGCCAAGATGCCATCCCTGTTGCTAATTGACGTCTCTGGTCTTCCCCACCTATAAACCCCTACAACCAGAGACTATTGTAGCCCCAGCCCCCCTCTGGCCAGGTTTGGAACTGATGCCTGGGAGGTGACAGGCTAAGGCCCTTGAGAAGACAAAGCCTTGCATGAAGCACAGACATTAGGCCCCATTATATTCTCTCTTGTCATCCATCTGGAGCAATCTCCACCTGACTCACCATCCATCAAGCCTGCCACACACATTGCTAGGAAACTGTCCTGAGCTATAATCTATGGGCAAGTGCCCTAAACAAATGCCTTCACTCTACCTAGGGAGAGGCAAAAAACAGAAGCCAAAGGCCGGGAGAGAGACAAGTCCTTAATAATCAGTCTGAATGCTCCTACAGACCCGAGGTTAAAGAGATCCTTTCTTCCTTCCACATCCCACCCCCAGTCCCAAACCTGGAGGTAAAACAGGGAGAGAAGAGAGACAGAGCCCATCATTTGCCCCCAGGCATTCTGCCATCTGCCCTTCTCCTCATCTAGGATAGCATCCTCCAAACACTGGGTTCTACCATGCCACAGGTAGTTACTTTGAGCCTCCCACCTTGGAACTCCAGATTGGCGAGTAAGAGAAACTCAGCCAGCCCACTCTACTAGCAAAGCTCAGAGCTTCACATCTCTTCTAGCAATCTTGCTATCTGTTGCCTCCCCCATTCTCCAAGAATCCCCCTTCTCTACCTCCAGTTCTGAACACAATCATCAAATCAATACCATCATTATATCTGAAATAAACATAACAACCAACTGCCTGTGGCTTGCCTCACAATACTAGTGATTTCTCAGTCAGTCAATCAATGAACCTTTATTAAGCACTTACTGTATACCAAGAACTGTATACTTTCTAGGGATAAAAAGAAAGGAAAGAGACAGCCCTGTTCTCTAAGATTCATAATCTAATGGAGTAGACAACACGCAGATTATTATGAACAAACATGCCGTATACATACAGTATAGACTGGATATAATCAACAACAGAAAGGCAATAGAATTGCCTTCCAATGGAAGGTGTGATTTAAGCTGGGATTTAGGATTTACACTTTGAACTTCCCTACCCAAAATTCCCTTCCCTGACTCTTATTCCTCAGTGTGTTGCTTCTGTGATTAGAATATGAAGTTTATAGCAGAGTTTTGCTCCCTTTTCTCCTTATCTCCATCACAGTATAGCCACTTAATGACCTTTTTTTCCTGTCAATCAATCACTCAGTCCTTCTCAAAACATCCAACAGATTCCCCAGCTGCCTGGGACCTGGGAGGAATCTCCTGACACTATACTGAAACATGATTCTCCCAATCAGAAGAGAAAAGCAATGGGTGATATGGGGGGAATGAGGATACCTGTGATCCAGTCCTGGCTCATTTTGTGACTTTTGATAAATTGCATCCCCTCTCTGAGCCTCAGTTTCCTCATGTTCCAAATCCTGTGTGGGATTCTATTTTTGTCCAATGCTCAAAGCACTTTATTATTCATCTCAAATTGACTGAAGATTTGTTTGTATCTAATTTTAAACTTTTGATTGACTGACACAATCAACCTGTCTGGCCTTTTCTGTGATTTTAATGTTTTCCATATAAAAATGTGTTAAGCTGGAAAGTCTCAAAGGATGCTTTCAGCTCTTATTTATGATGCTGGGGACACTTCCTGAGTTGCCATCCCTTGTGCTATTGTCTTAAGACCTTGAACTTATAATCTAGAAAGATTCTTGATGATTAGGTGACCTTAAACAGATTACTCTAAACCTCGGTTTGCTCATCTGTAAAATAAGATGCTCCTCAGATTTGAAGCGAGGAACAAATAAAGTAATACTAATAAAAGACCATTCCTAGGGCATGCATTAGAACCGAATGTAAGCTTCTTACAGAGTGCAACTGGTTTTCTTTTCTTTATCTTGGTAGCCTCAATGCTTAGCACAGAGTAGACACTTAAAGAATAGGTCTGAGTGTTGAACTTAATTGAAAATAAATGATGACTAATTATAATGCCCTGGCTAAACCCATCCTCACATTGCCCAGCCTAGCACATTATGCTTTCATTACCATGTTTTCTCAAGTGTTCTTTGTGTGGTCTACCTGTGTCTGTGCAATGTGGGTGCAAAACACCTCTCCGGTCAGCTAGTTCTACCCAACAAATACTTATTAAAGTCCTACTATGTGCTAGGTGTTGTGAAAAAACAAAACCAAAAATCAATCCCCATCCTCAAATCGTCTGTATCCTACTGGGAGGTGTGGGGACAGAGAATGGAGAAAAGCAGAACCCCTGTTTTCTTCTCCTGCCTTCTCCCAGCATCTTGCACAGAACAGCTTTCCAGAAATGCTTAATAAACTTCTGAGGAGTAATGGAGTAAGGTTAAGTGCTTGGAGTAGCCATTTACTAAGTGGGGTCTTCCCATAATCAGCCTGAGGGAGTTAATGAAGCTTTCCGCACTGCCTAAGTTACTCCCTAGGTAGAGATGATCCTCGGCAAAATTGGGCTCCAGAGCTCCGGGATCTCACACCTGATCTCCCGGGGGCTATGACAGGAAAAGAGATCTGGGATTGGTTTGTTTCATTTTTGTTTTACTTTGTTCCTGCATTTTACAGGTGGGGAAACTGAGACTAGAAAAGGAAAGTGACTCATTCAGATTTGCACAGCGTTGCAATTATAGTAGCAAAAGCTGGCCCCAGTTAACCTGCTACGGGATGGAAATTAGCTGATGCTTCTGATCTTCCTGAGCCTCAGTTTCTTCATCTGTAAAATGAAAGATTTGGCCTTTGAGTCTCTTCCAGTCCCACAGCTATGATCCTTTGACACTGTGGGAATGGGTGTGTCTCAGTCTGAGTGAGAGAGAGGATATTAATCTTCTATTCTTCACCAGCCACTTAACCCAGATCCAGCTTGCAGCTGAAAACATCTTTGTCCAGAAGGAATCAGAGGCAGTAGAAGAAGGTGGAAGGAGAGGAAGGAAAGATAAAGAAGAGAGAGGGAGGTGGATTTGAGCGGGAGCAAAGGGGAAAGAAGGGAAAGAAAAAAAGAATGAAGGAGAAAGAGAGGCTGAATGAGAGGAGATAAAAAGGAAAAGAAAAAAGAAAGAGGAGGAAAGAAAGAGGAAAGGGAGGCTGGGAAGGGCGGGCTGGAAGCTTTCCTCCAAAGAGGTCCCTGGGGCCAGGGAGACAAGCTGCTCCGATCTGCAGTCCAGCAATGTGTTCCTAAGACCAGCATAAGCAAATATTGCTTCATCCTCGCTTCACTGCTTCTGCCTCCCCTCCCCTCCTCCCACACTAGTGCTTATTCTCTCTCTCTCTCTCTCTCTCTCTCTCTCTCTCTCTCTCTCTCTCTCTCTCCCTACTTCTCTCCCTCCTTCCTCTCTCTCCCTCCTTCTCATTCTGCTTGAATTGTGACTTTGCTCTGACCTTCATCCCTTCCCATTTCTCTCCCTTGTTTCATATCTAAGTTCTCTCCCTCCTTCCTTGGCCTTCTTTTCTGGCTTTTTGCCTTCTATTCCACATTCCCTCTCTCCTTTCCTTCCCACCCAGTTCTTTTCCAGCCTCGGTTAGTCCTAGAATCTGAATATTGTCCACACCTAAGAAAATTCCAGGGATAGAAGGAACATCAGAAACTAACACCTCCTCTCCTGACCTCAAAACAATCCTCTCTAACTCAACCACATCAAGTGGTCATTCATTCTCTTCTTGAACATCCTCTAGGATGGAGAATTCATTATCATTCTAGGTGTTTAATTTCATTTTGAAAGAGCTCTCAATTTTTCCTAATTTGGCCAAAATCTTTATCCTTGTAATTTCTACTACCTGGCCAAAAAACACCATTGAAGCCATAGCATTCATAATAAGTCACATTAACAAGCATTTATTAAGCACCTACTATGTGCTGGACATGTTGGTTATATTCATATAGCATATATTCAAATAAGTAGGGGTAGCATTTATTATAACTAGTGCTTTAAGGTGTTTTACATGTATCATCTCATCCTCACAGCAATCCTAGAGATGAGGAAATTTAGGGCAACAAAGGTTAAATGATAGGGTCACACAGCTCCTTAGTATCTGAAGCAGAATTTGAATTCAGATCTCTTGACTATAGTCAAATGGAGTGGAGTCAAGTGGAGTCAAGCCCATGGTACTATCCTTTTGTTGCACCTAGTTGCCTTGGGGACAGCTATCATACACTCTCCTAAATCTTCATACTTCGTTTTAGAATTATAGAATATAAGGGGAAAGAACCTAGAGGTCAACTTATGCAGATGGGATAGTGGAAGGACTTGCCCAAGGTCATTGGATTGATCAGTCAGTGGCTGAGCTGCAGAGCCTAGCTCCATTGCTTCCCAAGCCAGTGTTTTAGTAATTCCCAGACCTTGCAATTTGGAGATTTTTTTCCCTAAATGAATTCCAGGATCCAAATCTTCACAGTGTAAAACTTTCTTTCAAAGATGGAGAATTTTATAGAACCTTAGGTTTAATTCTGGGAAGAGCCTGAGAAGTCTTTTAATACAGCTCTTTCATTTTACAAATAAGGAAACTGAGGTTGGAGAAAGTAAGCTACTTATCCTAAATTGCACAGCTAGTCTTAAAGGGCAAGAGCTGGGATTGGAGCTTAGATCCTTTTGCTTCTAAATTGAGTGTTCTTTCTATGTCTTCTCAGTCAATCAACGGAGAAGCATTTATTGAATACCTACTAAGTGCCAGGCCCTGTGCTAGATGAGGGGGGAACATCAATCTACCACAAAGATTTGTTGTGAAGATAAAATTAGGTGACATCAGCAAAGTGCTTTGCACTATCCAAATGCTAGCTGTTACTACAGCTGCTGCTGCTGCTGCTGCTGCTGCTGCTGCTGCTGCTGCTATTGCTACTGCTACTGTTTCTACTACTACTATGGGTGGTGCTCTTGCTGCTACTATTATTACTCCTGCTACTTTGTTGCTGCTACTGTTAATATCGCTGCTGCTGCTACTATTACCACCCCCACTACTGCTGGAGTATTACTACTGAAGCTACTGCTCTTGCCACTGTTACTACCTCTGCTACTGCTACTGTTACTACTGATGATGCTGCTACTGTTATTACTACTACTGCTATTGTTACTGCGGCTGTACTATTATTATTGTTCATAAAAATAAAACATCTGTGTCCTCAAGAATTTTATATTCCATTGGGGAGATAACAATATCTAAAACTAATATTTATGAAAGGTCATTTTCCACAAGCAGTATTAAGCACTGAGAGAAGGATTGCAGGAGGGAAAGGAAAATAAAGATAAGGAAAAAAAAACCAGTGGACAGGAGGAAAACCCTTGAGGCAGGGTCAGACCCTACTAAAGCACACACGGAGAAGGAGGCCAAAGTCAAGTGTAAGAAACAGGAAGGAGGAGGAGGGGTAGTCTAGCCTTATAGCTGGGGGATTCCGGTTCAAAGAAAGAACTTAAAGAAGTACACCTCATTCCCTTTCCTCTCACTCCTCCACTTAGGGTGCTTCCTCTGAGGACTCCAAAGTGGGAATTCCCTGGCACTACCTAATTCTCAGGTTGCAGGGTTGGTAGAGGGTACATCAAGAGCTGGTAAAATAAATGAGTTGATTCTCTGTCATGATAGAGGGACTTGGGTAGCATCTAATGCAAGATCCTGCATTCTATCCCAATTATTCCAAGATTCATTCTATCCAATTATTTCTCTGGCCCTTTCAGGCCCCCCAAACGCTATTTACTTCTTTGCCCTTATTTCTCTCTTCTGTTCCTTCCCTCCCCCTGATCCTCCTTCCTCAAAAAAACACTACCCTCCATGGTTTCCATGGCTGCCTCTTTTACTCTTTCCCTGTTGCCAGTGGATCTCAGGTTCCAAATCTTCACTCACACCTGGTGGAGTCTTATTCATCATTCATCAGTCCCCTCCCATCCTCATAAACACACCTTCAGCTCTGAATCGATTTCCTCCCGTTTCCTCCAGAATCCCTGTTCACTCTTTCTCCTTCTTTACTTGCTCCTCCCCCACCTACTTGGAACCCAAACCTTTACTCTATTCATTCTTCTTGGTGTCCCAGCGTTTGTTTTTCTTCCTCAGCCCTTCCTTCCCTTTGATCTTTTCTCTCCCCTCCTCCCCAACCTTTCTCACCTTCCTTTCTGTCCAGGCACTAACTTGGTACCTCTTTTTCGGTCCTTTTCCCCTTCCCCCACACTTAGAACTTTCTGTTCAAACTGACCCTTTCGTCTGAACTCCCAGAGAACTTCCAAATCAGCAGCTCTTCCCATTCTCTCCTCTTCGGACTTTAGTTGGGAACGAACCAGCTTTCTTTCTTTCCCAAGATTCTTGGGTTTCCTTCCCAGTCCTAAGCTCTCTCAGGAGTCTGATACCCTCTCCTCTGCCCCAGACCAAGACTGCCCCCCTTCCTTCTCCTCTATTTATATGCAAACTCAGTGAGCTGAGCAGTGAAGCATTGAAGTAGAATGATTGTGGGGACTTCAAAGTCAGCCATCGGGATCTCTGAAAAGTGAAATCCAGAAGCTTGGGCAACTTGGGGGAGGGGAGGAAGGGAACAGGATCTCTACAAAGATCAGTGCATGAAAGGAGAATGCTAGGAGAGACCTCACCTTCCCTTCCAAACACTGAATTCATATCTGGGTTGGTACTTTTAAAAGCACCCATCATTTCATTCAATCTGCAAAAATCCTTGCAAGGTGCACAGAACAGGCTGATTATTACCATATTACAGATGAGGAATCTGAGGATCAGAGAGAGATAAATGACTTGACTTGCTAGGAGACACAAGATAGCATTTGGGATCTGGAAGACCTGAGTTCAATTCAATTCAATTCATTAATCACCTACTATGTGCCAGGCACTGTGCTAAGTGCTGGAGATGCAAAAAGAGGCAAAAGACTGTCCCTTCAAATTTTGTGTCAGACAGTATCTCTGTGACACCCACCCTCCCCTCGCACCCCACCCCCATCCCCAACAAGTTAATTAGCTTCTCTGGGCCTCAGTTGTTGTTCAGTCATGTCCAATTCTTCATGACCCCTGTTGGGGTTATTTTGGCAGGGATACTTGAGGGATTTGCCATTTTCTTCTCCCACTCATTTTACAAATAAAGAAATTGAAGCAAATAAGTGAAACTCAGTTCTTCCCAACTCCAGGCCCTTCACTCTATCCATTATGCCATTCATTCCTTTTCTATAAAATGGGATGATATAGCATCTACCTTCCAGGATTGTTGTGAGCATCAAAGGAGATACCATATGTAAAGTACTTTGCAACCCTTAAAATAGTATTTAAATGCTATTGGCTGGATCATAGGAGTTCAGATTTTAGATGATAGGGCTTTAGACTTTTAGAGTTAGATCAACGATCACCCACCTACTCTACCACTCCACACACACACCCATTTTGCAGATAAGGACAGAAAGACCGACATGGGTGACCATTACTTGTCTAAGGCTTCACTCATAACTACAAGTGAGAGAGTTTTGGTTACAAATTCAGTTCTGATTTTGAATCCCTTTCTTCCCTCATGTTACCTGTGGAAAGACAATAGGCTTCACAGTCTGAGAAACTTGATTTTCTGGGCCTTAGTTTTCTCATCTATAAAATGGAGAAGGGCAGTTTGGACTTTTGACTCTCTAAAGTTCCTTCCAGCCATAAATCTATTTTTTTTATTTCTTGTACGAGGTCAATGACTGAACTGGAACAAGTGGATATAAAGGGACTCCATCTTATTAATTGACTCAAAAATTATAGGAAACTTAATTATCCTCTAATCAGAATTATAGATTTAATGCTGGAAGAGACTTTGAAGGCTATGAGGACCAACATTCTCCCTCATTTTACAGATAAGGAAATTGAGGTACAAGGCTATGAAGTGACTTTCCTAATGATTATCAAAGTAAGATTCAAACTCAAATCTTCTGGTTGATTCCAAGTCCAGTGTTCTACTCACTATGCCACTAAGAGGCTTTATTTGACATCAGAGGAAACTCAGGATCAAAATATGAAGGTTAAATTTATACAGTCAGTCAATGATAGAACTTGGACTCAAAATCTAGTCTCCTTTCACTTAACAACCTAGCTACCTCCCCAGAAGGGTGTAATTGCCTTATTCCTTCACTGCCTTATACATTAGAGACCCTAAAAGGAAATAAAAACACAGTTGGAGACACATCTGAATAGTTTGAAACTTGAGGAGCTTTTGCCCTTATCCTCCCAGTCGTGATTCCCTTAGAATCCAAGAACTAGCCATCTGCTACAGCACCTGAGATGACCTTTTGGACAGGCCCAAGCTCACCATTAAGACAGGCATATGGTAAGGATCCAAGAACAGATCTGCCCTCAATCTCATGGAAAGATAAGACAGAGCAGCAGAAATACAGCTAGGAACATTATTTGAAAAAGCTGATATATAGAAAGTCACACTTCCAAAGCAAATGAATTATAGACTAGTTATTTCCTTTGCAAAACAATTGTTTGTGGTCACTGTCCAAACCAGACCAGCAGATGACATCAAAGGCTTTTCCAAATCATGTCACCACACTCATACCTCTCCTCCCATCTCCCCTTTCCGTGTTACCTTTCTTCATTAGAATGTGAGCATCTGGGACATGGGAACCATCTTTCTTGTTTTTAACGGGTATCCCCAGTGTTTAGTATAATGTTTGGCACATTGAAGCGCTTAATAAATGCTCTATTTGTCTCTTATCCATCTGTCCTTCCATTCACCTATCAATTCCTTACCAACCTATCTGTCGATCCATATATCTTTCCATCTATCCACCATGCACTAATCCATTTATCTATCTCTCTATTATCTATTTACCTATTTATCATCCACTTATCAATCCATCCCTTTCTCTATCCTTCTATCTATATACTTATCTTTCTATTATTTTTAGTCCAACTTTTCATTTCACAGATGAGAAAACTGAGATCCAGACAGGTGAAGTAGCTTTGTCTAGGTCTAGAGGACAGAGCTGGGATTTAAACTCCCTTCTTCTGACTCCAAACACCAGATTTCTTTCTCTTATGCCATGAACTAGCTGGGAAGAAATCAGGTTTCTTTGTGACTTTGAGTGAAATTAATAATAGCAAATACCTTTTACTATTTACTCAATTTTTACTTAACTTTACTGAAAGTTAAGGTACTATTACTTAGTAATAATAGCTAATATTTCAGTGGTACATTAAAGTGCTTTATGTTATATTTGCTCATTATATTGCTCTATATATGTTATATTTGCTTATTATATTCCTTTATATATTAATCTTTGAAGATGATGACGTCCTATGCTTGGAGTCTGCAGGGCATTGATACTGCTGCCTGCCAGGCCCAAAGTTGGCACTGGTTATCAACCTACCACCGGGCTAAGGCCAGTGATCTGGAAGCTGGGTGGAGCAAAGACCTCCTGGCAGTGCCTCAAGATGCTATTGTGGGTGGCAACACAAGGTAAGGGAACGGTGAGTTCTGATTAGATCTGGCAGGCTAAACCCAAAGCCCAGATGGGGCTCAGAGTCACGAGAGCTCTCAGAGACCACGAGCTGCAATCCATATCTAAAGGAGCATCCCCACCATGACATAGCCAATCCCCAGGCTGATTTAAGATCTTAAAGAGGAGGCGGCCCACCATGTTCTGAGGCAGTTCATTCCACTTCTCCTTGGCTCTGTTTGTAAAAAGGGTTTTCCCTCCATCCAGGCCAAATCTGACTCCCTATGATTCTCACACTTGCCTCTAATTCTGCCTTCTGGGGCTGAAGCAAAAAAAAGTCTCGCTTTTTTGTTTGCCAGGCTCAGAGAGAGGTAGGAGGTAGCTTAAATTTAGATTCTAAATCTTAGAGGAAGTTTTGGATCCAACTATTGGCCCACTGCCTGGATGCTTTTTTCAGTCTTTCCTGTCTCTGTGACATGGGCAGGTCATCTGATCTCTGTGAACGGAGATTCTGAATGGCTACGAGGACTTTCCACACCAGGGAAATCATAGACCCTTGACATATCGAAGCAGGTGATGTGCAGGGTGTTTCTTCTGGAAGTCCTGGTTCAGTTCCAAACTACTGGAGTGCACTAAGACTTTTGGGACATGCTATATCATAACCTAGATTACCCTCCTTTTTCAACAAACTTCTTTGGACATCTTAGTAGCAAGGGGGCATGGGAAGAAGAAGGATGAATGCAGAGGAAGCAGAGGTGTCCTGGGAACTCTGCTGTTAATTAGCTGCATGACCTTAGGCAAATCACTCCACTCTATTGGTACCATTCAGGAAGGTGGCTCTAGGCTCCATCTGACCAGAACTTCATTATCCCTTAATCCTCTGAGTCTGGGGAGCACTTTGTATAATCTCTGAGGCAGCCAGAACTGTGCATCCAGAGCCAACAATCTGTACCCCTCACCTCTAGCCTTTCCTGCCATGTCCAAATTCACAGAAGACAACACAAAGAAGAAGGACCCATTAGTGCAGGTACACCATCTATTCCAATTTAATTGTACTCTTGTCTACTTCGGCCTCTCTAACTCCCAGGTACAGGCCAGTATCCCTCATGGTACTCCAAAGCCATTTCCATTTTCGGGCTCCCCCTAAATGTCTTGACTTAAAGAACCAGTCTCTCTTTGAACCCGATCTTCCTCCAAACTCCACATTATGGGAGCAGACCGAGATCTTTCCCACTATGCCTCCTTTTCCTCTGCACTTTGGAGCATATCCCTCTCCATTTTTCCTACAACCCCAGAAGAATGAGTTTTACAAAGGACATCCTTCATGGTTCCCTTAAGTAGCTAGCTTTCCTCCTTCTATATTTAAAAGAGGATTTTACATCCATACAGCTTCTCAGAAAACCAAAGATTACACCAAGCAAGGCGAACATGGACATGAATATAATAGAATAAAATAAAATCCTACTTTAAAGACATGAACTTATTTAAACAGAATCTGAAATGAAAAGCATTAGCAAGCATTCCTACCTCTGTTCCATCTCTCCATTTCCTTTTCACCCTCCACTAACTCCAGGCTGTCCCAGAATCAATACAAGACTGGTTGAGTAATAAGCAGAACATACCCCTTTTTTCTATTTCCTCTTCTCACTCTCCATCACCCACCCTCAATGGATGGGAAGGAAGAATGTCACCATGAGGGATGCTCTACTATCTTCCTTGGATGGATAGGCAGGACATCAAAAGATCTTGACAGGGAAGAGCGCTGGACCGAATCTAATAAGATAAAATTCAGTAGAGATAAAAGTAAAGTCTTTTGTTTGGACCCAAAAAACCAGTTTCACAAATACAAAATAATAGAGGTAAGGTTATATAAATGGCTTGTCTGAAAAGAACTGGAGAGAAACTTCCTTTTTCTAGCAACATGTTACATCACTTTCTCCCAAGAACTAATATAATCTTGGGCTGCCTTGAGATAGCCCTCGACTCCAGGAATAAGGAAATGCTGTGATTAGATTACTAATGGAATATTTGTTGTATTTGGGGTGTCTAAGTTTTTAAAAGAACACTGGTAAGCTGTGTGTGGGGACAGAAGGATGGGATGAAGAGGCAAAACAAATAAGATTTGTCTGTTGGTTGAATATGGAGCATTCAGAGAGGAATAAGTTGAAAAGTATGTTGTTCATCACCTCCTCATTCACTGGATCTAGGGACAGAAGAGAATTTAGATCCCATTAGATATGATGTCTTCATTTTATAGAGGAACAAATATATCGAGGTTCAGAAAAGAAAGTGTCACATACGTAGGAAATGGCAGAGCCAATATTGCAACTCAAGCTTTGTCATTCTGGGCCTCTTCACCAATATGTCTCATAGCCACTGCACATATTTTATCTCATTTCATTCTGGTCAGTGATTCTTCATAAATCTTCAATAGGAGATTCTATCCAGCATCATAGAATCAGAGATGGAAAGGACCTTAAATTACCTACATTCTGAAGGTCTTCCTCTATTTCTTTGAATCATTCATGGGTACCAGTGCCGCTCTGAAACTGCCCATCTGTCAGCCCCTATTCTCTCTACATGACTGACCCATTCACATCCCGGTTGTTATCTTCTGAATCATTTCTCATGGAGACGTGGTACAGCCTGCTTACTCTCTACTTACAGGGGCTACATGAAATCACAGTTATCTGAGAAGTGGGTCATTTCTTTGTTCTAAATGGCTTAAGTCCAAGATCAAGTCACACTTACCATGAGCTCCATCCAAGATTCTGGTCTGGGCTACCAAGGCCCTAATCCAAATTCCCAGCAAATGGACCCACCAGAAATGGAACTTTGAACGCTGTGGATAAGTTCATTTACCTTGGTATACTTTCCAGGGATGGACACATAGAGGATCATGCTGATATAGACACACAGCCAGAGCTAGTTCAGTGTTTGGTAGCTTAGAAGGAAAGTGTGGGAGAAAAGGGGTAGTAGATGGCCTACCAAAGGTCTCCAGAGCCATTGGGCTGACCTCACTTTTGTATACCAGCATCATGCCAGGAAGCTAAATCACTTTAATTGAATCGTGTTAGGAAGATTCTGAATATCACCTGGCAAGATAACATACCGGACAGCTAAAATGCCCAGCACTAAATCTTTCTGCAGAGAGCTAAACTCTGAAGGACTGGCTGTGAGGTTTGAATGCTAAATATTCATTTGCCTCAGACTATTTTGTGGAGAACACAAGGTGAGCACTCACACAGCGGTCATAATTAGCGATACAAGCACACTCCCAAGGTCTCGCTGAAGAACACGAGAGACACTAGCCCTGCATCACCTATGTCAACATCAAAGAAGGTCCTGTGCTCTATGAGAGAAGCAGAATTGCAAGAGCTCAAAAGAGACATGAGATGTACAAATTTAGAGACATTTCCATCTCATATGTTCGCATGGAATATTTGTGCCCAATCTTCCAAGCTCATATTGGTCTGAGCAACCACAGTTGGACACACTGTCCACTGTCCACGTATCCCATGAAGTCATTTCGATTCTCTTTGAGCACCAAGGACAACAACCTGGGGAGAATAGAAGCATGACTACCTTTTAGTTCATCCTCGCTTAGCCCATTGATTGGGCGTTGTTGTTTTTTTAAATACAAAATTAAATTCACTTCATTTCAATGAAGAGAAATCTATTTTTCTCCCTCCTATCTCCCCCTACCCTGCCACCATTGGGATAGAAAAACAAAAACAAAATCCTTACAACAAATATGAATAATCAAACAAAGAATTTATGTCTCAACAAACACTCTGGGGTCATTTGTGAATTTTTAATCAATGTCACCTCCTCCCCCCAAATCCATCTGGAAGAGCCCTAGCACTCTACCCACCCTCATTATGGTGTACAACATATCCAAGGAGAAGTCCCACTTGATATCATTGATATCGGGACTGTCTCCTGGTGAGAAAATTTCCTCCACCGAAACCCAGTTGGCACATGCTCTGTACCACATAATCTTAGTTGCCTCCAGCAATGAGGAATAAAGTGATCGCTTGGGGTCCATGTCAGAGCTATGATCTCATGATCCTGAATGTAAAGAACCAATGTGCATTTCTAAAGGTCTCATATCTACAGCGGTCTCTTACTACAGTCTCTTACTGAATCTATATGCTGAACACACCCTGTCATTAAGCCAGTGCCTGCCTATTGAGGCTGCCTCAGAGGCCCAGATGGTCTGGCAAGGCAACAAGATGGTTTGTGAACTGTGTGTGTTGGAGAAATAAGGTCCCTGAATAAGTTGTATTATTTTCACTGGAGAAAAAAGACAGCAGGATTGTCTTTGGAGAGTTTCTCTCTTTTAAAGGAATCAGACAGTGGCTTGATTGATGTACTGACATTTCCCTAAACAAGGCATCTATATGGGTGTGGCTTTGTGCCTCAATTTCTTCCCCTGTAAAGAGGAGATAACAAGAGTATCTACCTTTCTGGGCTAATGTAATGGTGACATGAGATAACGATTTGAAATTTTTAAGTGTTGTAGAAATACTAGTTCCCGTTGATGTCAAGATGGTCTGTGTCTTTAGGAGAAATAAGGCGCTGGGATGGACTTTCCATTAGAGGAATGAGGCAGCAGGGGAGCCTGTGTATCATTTTCACTGGAAAAATAAGACAACTGCTCCGCTTGTGCCATTTCAATTAGAGAAAAGAGGCAGGGAGATGGTCTGTGTTTCATATCCATTGGAGAATCACTGCAGTAGCATGATGGAGGAAGAGAAAAGGACACGGGGGTGGTTACAGGTTCACAGGTTCAGAGGAAACATCAAACACAGGGTGGGAGATGGGAATGAAGCAGATTAACTTCTGACCCTGGGTTCGAGTCTCTGGAGTGAGGAGCTCAGTCTGGGGGGAAGGGCAGAGCTCTGGTCAAGGGATGTCACTGCCCTCTTTCCCATCCCCCTCCTCCAGATGTCAAGGCCGCCCCCTCTCCCAGGTACCAGCTGATCGGCCCCCTCCAAGAGAGGCCCACGCTTAGCCTTTAGGATTCTTCTCATTAGCAGTACAGAATTAGTGAGTTCACTGGAAGGGTGGCAGGCAGGGTCAGGGAACAGGTCCCACAGCTAATTAGCAGCTCTATACCTTCTTTTGTCTGAGCCAGAGCCCTTCTTTTCTTCTTTCTCCTCAAAACATAATATGATTAAATACGCTGGGCCTATCACCAATAATAGAATTAGAGATGATTGAAAAAAGAAAAACTGTTCTTCCTCCTTCTCTCCATGGTGCCCAAATCCCTGCCAATGGTAAGAGGGAGAATGGAGGCTGGGCTTGAGAAGGAATTGCCTCCCCATCGGTCCAGGCTGGGAAGGGGAAAGAAGATGGCATTCTGAATCATGGGATCCAGGTTCAAATTGTAGCTCTTCTAATGTCTTGTGAGTCATCCCCCAGTCCCAGATTTCTCTGGAGGTTGGAAGAGCTCGGAACAAGTCTTTGGGACTCATATTCCTACAATGTTTCTCAAGGGTTTGCTTCAGTACAATTCTGGAGGTCGATGGTGCGATATCATGAGCGGAGGTCACCATAAGATTATACACTTGTTGACCTATAGCTGCAAGGCAGGGACATCAGAGGCCATCCAATCCAGTGCCTCCACTGAGGCCATCCAGTCCATTGCCTCCATTGAGGCCATCTAGTCCAGTGCCTCCATTTAATATATGGGAAAAATGTCAAGCAACTTAGAAATATCAGAGGCAGGATTTGAAACCAAGTTCTCTGACTCAGGAAGTCAATCTTGCCATTGGCATTATTCCCATTTTACAGATGAGCTGAGAGAGAGGTGTCTTGTTCAAAGTAACAGTTAATGAGTGTCAGGTTTCCTGACTCCAAGGTCCAGTAGTCCATTTCATTCTTCTAGAATGAAAATTCTTCCATTCTACTAGAATTTTGAGGTCCTTTCCAGAGCTGGCATTCCATGATTCTAGGACTGGTGGCCAAATATTTCCTAATTACTTCCCAAAAGGGGGCCCCTAGGCTCCTGACCTTCATATCATATACCACAAACCTGCTAAGGGTCAAAGAATCTCACTAAGTTAGAACTGGAAGGAGCTTAAGAAATTAATCAACACCCCCCCCTTTCTAAACAAGGAAATTGAGACTCAGAAAGGACTTATCCAATGTCACACAATAGCAAGATCAGAACTAAAACTCAGGACTTCTAATTCCAAATTCAGCACTCTTTTCACTGAACTACTTTATTCTTTAATATTTTCTCTGTCTCTTTGTGTATGTCTGTGGGTCTCTCTGACTTTGTCTATCTCTTTGTCTCTCATGTCTGCCTCTATCCCTCTGTCTCTATTTGTCTCTGTCTCTCTGTTTATCTCTGTCTCTGTTACTGTCTCTGTTTCTATCATTGTCTCTGTCTCCCTATCTCTGCCTCTCTATCTCTCTCTGTCATCATTTATCTTTTTGTCTCTCTGTGATTTCTCTCCGTTACTATCTCTGTCTCCCTATCTCTTTGCCTCTGTCTGTCTTTCTGGCACTATTTGTCTCTGTCTATGTCTCTGTCTCTTTGTCTCTATCTTTTTGTTTCTCTGTGATTGTCTCTATCATTCTCTGTCTCTGTCTATCTCTCTTCTTCAGAAGTATGAAGACTCAAAGGAAGGAGAAATTCTGAAGAGGCTTTTAACTATCTTGAGTTTGTTCACGCATACATATTGAATAGAAAGAACACCAAAACCTTGAGTCTTCATACTTCTGTCTCCCTATGTTCTCCCTATGAAGGGGTGGGAGAGAATGAATAGCAGCTCAAATCAGGGCTTAAAGCCCCCATTTAGGCTCTAAGTAGGCCTGCTGTTTGAAGGGCTTCAGTCTGGTAAGTATGTCCCCTTTCGGTCCCTTGCAGGGGCCATCAGTCATCGATCCTGTCTGAAGAGCCCTGATGGCCTCAGCCTAGCCTCACTACCCATGGGTCCCTTGGTCATTTCAGCTGCTTAAGTCATAGTAAGTAGATATGATTATCGTAAGTCATGAAAAATAAAAGAGAATGATGATTGATCTACTGATAAATTCTGTGTATATGCCTGATAGTGTCAGGAGAAGCCAAGAAAGAAAGCCTGAGTGGGGAAATTGAGCTGGCTGGGACTTGGCTCTTCTGGTGATTTGTCTGACTTACTCCTCAGGCTTCTTGCTTGATTCATCCTCCACATTGTATCCTCAAACTGTGAGTCCCCAAAGCTCTGTCCCTGCTCTTCCCTTTCTACATTCTTGGTGACCTCATCAAATTCTATGACTTATCTCTATGTCAAAGACTCAGAAAAGCCAGCTCCAGACTCTGCCCTTAGAGCCCCAAATCATCAGCCATTGCCTGCTGGACACTGTGGCTTAGACATCAACATATTCCAAAGAGAACTCATTATCTTTCGCCCCAATAAATCCCCCATTCTTTCATTCAGAATCCCCCATTCTGTATAAGGATGATAGGGCCTTGAATTTAGAGCAAGATGGGGCTAAAAGATCATCCAGTTCAAACAGTTCATTTTATATTAACGCGAAGGCTTTTGAGCAACAGAGTGACGTGTTCAGAAAATTACAGGTAGGGAAACTGAGGCTCCCAGAGGTTAAACATATACCCAAGGTCACAAAGGTGATAAGAGACAGACCTGGGATCCAGATCTGTAAACTGAATCCAGACCTGCTGCTATCACCACTACCCATGGTCACACTTGACTCCTTACTCACATTCTCCCTACATTTGGGCACAGCTAAGGGGTATAGTGGATAGAGTTTCAGGATTAGAGTCCTATTTTTCCCTTCTGGGGAAAAGTCTTCTCTAAAATGTGATATCCAGGATTACTCCAGATGGAACATAATTTGGGCAGCACACAGTGGGACTATTTTCTCAATTGTTTTGTTTACCAAGCTTCTCTTTATACAGCCTAGATTAACTAGCTTCTTTTTCTATCCCTGGTGGTGCTGGGATTCTCATGGAAATAAGAGACAAAGGATAATTTTGCTTAGGTTTAGGAATACTAGGAAAAGTCTACTAGAAATAGCCACTAACACTACAAAAAGAACAAGTCATTTGCCATTATATCACTTTAAAAAGTCATCCAACTTATTAGCTCTCTATCCCTCCAAATTTCACATATCAAATTTCAGATGTTATAAATCTCCTACATTTTAATGCAAACCATTGATTAAAAAATGCTGAACTGTCCCAGGCTAAGACAGATCCTCAGGGACTTCTCCAGAAGCTTCCCTCCAGGTTAACATCAATCTCTTAATGGCTACTCTGAGTCTAGTCATTCTGTGACCTGTGAATCTGCCCATTATCATCTATGCCATCCCTCTCCATTTTGTCCATAACCAGAGCAAGAGGCGCTGTTCAATGCTTTGCTGAAATGCTACACCTATAGCATTTATCCATTTATCTAGCAGACAACTTAGCCAGTCAAAAAAGGAAATGAGGTTATACTGGAATGACCTGTTCTCAATGAAGCTGTGTGGGCATGTAATAATCACTGTTTCCCTTTGTAAGGGCTCCCACATCATCTGTTTAATAATAATTTCAAGAATTTTTCTAGGAATCAAAGTCAAGCTCACTGGCCCATAGCTTTCAGACTCCATTCTCTTTCTTTTTTGTTAACAGAAACAGCATCTGGCCTTGCCCTGGAGCACTCTCTGATCAAGACTGTTTGCCGATCACTAACATATTCAACAACCGTGTCCACTGGTTTGTTCACTGCCATAGAATCATTTCTTCCCTTATCATGGGGGTTTCCCACTTCCTTTCTTCCTTGACTCCTCAGTTCTCTTTTAGACCATATTCGCTGCACTGATCACTCTTTCTTCTTCCTTCCATCTTGACCTGGTGGTGGACCATTTCAACTCGACTCCATCCTCTTCTCATATCATCAGTTACACCCGGCAAAGCCTCAGTCTTGGATCACTCCCACTATTTGTCACCTTTACGTCTTCACATGTGCTGTTGAATGAAGGTGAAGAAAATCTTGCAATGATTCTACCTGGGTCCACTACAAATTTATGTTATACAACCTCACTGTTGAGAGGCAATGCTACTATACCTCCCTTATCAACCCTTATTCCAAATCAATTCACTATCCCACTCTCCACAACAGCTCTTCCAAACTTTCTCATCCCTCCTCAAACTCCTGATGGCTCCTCTGCCCTCAGACTCTCAGCTGAGAACCTTATCTTCAGTTTTACAGAAAAAAAAAATTGAGTCCATTCACCATGAGCCCCTCCTTCTCTCCTCTTCCTCATCTCCTATAAATCAGGTACCTTCTGCTCCTCTCTTCTCCTTCACCCGTGTCTCACATGATGAAGTTGTTTTAATCCTCACCAAGACTAACCACTCCCTGTACTTAAACATTTATATTCCATCCCATCTCCTCCATCAGATTTCCCCTTCTCGTATCCCCACTCTCACTTATTTCTTTCCCTTCCTTTCTTATTGCCTATAATCACACCCATATCTCCTCCATCCAGAAAAAAGCAACCTTCAGTGATCCTTCCATTCCCACTAACTATTGAACTACATCTCTTCTGCTTTTTAAGTCTCAAATAAGATCCCATCTTCTACAAGAGGCCTTTCTCGGTCCCTTTTAATTCTAGTCCCTTCCCTCTCTTAATTATTCCCTATTCATCCCATATGCAGCTTGTTCATGTATATATGTATGTATGCATGTATATATACACATGTGTATATATGTATGTGTATATGTGCATGTATATACATATGTATATGTGTATGTGTGCATGTATACACACACATATGTTTATTTGTTGCCTCAACTTTAAGATTTAAGACTCAAGAGTTCTTAGAAGGTAAGGTCTGCCTTTTGCATCTTTTTTAATCCCAGCTTTTAGCACAGTGCATGGCAAACAGTAGGTACTTAATAAATGCTGATTGATTCATTGCAGATAGCCATTTGTTTTATGCTCTCCCGGACCAAGATGATTCTAATTTAAGGCTCCTTAACCTTTCCATGTTGTTCCATGGACGCCTTTGTCAGACTAGTGAAGAGTGGCGTGTGGTCTGCCTTCATAATTGAAGGAAAGATGAAAGTTCAGTTAAAGATGAGTGAAAATAAGGATGCCCTTGCCCCCATCCAAGTTTACCAGTGCTCTGGAATTGGCCTGTGGACCCCAGGTCGAGGACCCCTGCTCTCTAATCAGAAATTAAAACGGAGTAGTTCAGCCTTCTCATCATTGCTCCTTTGTGCCATCCCATCTACCTTGGCCACAGCCCTCCCCCTCCTTTGATCCTAATCCCGTCCCCAGTATTGCTGGGAAAGAGAAAGGCAGCCCTTTCCGTTGCCCTTAGTATTCTCCTGCAGCCTCCACTCACTCTGGGTTTTAGCACTCCTGCCACAATCCCTGCAAGGCCAGGCTGCTCTTTTGTATTCAGCCTCAGCTACCTGCCCCCGCTCCCATCTCCTCTACAAGTCTTTCTAAACTCCGAGTTGGTTGATGAATTCCCTCTGCTTCCCCATCACTCTCTTCAGGCAGCTCCTTTTTCCTCCTCATCAGAATCATTTCTGCTTGTGTCTTCAGAATTTCCTTCTTGAGAACTTCCCATCCCTCTTGAGCTGACATCCCTTGAGGAATATTAGGCAAAGGATCCCACCTATCTTTTCGCTGAATCCTTTGAAAATGTGTTCTCTTAAGCCGGGGAGAGATTCGAGCTACAGAGGGTTATGGCAACCAGGCATCTAAGTTTGCACTAAGTTTAGCATCAACAAGGCGAGCCCGGAGGTGATGAGGGAGCCAGATTGCCTCAGGAGGGGCAACGCGGCAGAAACAGAGCCAGTCAAAGTTCCTGGCAGCAATGGCATCGCTTCCATGAAGGCCCCTGACCTTCCATCCTGGTTAAGATTGAGGAGTGGGGAGAGAAAGGAGGAAAGATCAAAAGGGAGGGGAGGAGAGAAAGATGAGAGAGAGAGATAGACCGACAGAGAAACAGAGACAGAGAGAAACAGAGATACAGAAAGAGACAGAAACAAAGAGAGACAGAGACAGATACAGAGAGACAGAGATAGAAAGACAGAGCGACAGAGATAAAGACAGAGAGACAAAGGGAGACAGAGACAGACAGACAGACAGAGACAGAAAGACAGATTGACAGAGATAGAGACAGAGAGACAAAGGGAGACAGAGACAGAAAGAGACAGAGAGAGAAAAAAAGAAGGAGGAGGAAGAAAAGGAGGAGGAAGAGGAGGAGGAGGAAGGAGGAAGAAGAGGAGGAGGGAGGGAAGAAAAGCAGGAATGAAAAAGAAACCTACTTTCCTCAAATCTTGGGTGCCCATCAGACTCTGCCTGGCTATACTCTTCTGTTTCATGAACTCGATATGATGGAATGGTCCCTTGCCCCCAAGCTTCTTATCCTTCCTCCCTGAGCAATAGTTCTTCCTTGTTGGTCAGAATTAGGTCATGGGCCAGTTTCCTCTGTTGACTCTCCCACCTTTTGAAGGATGAAGTTATCACTAAGGCAAGCCACAAATTTATCACCAGCTGTGCTTTTTGGCAGAGAGAGAGGGCCAACAGATGTCCAAAAAGCAGAAATCCCCTGACACTCGGATACCATCTTTCTACATCAAGCTTCTACTCTTAGCTCTGCTATTCCTGGTGGCATCTTGGACAAGTCATTGAACCTGTGCAGGGCCCACTTTCATCTTTACCATAATAAGGTGGACCTAGGTTATATCTATTCCCCTTTTCAGGCCTGTGATCTGTTGACCCCATTTGAACTCTTTTCTGCAGTCTACACCTCCTTCCCCTTATGGCTCCAATATCTGTAGGGTTGCTGCACAACAATAACACTTCTCTTTCTCCCATCCTACATTGATCCTCATAATTTTTTCTCCCATAATTCCCCTTTCTGCTCCGTGGGTTTCTCTACATGAATGAATTTTCTTAGAATACAATGTTACTACACACACACACACACACACACCCCTTTACTTTATCTTTTTTCAGTTCTTTTTAAGAGATAAACTCTTCTAGAGAGGCAGTGGGGTGTAGTGGATATAGAGCTGGTTTGAGCATCGGCAAAATCGAGGTCCAAGACTTGCATCTGATACATACTGTCTGTGCGTTCAAGCACAAGTCATTTAGCTTCTCAGGGGAAGGGAACTCACATTTATTAAGCACCTGCTCCATGACAAACATCCTGCCAAACATTTTACAAATATCTTATTTGATCCTCACAATAGCCCAATGAGAAAGATACTCTTATTATCCCCATTATATAGCTGAGGAAACTAAGAGCAGTAGAAATCAAAGGACTTGTCCCATCTATACAGCTAGTAGGTGGCCAGGTCAGGTTTTCCTAACTCCAGCCCTTCTCTCTACCCACTGTACCACCTGGCTGACTTTCCTTCTCAAACATATCTGTAACTCAGTGTGTCTATAAGTTATAGATGAGTGGTCAGTTTTTGTAAATGGAGAGAGTTCTCACACTGGGAGTTCTTCATACCAATAAAATCACAGGTCAAGAGGCCAAATTCCCTGGATTTGGTTTTCCCTGCCCATATTTAGTACAGATCTCTGAGCTTGTGGGTTTTATTGTTGATTTTCATCATGGCTTCCATCTCCCATGAATTACTGGTCCTTTCTTCTGTTATCCTTTCAACCTGAGTTGTTCTTGCCACTTTCAGAGGTGCCAGAGTCACCAGGTCTCTGGTTAGTTTTTTCCCTCTCGTTGCCCTCTACCCTTTCTGTCTTAAAGCCTTGCAGATAAAATTCACAAGACTCCAGACAAATACATCTTTGTCAATCTTGTGGAAGCAAGCTCCACCGACAATGTCAAGTCAACCAGCATTTATTAAGCACCTGTTATTTGCAGGTGCCATGCTAAGTGCTGGGAATATAAAGAAAGACCAAAATAGTCCCTCTTCTCAAGGAGAACAGATGACTTTGTACAAACAAGTTATATTCAGAATAAACTGGAGATCGCCTCAGAGAGAATGCTCCAGCATTAAGGAGGATTGAGAAAGACTTCTTACCGATGATGGGATTTTAGTTGAGACTTGAAGGAAGTCAGAGAAATTGAGAGGTGGAGATTCCTCTGGAGAGAGCGAGAATTCCTGATATGGAAATAAAAGAGTTGTGATATGGAGTGTCTCATACAAGAAACACAAGAAGGAGAGTGTCACTCAACTAGGTAATTCGTGGGGCTAAAGGAGGCATAAGACTGAAATGGTAAAAGACGACCGGGTTACGAAGGGCTTTGAGAGTCAAGCAGAACATTTTACATTTTATTCTAGAGGTAATAGATTAGGAGCCACTAGAGTTTACTGAATGAAAGCTGGGAGATGATGTGTTCAGATCTATGGCTTAGAAGGATCACTTTTGACAGCTAAATCAGGGATGGGTTGACTAGAGTCAAGGTGACTTGAGCCTGGAAGACCAACCAGCAGGCTATCACAGTGATCCAGGCACGAATGGTGATGGTCTACACCAGGGGTCCTCAAACTTTTTAAGTAGGGGGCCAGTTCACTGTCCCTCAGACTGGTGGAGGGCCGGACTATAGTAAAAACAAAAACTTTCTTTTGTGGGCCTTTAAATAAAGAAACTTCATAGCCCTGGGTGAGGGGGATAAACATCCTCAGCTGCCGCATCTGGCCTGTGGGCCGTAGATTGAGGAGCCCTGGAGTCTACATCGGGATGCTGGCTGAGTGAGTGGAGAGAAGGGGAGCAGGGATGAAAAATGTCACAAAGGTAGAAATAAATGACAGAACTCGATAAGTGATTGGCCTTTGAAAAGAAGAAATGGCTTTGAGAGTGTGAGACTGGGAGGATGGAGGTGCCTTGGACAGTAATGGGAAAGTAGGATGAAGGGGAGGTTTGGAGTGGAGAAAAGTAATGAGTTTAGTTTGGGACATTTGGAATTAAAGATGCTTCTGATACATCATTTGAGATGTCCAATAGATAGTTAAAGATGTGAAATGGCAAGTCAGTCAGAGAGGTTGGGAAGTAGATCTTAGGTATCACCTGGATAAAGATGATAGAAGTAGATCTAAGTATCACCCGGATAGAGATGATCAAAGTAGATCTAGGTATCACCCGGATAGAGATGATAGAAGTAGATCTAAGTATCACCTAGATAGAGACGATCGAAGTAGATCTAGGTATAACCTGGATAGAGATGATAATTGCATCCAAGGAAGCTGATGAGCTCAGTAAGGGAAATAACATAATGGAATATTGCCAGCAGCATTCAGTGTACAGAATGAAATCCAACTGAGCTGAATTGCAGTATATAGGGATAAGAATAATATAAAAAAAGAGTAAAAAGGAAGGGAGGCACCTGGATGTGACTTGAATGCCAAGTGTACTGGTCTGAACTTAAATCAGGAGGTGACAGGGAGCTACTGAAGAGTTTCAAACTGAGGAATGACGGGACCAGATCTGGGCATTGATTATTTCAGCACTGGGGCAGAGAGAAAGATTTGGTGCAGAGAGCATCGACCCATCAATCAACAAGTCGTGATTAAGTCCTTACTCACAATGTGTGCCAGGTCCTGTGCTACACATTGAACAGATACAAAGAAAAAGCAAAACTGCTTTCATCAATCTGGCTCCAAGCTGCTTCCTCCAGGGGAGAGCTTACTGATGGCCTCATCTCTAAATAATAGCTCCCATTTTTGTGGTGTGTCTATTTTACAAACATTGGCTCATTTGATCCTCAAAACCACCTGGGGGTTGGGGGGGATGTCGGAGGTGTCATTTCATTTCACCCCCATTTTACAGATGACAAAACTGAGGCAGGTGGAGACTCAGTGACCTGTCCCAGGGTCTCGCAGCTACTGAATGTTACATTTGAACTCAGCTCTTCCCGACTCTGTGCTCGGTGCTTTGCACTATGGCGCCACCTAGCTGCCTGCCTAAGTCCACATCCTGGACCATCTCCAGAAAGGCAGCTTGACCCGTTGTGATGGATAACGTTGAGCCGGATGTCAGATTAACCCGGCTCTGTGACAATGGTAGGTCATCACACCCTTCCGAATCCGTTCTCTCATTTGTAAAATGAAAATAAACGATATTTTCCTCAAACGGTTATTATGGGCTCAGCTGTAATAACGGATGTAAAGTATTTTACCAGCTTTCAAATGCCCGTATCCCCAAGTTATCATTATCATTACTATAGAATTGTTTTTTATTATTTACTATATATTTACATATGGTAACATGCAATAGTCTTATGTATAAATATATATTTTATATTACATATCATTATATGATATTTATGTAATAGCACATATTATTATATATAAATAATTTATATTTATTATAAATATAAACTTATATTTATTTTATTATTATTATTATTAAATTTATATTTATAAATAAAAAAATATATATAATAAATATTACATATTATTATATACTCTTTGTATATAATACATATATCACTACAAACTGCCATATTTCATTATTACTATTACCATATTATCATATCTAGGGGGCACATAGGATTGGGTCGACGTGGATTGAATCAAGGAAGACCTGAATTCAAACCCAAGCTCTGCAATTTACCAGCCGCGTGAACGTGGACAAGTGATTTAATTTCTCTCAATCTCAATTTCTTGGTGTATAAAGTGGAGATAAAATAGCCCCTCTATTCCCAAGGATGTTGTGAGACTCAAATAGTCTTATTGGTGAAGTGATTTGCGCACCTTTAAGCGGTTATATAATACTAGCCAGCTGTGAGCATTTTCGGAAATTTACTTTCTCATTCTCCCCTCTGCATCTCTATGTCTTTTCTCCATTAACTGCAACCCATTCCAAGCCTTCCTCTTCCTTCCATCAGGCCCAGGGAGACATCGGGCCTTTAAGCGTGACCCACATCCTGAATATGACCAAGATACAAGAAAAGCACATTAAGAACCTCAGGAAAGTGAATTATTCATGCTTCAGATTAAGGTTGTGAGGAATCAGTTGCTCAGCCCAGACGGGGGTTGGTGGGTATCGGGGATTCATCCAAGGACACGGTTTGTATCAAAGTGGAAGCCTTCAAGGATGAGGGAGAGGGGATGGAAGGAGCCTTTCAGATGATCTAATGACAGAGCCCGAGACCCAGTGCTCCCCATTTTCTCATCTCTGCTTTAGAGTGGCGGATGCGGATCCTGGCCAGGGTTGGAAGGATCACGGATTATTTAAATCTCAAGGGATCATCTATTGTGCTAGATTTTGGAAAGGCCCCTGCCTCCCAAAATCACCAGCTCTCACACTGCCTGAAATTCCACCATTAGCACTCTCTTCCTCCAGTGTTTGCTTTCCTGAGCCCTCAATTAAAATTCAAATCCCCTCCGGAAAGTGAGTGCCTTGAAGTGCTAATAGCAAACGCCTTAGTGGAGATTAGTTGAAGGCTTGCTGTCAGCCTGGCCCCATGGGAATAGAATTTGGGATCTGCGGGCCTCACCTCCCCTCCCTGCTCATTTTGTAGTTGAGGAAAATGAGACCTACAGAAAGTAATTTACCCAAGGTCACATAACTAGGAAGTGGAAGAACCAAGATTAGTATGCAGGTCTTCCACCCTCAATTCAGCCTTCAGCAAAGCAATGAGGGAAGGCACCGAGGGGGCCTGTCCCTGGGACCCCCGGAAGGAGGTTGCACAAAATCCCTCGATGAACCAGTCAGTGCTGAAAGCAAGGGGTGTGTTTATTTGGCTTACTGAACTCACAAAGGAAGGAGTAACTAGGATCAACCAGAAGCCAGGTCGTGTAGAATGATGGACCTGGAATCGAGGAAATAGGGGAGCAGGGGGTGCAGCCAGAATCTGGAGGGGACGGGATGTACAGAGTCTCAGCAAAGTCACCAAAAGGACAGTGAATGGGCACCGGGATCCAGGACAGAGGGAAAGGATCCAGGATGGACTAGAAAAAAGACATCACATGAAAGCCCTCAGTTCTCACCATCCCAGGCGCCATGTTAGGGATCAGAGGGGCCATTGAGGACCCTGTGTTTTCTAGGCTGAAACAGTGCCTCATTGAGAGGCTTTACAGGTGTTTCCCATCTCTGAGATCCCAGGCAGGGAGGTATCAATCAGCAAAGTGGCATTGGAAGGGAAAGGTTCCTGGCAGTGTCAAGAAGAAGGAGGTAATAGCTATCATAAGGTCATGGATCCATAGCTGGAAGAGCCCTTACAAGCCTCTCCTTTGCACCAAGAAAACTCAGGCTTCATCTCTTTCAAAGTTTCAAAGATATTAAGTGATTAAGGTAGAATTTGAACCCCTGATTTCCTCCTGTCCATTCTTTCCTCCCAAGAAGTGTGGAGACTTCCTGCTGAACTAAGACGAGGCTGGAAGAACCACTGTCTAAAACTAGGGCAACCCGGCACCATCCCATCTCCACCCCACCTTCTCCTTTTAAGTCTCCATCTCCACCCCCAGCCCTTCCTCAATCCCAAATTGTATCCCCCCAGTGCGTTTAGCTATTAAGGCACTCTTAACCCATTAAGCTATGCCCTTTTCCAGAAGAGTTTTCATGTTAATAGGGAACTCTTGCAGACCAGAGACCATAGCTAATGTTGGAACTTCAGCTTATTGTGAGTTTATTTGGTAAGTTTTTTTTTTTTTAATTTGGTTAGGTTGGGGTTTTTGTTTGTTTGTTTGTTTGTTTGTTTTTGAGGTAATGGGGCTAAGTGACTTGTCCAGGATCACATTTACTAAATGTCTGAGGTTACATTGAACTCGATTCCCCCTGACTCCAGGTCAGTGCTCTCTCCACTGTGAGCTGTCCCAAGACATAGTTACTTTGGAGGCCCGGGCCTTTCCCCAAGCTCTGGAGTCCAAGGCCGCCTTAGAGCAGCCCCCTTACCACCACCATGGAGGCAAGGGACTTGAGCTGAAGGGGCAGATGAGCAGGTGGGCAGCATCTGCTCCCAGTCTGTTCAGGAGGGCGCCAGCCTCTCTTCTCTCCCAGAGCTTCCCGCAGTCCACATGTTTCTTCGCTGATATTTATAGCCAAACTGAGAGCGCTGCTCTGGCAAAGCTGGTTGTCCATGAAAGAGAAAAAAGAGATTGTTCCCTAGGTGAGACCTCCTCCCAGCATGCCCGTGTGGTTCCAAGCCCCATTGCCTCTCTAAATACACTCCAGGGGCTTCCGATTTCCTCTACATCAACTCCCCAATCTGCTTGGATTTAAGCCCTTCCCAGCCTGCCTCCATCCCACTTTCCAGTCTTATTAGGCAGCCTTCCCTTCTGTCCAGCTTCTAGTCCAGGCAAATTAGTCATCTCGGTGGTACACACACACACACACACACACACACACACACACACAGAGTCATCCATCTACCACCACCATACTTTTGCCCAGGCTGTTCCCCATTCCCTTCTCACCTGTGCTTCCTAGAACATCTTGTTACCTTCAAAATCAGCCCAAATGAGGCTCCTACATGAAGCATTTCCTGATCCCCCAGCTACAAGTGCCTTCCCTTTCCTGAAATCACCTTAGATTTGCTTCCTATGAGTATTAGATCAACATATTAGAGAATACAGACCCCCTGAGGGCAGCAGCAAGTGATCTGAGATCTGTGCTCTAAAAATGCATCACAAATAGTTTGTTTGTTTGTTTGTTTTTGAGGTAATGGGACTAAGTGACTTGTCCAGGACCATATTTACTAAATGTCTGAGGTTACATTTGAACTCTGTTCCCCCTGACTCCAGCTCAGTGCTCTCTCCACTGTGGACCTAGCTGTTCGAAGACATAGTTACTTTGGAGGCCCGGGCCTTTCCCCAAGCTTTGGGGTCCAAGGCCGCCTTAGAGCAGCCCCCTTACCACCACCATGGAGGCAAGGGACTTGAGCTGAAGGGGCAGATGAGCTGCTCATGAGCAAATGAGACAATTTTCAGATGAAGAAACTGAAACCATTTCTAATTATATGAAAAAAATGCTCTAAATCACTATTAATCAGAGAAATGCAAACTGAGACAACTCTGAAGTACCACTACACACCTCTCAGATTGTCTAAAATGGCAGGAAAAGATAATGATAAATGTTGGAGAGGATGTGGGAAAACTGGGACACTAGTACATTGTTGGTGGAGTTGTGAACAGATCTTACCATTCTGGAGAACAATTTGGAGCTAGGTCCAAAGGACTATCAAACCTTTGTTTGTACCCTTTGATGATCCAGTAGTGTTTCTACTGGGCTTATATCCCAAAGAGATCTTAAAAGAGGGAAAGGGACCCACATGTGCAAAGATGTTTGTGGCAGCCATTTTTATAGTGACAAGAAACTGGAAACAGAGTGGATGGAGAATGGCTGAATAAGTTATGATATATGAATGTTATGGAATATTATTGTTCTATAACAAATGATGAGCAGGATGACTTCGAAAAACCATGGAGAGACTTACAGGAACTAATGCTGAGTGAAATGCGCAGAACCAGGGGATCATTGTACCTGGCAACAGCAAAATTGTTGATTTTGATATTATCCAAATAATATCAAAGTTTGTATTTTATACAAATATTATGAGATGATCAATTCTGATGAAAATGATTCTTTCCATCAATGGGATGATTCAGGCCAGTTCCAATGATCTTGTGATGGAGAGAGCCATCTGCCCCCAAAGAGAGGACTATGGGAACTGAGGATGGATCCCAATATAGTATTTTTACTCTTTTTGTTATAATTTGCTTGAATCTTACCTTTTCTCATTTTTTAAGATTTTTGATCTGATTTTTCTTGTGCAGCAAGATAATTATTTAAATCTATATGCATATATTGAATTTAACATATATTTTTACCATGGTTAACATATATTGGGTTACTTGCCATTTAGGGGAAAGGGTGGGAGGAAGGGGGAAATTAGAACATAAGGTTTTTCAAGGCTCAATGTTGAAAAATAATCCTTGCATATGTTTTGAAAATAAAAATCTTCAATAAAAATTAATTTTAAAAAGAGAAAAATACATCACAGTGTGTCCAACCCATCAGAACTTAGCTAGACTGGCCTTCGAACTAAACTAGATCTAGATAGAGCAATGGATAGAGTTTTGGACCTTGGCCAAAAAGGAGAACTGAGTTCAAAGTCTATCTCAGATATTTATTAGTTGTTTTACCCTAGGCACATCAATTAACTTTCTCTAAGTTTTTACATCTCTAAAATGGGAATAATAACAATCTTTTGTTATTGTAGGGGACATCTGTGAAATTGGGAGAATATTAAAACATCACAGAACCTGGTGGTTTTGTGGTTCTGACCTGGTGGTGAGAAATTCTTGGACACTGGTGAAGGGGACCAAAAGGTAGAGGCAGCCTTCTTCATACGGAGCATCTCCTCCGACTGGTAGCAGCTTGTCCAGAGGCTCAGGTGGTTTAAGCATAGGGACCTCACCAAATACATACCATGCCATTCCATTCTCTCTCTTAGCTACACAGGACCCCCGCCTGTGATGATTCTGCCTTTCAGGACCTACAACTTTAAATCTGGGTAGTCTCAGGCGGCAATGCTGCCCTCTGGTGAAAAGGGACATCAAGAGTCCCCTTGGCCGTGGATCTCAAGTTCAACACACATGTAGGCTCATGGTGTGACTTGACTGCAATTAAAAGATCACCCAGGACCCAACCCCAATTATAGGATTTCCACTGATCCATTGAGTCTAAAATTCATTGCCTTTGCTGCATTGGATTAACATTATCTCCAGAAGATCCTCATGAAAATACAACTGTGCTATACATAAAGGTAGCAATTTTCCTGCTTGTGGCTATTAAAACATTAAGGGTGATATGGGGGGAATCCCTAGTTTGGAAGCTGAAAACCGGGGTTTGCCCATTGCTTTGGTGCTGACAGCTGTGTGCTGAAAGGAACAGGAACAGAAGGGGAGGAGAGGGTCACCTCTGGGCTTGTTTCCTTCAGTTACAGTCAATAAGCATATTTTACATATCTTCTCTGTGCTAGGAATTATGCAAGGCACTTGGGACCCCAAAACAAAAAAAATTAAATAAATCCTGAACTTAAGGAACTTTAAGGATTCTTTTGGGAAGCAAGCAATAGCTATCCAGAAGAGTGAATACAGCTTAAGGGTATATATATATATACAGAGACAGAGAGACACAGAGAGAGAAAGAGACAGAGAGAGAGAGACAGAGAGAGAGACAGAGAGAGAGAGAGAGAGAGAGACAGAGAGAGACAGAGAGACAGAGAGACAGAGAGAGAGAGAGATCCAGAGACAAAGACAGAGAGACAGAGACAGAGATGATTAAAATGGAAGAGGGGGCATTGAGAATTGAGGGAATAAGGGACAGCCTCTTATAGCAGCAACACTTGATTTGAGCCTTAGAATGAGGGGATTCCAAGAGACATTAGTCAGGAAGGAAGGCATTACTAGCCAAGGTTAATGAAAGGGTATGAAAAGGCGGGTGAGCAGCGATGTCATATATGGTAGCAAGGGGGCTGGACAGGCAGAATACGGAGTGTGTGAAATAGAATAATGCAGACTGAGCTTAGAAAAATAGATGGGCATCGGGTTGTGAAGGGATTTAAATAATAATGAGATTGATTTGCTTTATTCTAGAGACAAGACTGGGTCAGGATGATGATGTCATCAGAACTGTGCATTAAGAGAAGTAGCATGGCAGCTGTGTAGAAGATGGCTCAGAAAGAGGAGAGAAGGGAGGCAGGGAGGCCAAACAGGAGGCTACCACAATAATTTAGGCAAGAGGGAATAATGGCGTGACTTATGGAGGTGATCTATGAATGAAGAGAAGAGGAAGAATCTTAGTCATGCTGTGGAAATAGAGCCAATGAGACTCGGTACTCAACTAGAAGCTGTGAGGGATGAGTCGATGCTGGCCCCAAGATTGTGGACGGGAGCAGGGGTGATGTCCTGTGAGAGGGTTGGTTGAGGTCTCTTCCGAGTCTAAATTTCGTGATCCCATATCCAGACTAGCCCCCTGACACAGAAAAGGGCACCATCCTCTTCAACCCTTCCATTTAGCTGGCAGTTAGTGGCCCATTGGAGAGAGCACTAAGCTTAGAGGCAGGAAGATTGGACTTCAAACCCAGCCTTAGACACTTATTAGACATGTGACACTGGACGGGTCACTTATCTGGCTGCCTCAGTCTCCTCAGCTATAAAATGGGGATCACAGTTGTGAGGATCAAATGAAATAGTAGATGCTTAATAAGTGCTTGTTCCCTGTAGCCTTCTACTACACTGCTTCCGTGTGTGTGTGTGTGTGTGTGTGTGTGTGTGTGTGTGTGTGGCTGCCTGGTTGCTTTAATTATTCAGGCTTCCCTTTCTGCAGCAATCATCTCAGCCGGTGTCGCTGAGGAAGCGGGTGAGTCGCAATTCTAAGAATAATACTCCGAGCCTTCCGGGATGCTCGGGCTCCATGTTCCTGCAGCATCGGGCACGAGCCTCCTTGGGGCATCCTAGGGGATTTTCCTGGGCACTGGCCAGACTCACTCCCTGGGTTGATGATAACAGCCTCACACTTTATGAATGTGATGTCCTGAAAAGAGCATCAAATCATTTGAGTTCAAACTCTGGCCTTTAGTATTTGATGAGCTTGGATAAGTCACTTAACCTAAGTTTCCTCCTCTGTAACACAAGGGAGTAGGACTAGTTGCCTCCAAGCTCTCTTCTAGTTTTGTGATTCCATGATAATTACCATATGATTTGGGCAAATTGTTTAGGTTTCGGTTTCCTAATCTGCAAAATGATCGCTCTGCATTAGACATAGTTCAACCCATTTCTGACACTCCCTACATGGGTGTGATTCATTGCTAGAACCTGCGTGTCGCTGATCTGCAACAGAGGATGGCGTTTCCATGCTAGGAATTCCCGCACTGGAGTTGAAACCCTAGATCTGCAGCAAGTGTGTAAATCTCTGGGCCAGACAAAAATGAATCATCCTCTAACCTCAAGGAGCTACTGGGAGATGGGGGAAATACAACATGTAAATGAAGATTGCGCTGTTCCAAGTCTTGGTTTGGTTATTTTGCGCATGTTGTCCGAGTCATCAATATAACCAATCATTTGTGGGCGATTAAAAAGTTGTCGAGATGTCCGATTCCTGTGACCTTTGAACTTAAAGCACTTTGCTGTCCATTTAAAATGAAACTGGACACTCAAAACCGGACTGAAGTGGCCATCTTTGGTTGTGCATTCTTTTTGTTAGATCTGGAAAGAAGCAATGATTTTAATGACTTCTGCTAGACTGTTGAGGTAATTAGCTGGACAACCCCAGGAGGAGTCCAGAGTCTCCAATTTAAGGTGAGAGAAACATTTATTTCTGACCTTTGTGGTCGCGTTTGGATGCCAAAATGGCGCTGGAGGAGGCCAGAAGCCCTGGGCCAAAAGATGCCAGTTGGGGTGCCGGCAATGAAAATGAGCAAAAGCTAGGGAATATTTGTACAATTAAGATTTTATAACTTGGCAAAACTTTAGTCCATAAAGATGAAGAAGCTCAGTGCAGACAGAAAGACATAGAGACACAGACATAGAGAAAAAGAGAGAAAAAAAAAAGGAGGAGGAAGAGGAGAAGGAGGAGGAGGAGGAGAAAAAGAAGGAGGAAGAGGAAGAGAATGGAGAGGAAGAAATGAACATTTTTATACCTCTTATTATGTGTCAGGCACTATGCATAATGAAAAGATCATTGGACTTAAAGTCAGGAAAGACCTGATTTCAAATTCTATCTTCTCGTTGTGTGACCATGGATATAACTCTAATCTCTTTGAGTCTCAGTTTCCTCGTCAATAAAATACTGATAATAGGAATAGTAATAACAGCTTTCAGGTTTGTGGCAAGGAATCAAATTAGATAATACATGTAAAGTGCTTTATAAACCTTCCTTCAATATCCCTACATGATAGGGCTGCCATTTTTTTCTGACCTTTTAAAATTTTGTTTACATATAAGCATAAGGATGAAATATTTACTTTATCAGATGAGATAATACATTATAAGGAAAACTTTAAAGAGCTATATAAATGCCGGTTATTATTATTATTCACAATCATGCCTTTGGAGTGAATAAATTTTATTGAGAATGATGATTCTTTCAACAACAATAATAATAGCTAGCATTTATTGCAAGATGTTCTTCAAATGCTAGCTTTTTTGATTCTCACAGCAACTACATAGGCAGTAGGCACTATGATTATCCCTATTGGATATGTGGGGAAACTGAGGCAGACAGAGGTTAAGTACCTTGCCTAGGATCACAGAGCCAGGAACTGTCCATGGTAAAATGGAAAGAGTGCAGGGCTTGGAATCAAGAGGACCCACTATTTATTCTGTGTAATCTCTGGCAAATCCCTTCCCCTCTCTAGTTTCCTCATCGGGAAATGAGGATTTGGGACAAGATAAGCTCTATTTGTTGTCTAGTTGTTTTCAACCATATCCTACTCTTCGTGACCCCATTTAGTGCTTTCTTGGCAAAGACACTGTGTAGGTTTGTGATTTCCTTCTCTACCTCATTTTCCATATGAGGAAACTGAGGCAAACAGAGTTAAGTGACTTGCCCAGAGTCACACAATTAATGAGTATCTGAGGCCAGATTTGATTTTAAGATGGGTTTTCCTGATTCCAGACCCAGTGCTCTGTGCATTATGGCACCACCTAACTGTGACCTTTTAGTAAATGTCTGCTAGTACAGAGAATTGCTAGTGCTTTTAGGTAACATGTGGCTAGGGGGATGGATAGATAGATAGATAAACTGATAGATGATAGATATTATAGATTGATAGATGATTGGTGGATGGATGGATATAAAGACACCTAGAGCACTTTTTTTTTTTTTTTTTTTTTTTTTTTTTTTTGCTGAGGTAATTGGGGTTAAGTGACTTGTCCAGGGTCACACAGCTAGGAAGTGTTAAGTGTCTGAGGTCAGATTTGAACTCAGGTCCTTCTGACTTCAGGGCTGGTGCTCTATCCACTGCGCCACCTAGAGCATTTCTTAATGTGTATGAAATTAATTATGAAATGGGAATTCAGCAGCTGGTATATGGGGGTGGGGAAGGGGGAGAGCAAGGAAGATAGTCCCTGCCCCTACTCTAAAGGAGATAAATGATTTACAAAGGAGATCTGTACAAAATTAGAGGAAGATGGAGGGCCAGATACCATGACCTAGAGAAGCCTGGGAAATGTTTCTGATTCTAAGTCCTTTTCATTCTCTTTCTACTTGACGAGATTGATTCTAATTAAATAGGTAAGATCATTTCTTCACTCAACCTTGCAGCTAAGCACACCCCTTTACCAGCCTGGAGGAACACAAGATCCCATTGCCCTCTCTGCCTAACTGGAAAAGTCTATGCTACCCAAGGGAAGAACATCAATGAGAATCAATATTCTTCTCTCAGGGCGGGTGTTTAGAACAGCAGGCTGCATGCTCACTGCTCAGTATTTGGAACTTACAGCCTGTTAAAGAACTAATGGAAGCAGCCCTGCTGCTGGAATTCAGTTGGACCATCAGTGTCCCCTCACTCTGATCTGCCTCAGTTTTCTTATCTGTAAAATGTGGCAACATCCAATAGTCAAAATCTGATCTAAAGCATGGCTAAAATGATGAGAAGTATCACTGTATCAGAAGGGGGACAGTCTTATCTGCCAATAGTAGTGTCATAAATGGCACATAGCAAGTGCTTAATGAATGCTTTTCCATCCATCCATTCATTCTTAAAAAGACTTTGCCATACAAAAGACCCTTTATTTAAATATTGTTAAGTCGAAATTGACAATTACTAAATGGATCAAGTGCAGGATCTTTGTATGTCAAGAAGACCTGGATTCAAATTCCGTTACAAACTGTTTGGAGTGCGAGGTGGTGGAGTACATAGAGCAATGGCACTATAGTCAGGAGGACCTGGGTTCAAACCCAGTCTCAAACACTTGATTACTTAATATTTGCGTGGCCCTAGGTAAGTCATTGGTCCCAATTATCTTGGCCTCCCAAAATTCTATATAGATACCAACTTTGTGACCCTAAACAAATTACTTAAACTGCTTTTGCCTCCATTTTCTATTAAATGAGGGGGTTTTACTTGATGATTTCTCAGATCCCTTCCACCTCAAAATCTATGGTTGCAAAGTCCTATGGATCAGGGATCTCATTTTACATCCCTCCTACTCATTTTATATGGGAGAACCTTTTAAGCCCACAGAGCTTAAGTGGCTTTTCCATAGAGAGAAAATCTAGAGACCACCCAGCCCTGCTATCTCTGAGCTGAGGATCAAGGCCCCCTCATTTTGATCCATGACCATCCACTGTCTTACTGTTTGCATATTCCTTCCCCTCTCTAAATCTCAGTGATTGAGAGATGACCCCTTAGGGGGAAACTCCTCCTTTAGCTTTTCCAAGCTCTTTCAGCTTCCCTCACCTCAGCCCTGGCTCTCTAGGGTTCCTTGTCCACTTTCACTGCTTTCTCTAGAGCCCTCATTTGATTGTTAATATATTCCTTTTCTATTAGAACTTGTCAACCAGCCAATCAATTAATTAATAAGCATTCTAATCAGTAAGCAGATTAAGCACCTACTATGCGCTAGGTATTGTGCTAAATGGTTGAAAACACAGAAAAAGAAGCTGGAATGGCCTCCATCCCCAAAGAGCTTATGATCACAGGATCATTCATTCTTACCTTCCTTCCATCTTTTTAAAACCATGGAAACCTGGTTTCCCTTAGAAAATATGTCTTGGTCACTCAAGGTCTCTGTTATTACATGTATTTTCTTTCCTGCTCTATCCCAGATCATACATGTACACACAAACACGCATATATGTAAACATGTAAACAAGTACTTCCATATACACATGCACACACATATATAAACACGTCCATACACATGCACTCCCTTTTTTATTTATTAAAGTTCTTTTTTACTTTTCAAAACATATGCATGGATAATTCTTCAGCATTAACCCTTGCAAAACTTTGTGTTCCAATTTTCCGCCTTTCCCCCACCTCCTCCGTAGGTGGCAAGTAATCCAGTATATGTTAAACATGGTATAAATATGTGTTAAATCCAATATATGCATACAGATTTATACAGTTATCTTGTTGCACAAGAAAAATCAGATCAAGAAGTAAAAAAAAAAAATGAGAAAGAAAACAACAACAAAAAGAGTGAACATTCTATGTTGTGATCCACACTCAGTTCCCCCAGGCCTCTCTCTGAGTACAGATGGCTCTCTCCATCACAAGATCATTGGAATTGGCCCAAATCAGCTCATTGGTGAGAAGAGCCACATCCACCAGAATTGATCGTCATATAATCTTGTTGTTACCATGTATAACGATCTCCTGGTTCTGCTCATTTCACTCATCATCACTTCATGTAAGTCTCTCTAAGCCTCTCTATATTCATCCTTCTGGTCATTTCTTACAGAACAATAATATTCCATAACATTCATGTACCATAACATATTCAGCCATTTCCCAACTGATGGGCATCCATTTAGTTTCCAGTTTCTTGCCACTACAAAAAGGGCTGTTTTTTTTTAAATACAGTTTTTTATTTTCAAAACATATACATGGATAATTTGACAACACTGACCTTTGCATAGCCTTGTGTTTCAGATTTTCTCCTCCTGCCCCACTCTCCTAGATGGCAAGCAATTCAATATATGTTAAATCCAGTATGTATAAATATATTTATACAATTCTCTTGCTGCACAAGAGAAATCAGATCAAAAAAAGAAAGTAAATGCAAGTGAACAACAACAAAAAGTGAGAATGTTACATTGTGATCCATATTCATTTCCCACAGTCCCCTCTCTGGGTGTAGATGGCTCTCTTCATCACAAGATCATTGGAAATGATATCAATCATTTCATTGTTGGAAAGAGTCACGTTCATCAGAATTGATCATTGTATAATATTGAAGTTGTCATGTACAATGATCTCCTGGTTCTGCTCAATTCCCTCAGCATCAGTTCATGCAAGTCTCCCTAGGCCTCTCTAAAATTACCCTGCTGACTGTTTCTTATTCCACAATAATATTTCATAATATTCATAAACCATAACTTATTCAGCCATTCCCCAACTGATGGGCATCCACTCGGTTTCCAGTTTCTTTCCACTATGAAAAAAGCTGCCACAAACATTTCTGCACGTGGATCCAAAAAGCGCTGTGACAAACATTTCTGCACATGACACACACATGTGCACATATATGCATACATACTCCCATATACACATACGACAAGGAGAAGTAATAATTCTCCCTACTCTTCAGTGTGATCTCCAGACTATCCTTCAATAACTTTTCTTTCTTTATATTTTACTCTAACCAAATATACCACCTAACCAGAGTCTGATGCTAACCATGTTCAAGGTCATTTTCTTTTCATTGTATTCTAGGTAGAGAAAGGGATCTCAGAGACCATTTAGTCTTTCTCCAGAGTTCTATCCCTGGTTCACAATCTTCCACTCTTCCCCAAGTCATGTCTTCTGAAACACTCTGATTTCCCAATTTATCACCCATCTCAGGTCTTGTGCCCTTGTACCTTCTCTTCATTTCAGATACCACAGGTATAGTTATTTCCTGGATCTCATAATCAATCATTTACAAGAGTTCTTATAATTAAGAAGTATGACATTTCGCTACGAATTAATGAATGAGTGAATGAATGAGAAAACAAAAGGAGTCACAAAATAGAATAATCAATTCTATTGAGCATAAATGAATATTATACTTAACATTTACATAGTATTTTAATTTTAGTAATTTCATTGACCCTTAATTCTTTTTAAATAAAATTTTAATTTTTTTTCAATCAACAAAAGTCTATCTGTTTTTTCCCTTCCTTCTGTCCTAAAAAAGACAAACAAAACATGTAGAATCAAGCAAAACAAATTCTCCCATTGACTATGTCCACAAAAAGTGTTTTAATCTTCAGGGAGTCTGTACTAAATGTGACTTCATTATCTCTGTTTCTGGTAGATAGCACATTTCATAGAAATCCTCTGGAATTGTGGTTTGTCATTGCCTTGATCAGAATTCTAAAGGGTTGCAAAGTTAGGACTATTGTATAAACTTCTCCTGATGTTACTCATTTTGTTCTGCATCAGTTCATACAATTCTTCCCAGGTTTCTCTAAATCCATAACTTTCATCATTTTTAGATCCCAACAGCCTTCAGCACATTTATATGCCATGATTTGCTCAGCCATTTTTCAATCGATAGACACCCTCCTCAGTTTCCAGTTCTTTGCCATCACAAAAAACTGCCAGAGACACTTTTGTGCACACAGATCCTTCCCCTTTTTTGTCTCTTTTGGGTTCCATTTGCAAATACATTTGTGTGAATGAATGGATTAAAAGACATTTACTAAGTACCTCCTGTACAATTCGCACTGTGTTAAACCTTTGGGATACAAAGAGAAATATGGAGACAGTGCCTGCTCTCAAGGGACTAATTCTAATGGGAACAGAGACGGTGGTGATGCATCCCTATTTAATATTGTTACCCTTGATAAAATTACTTTCTGGTTTGGAGTCATGTGACAGTGCCAAGAACTTCAACCACATGATTACAGTATCCTGTCCTTCCATCTGTTCCTGAATCTTGATGCTCCTAACCCTACTTTTCATCGTCACCCCATGTCCAGTCACCCCTATCCTTCCCTGCTTTTCCAGGCCACTATCCCAATACTGGGATTGCTTTTCTTTCTTCGAAATCTTTTTTCAATAATATTTTATTTTTCCAGATTATATATGTATGTGTCTTGATGCTATTTTTAACCATTTCATCTCCAATCTGAAAGTCAGTTTGCCACAGCAGGTAGCAAGAAGACTTCTGAGCCAAGGAGATCTAGATTCAAGCCTGCCAAACATACTGACTTGTGACCTTGGCATTTGATGGACAACTCTCCAAGATTATAAATAGTGGAGAAGGTACTGACCTGCACTGATGGCATTTCTCACCAGGAGCCCCCTACATTGACAAAGTTACAGGCCCTATAAAAACACACAACCTTAAAACATTTTAACCTTTCCTCTGCCATAGAATCCCTTTCTCCTTGATCCTATCCCAGCTCATTCCCTTAACAAAACCCATCCTTGGATGGACTCTCACCATCCACCTTCTCTCCTCCTATTCATTACCACTGAATGCCACTGGAGAAATCTGATTGGCTCTACCACAAAGTTGTATTATTCAATCTCAACTGAAATTTCACTGCTATACAAAAATCCTTTCATTCTTTCATGACTGACTTCCTATCCCACTCTCCGAAGCATTTGTTCCAAATCCTACTCTCTTTAAGCTATCCCTTCCCCTTCCATCTCAGTAGAGGACCTGACCTTATATTTTATTTAAAAAACTGAGGCAATCTATCACATGCTTTCTTCTCCCCATATCTATCCCACTAATTCCCTCAACATCATCCCCATTCTTTCCATCTTTAGGTTAATCTTAGAGAAGGAGATTGCCCTTCTTATCTAAATCAACCACTCTACTTGGGTCCTGGATCCCATCCCATCCCATCTCCTACAAAAACTTTTACCTCTGGTAATGCCCTCTCTTTTTCACATCTTCAGCAAGTATCAACGGACTCCTCCTGCTGCCTACAAACAAGTTCAATCCATCTTTACTTGACCCTGCCATCTCCCCAAGCTATAATCCTATATCTCTCCTCCTTTTAAAAGCTCAAATCCTAGGAAACTCTTCTTATATTTATCAATTTCCTTCTTCTCAAATTCTATTTTTTCTCACCCCTTTACAAACCTGGTTTATGACTTCATCACTAGGCTGAAATCACTCTCCATGGTTACCAGTGATCCATCAATTACTAAAAATAAAAAAAATTAAAATTAAATATATAAAGGTACATATTTCATTCTCTCAATTCTCATACTTCTTAACATCTCTGCACTGTTTGACACTGTTGATCAACTCTTCATGATGGTTATTATTTCTTCCCTGGCATTGTGACATTTTTCTCTCATGGATCTCCTCCTATCTGTATGACTGCTTCATCCCAATTTCCTTTGCTACATTTTTCCCCATGAGTCTACCTTTATGTGCAGGTATGTCCTAGCACTCCACCCTAATCTCTCTTCTTTTCTCCCACTTTGCACTCTTTTGTGGTACCCTTATCAATTCCATTGGTTCACTTATCTTTATGTAGAGGCTCCCAAACTTATTTATCCAGTCTCTCTGTCTGTGTCTGTCTGTCTTTCTCATAATACCTACTGACTTTGGGACATCTACACTTGGATGTTAGGTAGGCATCTCAACTTCCACATAGCCCAAACAGATTCCATTATCTTTGCCCCGAAACCCACCCCTAAGCCCATCTTTGCACCATCACCCTTCTACACACCCAGGTTTATCAAGTCAGTTATCCTGTGCCCCTTATATCCAAGCAGTTGTCAAGTCCTACCAATTAAATTTTCATTGAATCCATATTTCAACTCATACGGCCACCACTCTCATTGAGACCCTGATCACATCTCTTCTGGGCTATTGCAATAGCGATCACAATTCATTCTTCTTGCCTCTCTTCTCCCCCTCTCCAACCCATCCTCCTTATTGCCAAATTGATATTTCTAAAGCATAGCTCTAACCCTATCATTCCCCTGCTCAAGATACTTCAGGTATGTTCCAGTTGCCTTTAGTTCACATTTATCTGTTTTATATTTAAAGTCCAGACTATCTGTCTAGGTTAGTTTTTTGTCACTCTGTCCCTCCCCCAATGCACACACACTCTACCTTCCGGCCAAACTGATTTATTTTCTATTCTTGATCTATGACATTTCATCTCGACCTCTGAACTTTTATCCAGGCTCTTTCCCACATCTGTAACATTTTCGTTCAGCTCCCCTTTTTGGAGTGCCTTCAAGGCTCAGCTCATGAGATTTTTCTTGATTTTCACATTAATTCATGCTTCCCCTCCCCAACTGTTTTGTATTTACTCTGTCATTTTTATTTATTTATTCAGACACATATCATTTCCTCCCACAAAAATATAAGTGACTTCCCTGAAGGCAGGGGCTGTTTCATTTATGTCTCCAGCACCTAGCAGTACCTGGCACATGAAAGTCACTTATTGCAAATAGAACAGAAAAGGATTCTGAGCTGGAAGAGACTGCATAGGTCATCTAATTCATCTTCCACTCTATTTTTTTTCACATTTTACAAATGAGAAAACTCACAGAGCTTTAAAATACAGAATAATAATAATATATAATATAATAGTAAAATTTGTGGATTTAAAATATAGAATTTTAGAGCTGAGAGGGAACTGAGAACAGAATGTCAGAGATGGGAGGGGTCTCAGAACTTAAAATGTCAGCGCTGAGAGGAGCCTTAGATTTGGAAAGGGCCTTAGAATCTGGAATATCAGAGCTGGGAGGGGCTTTAAAATATAGAATTTCAGACCTGGGAGAAACCTTAGAACATGGAATGTTAGACCTGGGAAGGGCTTTAAAACAGGATTTCATCTAAGGCCCTGAAGGGGCCTTAGAACACAGTACGGTAGAGCTGGGAGGGGTCCTAGAACATAGAATGTCAAGGTTGGGAAGGATCTTAGAATTATCAGATTTGGAATGGAACTTAAGAGTGCAGAATAAAAACTGTTGTCAACCAGCATTAAGCATTGAATGAAAACAGAGCAATGTGCTAAATACTCTAGGTAAGAGAGATTTTTTAGATAAGGCTCAGTCCTCGCTGTAAAGGAGCTTACAATCCAAAACAGGAGATATAGATTCAAGACCCAGATTCTATGATCACGAATTCAATTTACTCTATGAGGTTTAAGAAATAAGGTTAGTATCTGAGTGCATGTGTTGAAGGGGGAGATTTGGGAAAGCTTCCTGGGAGGGAGTATTTGGGGTTTAAAGAATAAGTAGGAATAGATAGAAAAAAGGCTGAGGGAAACATGACAAACAGGAGAGACAAAGGCATAGCAATGCAAGATGCCAATTCTCCGATGGGGGCTGAAAAGCCTTTTGTTAGGGATGTAGCATCAATTTCTAGAGAGAGCTATACACTATAAGGCTGGCGAGGTATTGTAGGTTTGAATGACAGTTCCCAGCCCCCAAACAATTACTGTGAGGTTCTTTTTTAGCGGGGGAAAAATCTTTGAGACTGGTTTTGAAGATAAACCCCATCAGGGCTTAAACAGAAATTATAAGCTTAAAACCCTCTCTGATGGAAACATCAATTAATTTGAACAAAAAAAAGCCAAGTGGGCATGGTCATAACATCCCACCTTCAAGTCCAGCAGTTCTGTCTCTCTTACATCTAAAAGGATTTATGGGTAATTTTCTCACTAGTGAAATCTAGTTCTGACATTCTCCTTCCATACAGTTGAAAAAACTGAGTCCTAGGAGGGACAGTGTGCCATGGTGAAGATCACACAGCTAGAATGCAGGAACTGGGATCAGAAGTAAGGTCCCCTGACTCATGGTCCTCTGGACCAACAACACAAAGTTGGATTGGAACCAGGCCCAGATATGAATTGTTTGAGTGAACCATGTAATGAGGCAAGGGTTTTATTTGTTTGCTTTTTTTAAAAGACACCTACTGTGGAGCTGTGAATTGGTCTAATCGTTCTGGGAAACAATTTGGAATTATGTGAGAAAAGTTCTTAAATTGTTCATACATGTTAATCCAGAAATCCCACTCCTGGCCTTATTCCCCAAGGAGTCAAAGAAAGAAGGGCCCCCATCTGTGCAAAAACAGAAAGCAGCTCTTTTCAGTCTCACGTTTTTGTTTTTAGCAGCACTTTTTATAATAGCAAAAAGCTACAGTGGTGTGCAAATTAACTGAGACAAAGGAGAGTAATTAAAACCTTAGGACTTTTTACATCCCTTAAAAAAACTTTTAATATGCCACATGCCCTTCTTTTACTGTGCTTATTTCTTTTTTAATGTAATCTGATTTTGAATTTACAACATTTTGACACATATCCTGAAATGCTTTATTATGGAATCCTCTATCTCGTTGGATATTGAGCAGACCTTTGACAAAGTCCATTTTCCCACATCCAGCCTTGATGATAGCCCATATGTTATCTTTTTTAAATATAGTTTGTTAATTTTGTTAAAACTTTCCAATTACATTTTTTTAAAATTTTAACATTCATTTAAAAATTTTTGAATTCCAAATTTGCTCTCCTCACTGCTTCTATCCTATCCCTTGGGAGGAAAGGCAGTGATATTAATTATACATGTGAAGTTGTAGAAAATATAATTCTATATTAACCATGTCGCATGGGATACATACACACCAAGAAAAATAAGAAAGTTAAAAAAAAAGATTTCTTCAGTCTGTATTGAGAGTTCATCAATTTTTCTCAAGGTGGCTAGCGTTTTGCATCCCGTGTTCTTTGGAATTGTCTTAAAGGACTTTATTGTTCAGAGTAGCTAAGTCTTTCACAATTGGTTATCCTTACACTATTGCTATTGCTGTGTACAATATTTTCCTGGTAAACCTTACTTTACTTTTCATCAATTCATATAAGAATCCCAAATTTTTCTGAATCTATCCTACTGGTTATTTCTTATAGAACAAAAACATTCTATCACAATCATATAACCCAGCTTGTTCAGTCATTCCCTAATTGATGGATTACTCAATGGAGTTTAAATTATGAGTATTTTCTAAGCCACTAAAGCATACTTATCTCCATCTCTTGGATGCATTTCTTAATCTTTTTCGAACAGTTGTATGGTTCAAGGTTGTGTGGCAGTATCCCATCTCCACATGAAAATTCTGGAATGAGTCTGCTTTTCAGTCCCAGTATAGATCTAAAAATTTGAATATTATTCTTTCAATGGGACAAGACTTGCAAAACCACTAGAAGTAAAAAAAAAAAAAAAAAAAATGAACCAAAAAATTGAGGAGTGATATATATATGTGTGTGTGTGTGTGTGTGTGTGAATTTTTCTAATCAGATAAATATACTCAGCTCTTGTGGGTTCACATGAACTTCTGACAATGTTTTTTTTTAACATAGCCTTTAATTAAAAAAAGCAAGCTTCCTCAGTCACAATTATATTTTCCAATCTTTAGTATTCCAGTCTTTGTATTATCTTGTCTATAACAATAGTTAGGAAGTGTTTGGATTTTGTTTTTTTTTTCTGATTTTCTTCCAAATACAAGAAGCCCAAGTCAAACTGTAGAGGCAACAGTAATAAAGTCTCTGGCTCCCAAGTCCCCCCAAATGTCCTTCTTTGCTTATTTTCTTAGGATTAATCAGATTGTTTTGCAGCAACAATTTGTTCAGTTCTTGGCATTGTTTTTCATTTTCAGCCACACTTTCCCTTGATTTTTGTGGACTTGAATGATCAAGTAAACTATTGATTTGCCCAACCAACAGTGACTTCAATATCATTAGAAGTTATTGAAGTATGTTCTTCAAGAGCTATAGTTTTTGCCCATTTCCTTAAAGAAGTATCTATTCTCAAAAACACAAAGAGAGAGCAAGAAGGAAACAAAAAAAAACATATATATATATATATATATATATATATGTATATATGGCACTTAATTCACAGAGAACAAACTGAACTCAGGGAGACCAGTTCAAAAATCTAGCTCAATCTGTTTTAAGTCACATGATCTGAGTCAATTTAGTGTCTGCAGAAAAGTACATCTGTAATTAGTGCTATCACAAAATGTGTTGCTTGTCCCAAGAAATTCCCATACCACTATTGAAATAAACCATATCCCCAAAGATTGGAAACTAGCTATCTGTAATATGTAAATGTCATGGGATGTTATTAAGCCATTAGTAATGATCAATATAAAGAATTCAAAGAGATGTGTGAAGACATTGATTAAATGCTAAGAAAAACAATATACACAATTACTGAAATAAGGTAGTGACAGCAACATAAAAAGGTAACATAAGTCAAAAACAATCATGATAAGTGTTGCTTCCAAATGAAAGAAATGGCTAACATACACTTTCCTTTGGCTAACAATTGGTAAATTATGAGTTGAAGGTTATATTTGTTTTCAATTGTAATTGAAATATTGGACACTCTGATCTAAAAAATTGGAAAAATCTCAATTGCTCATGGGTAGGCCAAACCAGTATAATAAAAATAACAATTCTGACGAAATTAATTTACTCATTTAGTGCCATACCAATCATATTGCCAAAAAAAGTTTAAAGCTAGGAAAAATAATAACAAAATTCAGTTGGAAGAATAAAAGGTCATCTCAAACTATATTATTTCATGTTATAAAGTGACAATCATCAAAATTACCTTGTACTGGCTAAGAAATAGAATAGATGAGTCAACAGAATAGATTAAAAATATAAATTACAGTAGTAAATTACTATAGCAATCTAGTGTTTGATAAGTCCAAAAAGTCCAACTTCTGGGATAAGAACTCATTATTTGACAAAAACTGCTGGGAAAACTAGAAAACAATATGGCAGAAACTAGGTGTAGACCAACATGTTGAATCGTGTATCAAGATCCTTTTCTTGAAAATTGATATATGATATAGGATGACACTATAAGTAAATTAGGAGGCTAAGGGATAATTTACGTTATGATCCATGGAAAAAGAAAAAGATATGACTAAACAAGTGATTGAGAACATTGAAAAATGTAAAATGGGTAATTTTGACTATATTAAATTTAAAATATTTTTGCACAAACAAAACCAATGGAACCAAGAATAGAAAGCAGAAAGCTGGGAAACAATCTTTACAGCAAGTGTATTTGATAAAAGCCTCATTTCTAAAATATATAGAGCACATAAATCATCAGCATTTTCTACATCACTAACAAAATCCAACAGCAAGAGATACAAAGAGAAATTTCATTTAAACTAACTGTCAATAGTATAAAATATTTGGAAATCTATCTGCCAAGGGAAAGTCAAGAACTATATGAGCAAAACTATAAAACACTTTCCACACAAATAAAGTCAGATCTAAACAATTGGGAAAATGTTAAATGCTCTTAGATAGGTGGAGTGAATATAATAAAGATGACAATACTACCTAAACTAATCTATTTATTTAGTGCTATACCAATCAGACTCCCAAGAAACTATTTTAATGACCTAGAAAAAATAACAACAAAATTCATATGGAAGAACAAAAGGTCAAGAATTTCAAGGGAAATAATGAAAAAAAAAAATCAAATGAAGGTGGCCTAGCTGTACCTGATCGAAAATGATATATAAAGCAGTGGTCCTCAAAACCATTTGGTCCTGGCTAAGAAATAGACTAATTGATCAGTGGAACAGGTTAGGTTCACATGACAAAATAGTCAATAACTATAGCAATCTAGTGTTTGACAAACCCAAAGACCCCAGCTTTTGGGATAAGAATTCACTATATGACAAAAACTGCTGGGAAAATTAGAAAGTAGTATGGCAGAAATTAGGCATTGACCCATATTTAACACCATATACCTTCAAGATAAGATCAAAATATATTCATGATCTAGACATAAAGAATGAGATTATAAATAAATTAGAAGAACATAGGATATTTTACCTCTCAGACCTGTGGAGAAGGAAAGAATTTGTGACCAAAGAAGAACTAGAGATCATTATTGATCATAAAATAGAAAATTTTGATTATATTAAGTTAAATAGTTTTTGTACAAACAAAACTAATGCAGATAAGATTAGAAGGGAAGTAACAAACTGGGACAATTTTTTATAGTCAAAGGTTCTGATAAAGGCCTCATATACAAAATATATAGAAAATTGACCCTAATTTATAAGAAATAAGCCATTCTCCAATTGATAAATGATCGAAGGATATGAACAGACAATTTCCAGATGAAGAAATTGAAACTATTTCTAGTCATATGAAAAGGTGCTACAAATCACTACTGATCAGAGAAATGCAAATTAAGACAATTCTGACATACCACTACACACCTCTCAGATTGGCTAAGATGACAGAAAAAGATAATGTGAAATGTTGGAGGGGATGTGGGAAAACTGGGACAATGACACTGTTGGTGGAATTGTGAATACATCCAGCCATTCTGGAGAGCAGTTTGGAACTATGCTCAAAAAGTTATCAAACTGTGCATACCCTTTGATCCAGCAGTGTTTCTACTAGGATTATATCCCAAAGAGATCTTAAAGGAGGAAAAGGGACCCACATGTGCAAAAATGTTTGTGGCAGCCCTTTTTGTAGTGGCTAGACCCTGGAAATTGAATGGATGCCCATCAGTTGGAGAATGGCTGAATAAATTGTGGTTTATGAATGTTATGGAATATTATTGTTCTGTAAGAAATGACCAGCAGGATGAATTCAGAAAGGCCTGGAGAGACTTACTTGAACTGATGCTAAGTGAAATAAGCAGAACCAAGAGATCATTATATACTGCAACAACAAGATTATATGATGATCAACTCTGATGGATGTGGTTCTTTTCAACAATGAGATGATTCAAACCAGTTCTAAATATAGATCTTAATATTCTGGAGAACAATTTGGAATTATGCCCAAATGGCAATCAAACTGTAGCTATCCTTGGCTTCAGCAATACCATTAGTAGGTCTATATCCCAAAGAGATCATTAAGAACTTTTTTTGTCGTGGCAAAAAAAAACAAATAGGAATTGAGGGGATACTCATCACTTGGGGAATGATTAAAAAAATTATTATATATAAATGTAATCAAATATTATTGTGTTGTAAGAAATGACAAGTAAGTGGATTTCAGAAAAACCTGGACTTACATAAATATTATAAAGTGAAGTGAGCAGAACCAGGAACACATTATACACAATATCAGCAATATTGTATGATAATAAACTATAATTGACTTAGCTCTTCTAAGAAACACAAAGATCCATGAAATTTCCAAAAGACTCATGAAAGATAATACTATCTATATCCAGAAGAAGAACTGATAAAGTCTAAATGTAGGTTGAAGAATACTTTCACTTTTAAAATATTTTCATTTTCTTGTGTGTGTGTGTGTGTGTTTCTCTTTTGTTCATTTCTTTTTTTACAACATCGCTAAGATTGGAAACATGTTTTACATGATTGCACATACATAAATATGTCAAATTGGTTATTGTCTTAGGGATGGGGGAGTTGAGGGAGGGATACAATTTAGAACTGAATTTCTTTTTAAATTAATATTAAAATTTTTTGCATGTAATTGGAAAAAAGAAATATTGGACACTTTTGCTTAATTGTTTTTGTTTCTGTTGTTTTAATGAAAAGGGTCCATTGGGAGAGGAAATACTAACTGAAAAAGGTTTTAGGTGTGAAAACAAAACATATCAGCTTAAAAACTAAAAATTTCCTTTGAATAACACCCAGGGTAGAATCAAATTTCTATGTTACCTGAGTCTCTTGAATGGAATCAAAACTAGAATTCCAAGACAATCTCTTGTCCCACAATTCTAAAACTAAAAGAAAGTTCAGAGGCTATGGTCCAGTTTACAACTAAACCGAAGTCCATCTCTGAAACATCCCTGACCAGTAACCAGTTACTATTCTGTCAGAGATCTTTACAGATGAAAACCCCACAGAGTGTTGTTGTTCATCCTTCATTCTCAAAGAGACCAATGACATCTAGAGGCCGCTGCTTCCTAAGGAGGTCCATTCCACTTTGGAAACACTCATCTAAAAAATTTTCCTTTGTGCATATAACTGATATTTTTTAAATGATGAGAAAAATTCTGATGAGATGTCATCAACTTTTTATCTTCTCCTTGGAAAGAGATAGAGGAAAGGAAACAAGAAAGGAAACAAGCATTTTAAGTGACTCTTACAAATATTATTTCGTTTGATTTTCACAACAATCCTATGAAATGGATGCTATGATTATCCCCATTTTAAAGTTGAAAAAACTAAGGTAAAGATCATGTCATTTTTTAAAGATCACAATATTAATAAATGTCTCAAGCCAGATTTCAATTCCTGTCTTCTTCATTACAATATATTTGCCAAGAAAAGACCAAGTGGAGTGATGAAAATTGGGTACAACCAAACTACAACCTCTCGACTTCAGCAATGTTTCTACTGCACCACCTAGCTGCCTCTAGGTAACTATATAGCATTTGGTAGATAAGTACACAGAGCAGAGTATCCAGAACTTATCTTCTATGAAGAAGCTTCCTAATTTTCTGAGGGGAAACTTGAGATGGGTACTTTGGATCAAGATACTTTACCCAAAGCATCCAGGTAGGTGAAAAACTCCATGCTGGTGAAGATGTTCTGGGGTGGAAATCTCCATTGTCTCTGCGACTTGATAGCCAAGAATATGATGTTGTGTTAGAGATAATGATAAGATACACAGTCTGTAAATTTGAGTTCAAGTTTATGTGGGAAAGCTTATACATCTTCCTCTCTGGGCCTGGGAAGATTTCTTTTTGATCCATTTTCTAATGACCTTCTCCTGGTGTATTATTTATTTTTGATTGTGAATAAGTCTGAGTAAATTCACTCTTCTGCTGGTTCTTGAAGCAGACACGGGATAAGAAGGGAAAAAAGGAATGAAAGCACGATTCCAACATCCAGTTTCGTGGACAGTGACAGAAGAAAGATGAAAGGTAATTAGAGACCCCATGTGGCCAGTATCTGAATAATACTAATTGGCATTTCCATAGTGCTTTTTGCATATATTTTCTCCTTTGAGTCTCAATAAACTTGTAAATATAGAACTAGAGGGATTCACATTGCAAAGGAGAAAACTGAAGCACAAACAGCTTTAGAGACTTGGGCATGATCACCCCACTAATACACACCAAGGTCAGGATTTGCTGGATCTCCTGTGCTCTAATCCATTCATGCACATGATCTCTGAACCCAAAGGGCCAAAAAGTCTCAGTAAGTGATGAAGAGATTCAAGTCTTAAAGTATCTTTTGAGAGGAAACTGTTTGGACAAAGTATTATTAAGGTCATTTTAAAGATAATGTCATTGTAAGTCAGAGAATTGAAGTGACTTGTACAGATTCACCTAGTTAATAAATGTCAGAGTCAGAATTGAAATCCATTTCTCCTTATTTTCAAGATAAGAACTCTTTCTACTAAACCCAATTACTCATGGCGGGGCAACTTAGGTTCTCCAAATGGAGAGCACCCATCCTGGAGATAGGAGGACCTAAATTCAAATCTGGACTCAGACACTTACAAGATGTGTGACTCTGGGCAAATCCCTTAACTTTGTGTGCCTCAGTTTCCTCATCTGTAAAATGAACTGGAGAAGGGAATGGCAAGGCTCTCCAAAATCTTTGCCAAGAAAACCTCAAATGGGGTCACTAAAGAGTGAAACAAGAACGAACAACAGTTGCTCAGGGAGTTTTAAGGCTTTCTACCTAGAAGGTGAAGAAAACTTGGGCCCAGAAGATTTAACTTGAATGGAGTTATAAAACAAGTATGTATTGTCAAGATTTGAATCCAAGACCACGAGTCTAACATTACAATATGTTGCTCTTAGGTTTATGGCACTAGAGTCTCTAGAAAGGACTTCAGACCCCTGTAACCAACCCCATCATTCAGAGATTAGGAAATTGAACTTCAATTCCTTAAAATCGCATAGATGCTAAGTGATGAGATTTGAACTGGGCTCTTATACACTATATTGCTGCCCTCCTCAGGAATGTTTAGAAAGAAGTTAAGGACAAATGTGATGGACTTAAACCTCCTGGAGGGAAGCCCAGAGAGTCTTGGCCAAGATGTCATAGCTAGTAACAGAATTGAGATTCAAAACTAGGTCTTCTGATCTCAAATGCATTGTCTTCAGACCACCCTAAACTTTCTTTTCGGGGCCAACAACAAAGCCAAAATGGAGCTTGTGCTTGGGATAGCTGACTGGGTCAGGAAGACCCAGTACCCAGGGCTGCCTTTGGAGGAGTGTATGGGGGTGAGACTCCCTACTTTCCTACTGCCGCATAACCAGCCTCCCACTACAAAGCAGTAGCTCATTGTTCTCCATTGGGCATTCTGGATGACCCAGGACCCTCCACTCCCAGGCTCTGGAGCTCTGCCACCATCTCCACTGATTGGAGAGGAGAGGAAATAGGTTTTCTTCCTGCACTTGGGCCCATCTCCCCGCTGATTGTAATCAACACTCATTCATAGGTCCCTGTTTATCAGCTTGGGAAAGCGTGATGTTAATGGGCTGGGGGTACCATCTTACTGAGTGAAAGGGAGGGAGACAGCATGACAATGAGAAGGGAAGGAGGGGGGCAGCTCTGGGGAGCCGGACAGGACTGATCCCTCATTCTATCCTTCACTGCAAACCCCTGCTCCAGTTCTTTGTTTTGTGCAGCTCACCATCAGCTTTCTAGACTCCAGACATGCTGATCCATCAGCCCTATTATCCCATCACATTCTCCCTCCCCTCCCTCTGGTTTCCCCCAGGCACACCCCAACTTCCAACTTTCCCTTCTCTCTCAACTAGATAAGAAAGATATCTGGGGTTTGCCTAGCACTTTATATCTTTTAAAGCTTCTTTCCTATCACTTAGTCCTTATACCGGCCCCATGGTACAGGTAGTGCTGATATAATTATCCCCATTCATTTTGGACTAGATCAATTCATTGTTTAAAGAACTCCCATGTGAGGAAATTCTCTCCACCAATGCACCTGCTCCTAGTATTAGAAGTTGCCTTCAGTGTAAGAGCGAGGTCTCCTGGGATACACAGCCAGTGTGAACCCAGGTCTTTTTAAAACAGAGGCCAGTTCTTTTAGACCCTCACCCTTATTTCACAGTTGGAAGAACTACAGCTCAGAAAGTCGAGGTGCTTTTCCCAAAGTCACATAGGTAGTAAGTAGCCCAAATGGAATTTGAATCCAGTCAGCTGTGTTCAAATCCCAAAGATCAACCACTAAACCTCTTGAAAGTGTTGCTGTTTTTGAGTCATTTCCAATTTTCCCTGACCCTATTTGCTTTTTTGGCAGAAATATTGAAGTGGTTTGCCATTTCCTTCTCCAGCTCATTTTTCAGATGAGGAACCTGAGGCAGACAGGGTCTAATGACTTGCCGAGGATCACACAGCTAGTGAGTGTTTGAGATTACATTTGAACTCGGGTCCTCCTGATTCCAGCCTGGCACTCTGTGCACTATGGTACCACCTAGATGCTGTCTCAAAGGTGGGAAAGTGGCCATTAGAACCCAGATCTCCTGACTTCTTGCTCTTTCCATTATCCCCTGCCATGGTGCATGAGTATATCACTTATATGAGAGTACAAATATATTTGGCAGCATGGGTGACTATGGGTTATGAGTGTGTGTGGTTGTGCTGTTGTTGGCTCTGTCCAGGGAAGAATAATAAGGATGGTGAAAGGCTTTGAGACTACATCATATGAAACTTGATTGAAGGAACTGGGGAGTTTAGCTTGTAGTAGAGAAGGCTTACACTAGATCTGATAGCTGTCTTTAAAGATCAGGACTGTCATTTGGAAGAGGGATTAGTCTTGTTCTGTTTGGCCCCAGAGAGCAGAGCCAACAACAATGAATGATGGGAATTGCAAAGAGGTAAATTTAGACTTGACATTGGGAAAAATCTTACTAATGATTAGAGCTGTCAAAAAATGGAATAGGCCACGAAGAGAAAGTGGGATCTCCCTCCTCAGAGGTCACAAAACAGAGGCTGGATGACCACTTGTCTAGCATGGTACAGCAGAGTTATTTTGTGGTAGAACTCGGACCAAGTGGCCACTGAGGTCCCTTCCAAGTCTTAAATTCTATGATTCTACAACCTTGATCAAAACCTTACATACAGGATATGACCTTGGACTTGACTGTCCACCATTTTGCATTGTCCATGTGCCTTTCATTCCATTGGTGCAAATAAGACAGTATTCAGTCCTAATAGCCTCCCTGTTCATATGCCACAGTAGGGGAAAGTGGACACATCTTCCTGACTGTTAGTTATCTGGTATGTGGCTATAAAATAATTTCTCTTTAACTATATAACAAGGAGCCCCCTTTCAACTATTCTTTACTATTTACAAATTACTTTTCTCACAATACTTTAATGTAGGTGATATAGAAAATAGCACCCCTGTTTTATAGATGAGAAAATGAAGTTCAGAAATTATGCTGGGTTATGCATAATGACACAGAAAGGAATGGTTGAAAATGAGATTCAAAATTCTATCTCCCGACTCCAAGTTCAAGGTTTCTCTCACTAGACTGTGCCGGCCCACTAAGGTATTTATTATTTTCTATTATAAATCTGTGGCAATAAGACAGTGGAAAAACTGTTCTGCTAGGGAAGCAGCTCGTGAATCATCAGAGAGAACCCAGGGAAATAGATGGATTTAGGAATCTCACATAGGAAATTTGTGATCAATCATTGGACTCGGCTCATGTCAATCATATTGATTCTGCCAATGAGGTATCCCTCAGGCTGAAAACACAAATCTAGCAAGTAGCTCACCTTGGGGATGGAGAGAATGAATTCTGAAACAAGAAGAGACATGGAGGTTGTTTCTGGCCTGGCTCTTGGAGAGCCATACACATAAGTGTGTATATGGAATAATTTGAGGAGAGAGTCCAAACAAATGGGAAGATCAGAGAAAGTTTCTTAGAGGAGATGATACTTGAGCTGAACCTGGTTTGTTGATACTAAAAGGAAGAGTTGAAGAGAAAGTGGGAAGGGGGCACAATTGCCCCCTTGGAGAGGGAGATACCTGTTGGTGAGTTCAGTAGAGAAACTGAGAGTATACAAACCACAGAATTAGAAATTAGAAAATAATAGAATTGGAATTCATTGAAGACTTGTTGTAGTTAGTCATTTTTCAGTCATGGCCAACTCTTCATGACCCCATTTGGGGTTTTCTTCACAAAAATACGCCGATAGTTTGCCATTTCCATCCCCATCTCATTTTGCAAATGAGGATACCAAGGCAAACGGAGTCAAGTGATTTGCCCAGGATCACACAATAAGATGCATTGAAAAGGTAGGACCAACTTTAAAGGCCTGGGAAGCCTCTGTATGGGTAAATCTTGCTTTTCCAATTTAATCCAATCCTGCCTAATTCAAACCAATCCAATCCAGTCCAATAAGCATATATTGAATATCTACTAAATACTCGAATGACAAGATAACAAACAATCCTTGTTCTAACATAGCTTGTGTTCCTACTGTGGGGGGAGGAGAGGTGCAACATACAAACACATAAGTGTGTATATGGAATAATTTGAGGAGAAAGAGAGTCCAAACAAATGGGAAGATCAGAGAAAGTCCATTAGAGATGAACCCGGTTTGTTGATACTAAAAGGAAAAGTTGCAGAGAAAGTGGGAAGGGGGCACAATTTTTTCAATGACCCAAAGGTTGGAGCTAGAAGGTTAAGTTCAGGGGAAAGCAGTAGTCTACCAGTTTGACTAGAACATCGAGACTATGAAGGTAAGTAATATGAAATAAGCCTGGAAAGGGAATCTAGGGCTAGGTCATGTGGAGCTTTAAAGCCAAATTGAGAAAATGACATTTTATCCTAAGGCCTTAGGGAGCTACTAGAGGCTCTCGATCAGTTGAGCAGCACATTCAGACTTTGTTCTCAGGCTACTAACATTTTGTGTCACAACTCTCTTTTTTGTTTTGTTTTGTTTTTCACAACTTTCTTAATGTCCTCGGTGAAATATTGTGAGTTACAATATGTGCCATGTCCCCTTGATCTGACTCTAGCTCCAGCTCCCCATCTGTAGAACCTGAATTTTCCTCATTAGTGTTTCACTTTCTCGTGTTTAGCACTGCCCTCCAGGTCTTCTCCCTTATACTGATAACTCTCTTTGGAGGGAAGGAAGACATTCTCAGTCCCTCCCTTTTCAGAGGAAAATAAAGTTATTAGACCTGTCAGAGAGATCTGGGACACCCTTAAGTACCTAGATGCCTAGGAGGAAGGACGTAATGTACATCTCCCTGACTTAACTGTATTGAGGACCTGACCACATCCCTCATCTTCCTTGCCTTCCTGTGCTTTGATAGCTCTTATTTTAAAATGCTAGAGGCATAGGGTGGCTAGAAAGGGCTGGCTTTGTAGTCAAAGAACTTCAGTTTATGTCAATCCTATTCTGTTCTGAAGCCTCTGGCTTAGGAAAGGGTTAAATTTGGCTCTCTAGGTCCTTTGCAAAGACAGCAGGAGGGGATGATGAATTGGATGGGATTTTCTTCTGTTTGGAGGTGATTTGAGCTCAGTCGTTAACACGTCTCATCAATATTTTTCATCAGGAAAAGTTGTGGCATTTAACAGTGGCACTGGGGTGGAGGGAAGCAAGGCTGGGGAAACCCAGGGGACTCATTCCTCCCCCTGCCTTTTCCCAGCTTCAGAGAGAGAGGCTACACAGCAGGTCATTAATGGATAGGGGAGGAGTGCAAAGGAAAGGTGTCTCTGCCCCCTAAACATAGAACAAATGTCCTGGGAATATCCTCAGCTATTCAAGCTCTCACACAAATTCAGGTGCTTCAGTGGATCTGTGATTTCAACAATGTGAGTATTCCCTTCAGCAGTATTGATCAGAACTCTCATGTTCTTGCCTCGCCCATCCTGGTGACTCCAACACAGACATCCGTTCCAGCTTGGAAAGGTCTTCTTTTTCTTTCTCTTGACACAAGAATTTAGGACTCTTGGCCCATCCAAACACTTGTTAATTCTAATCCTGACTGAACATGTGACTAGCCCACGTCCTTTTTTGTCCTGAAAATATCTTTTCTTCTAGTTCCTTATTTGTATTAATCTACTGAGGCAGCTAGGTTGCACTGGACCTGGACTCAGGAGGACCCTCTATAAATCATTTAACCTCTACCTCAATGTTCTTCAACTGTGAAATATTAACAGCACTTCCTTTCTAGGATTGTTGTGAGGGTCAAACAAAATTATATTTGTCCAGTGCTTACCACAGTGTCTGGCACATAGTAGGTATTATATCGATGCTTATTCCCTTCCCCAACTGCACCATAGCTAGAAGAAAATTTGAGGAACTATCTAATCCACGTCATTTGTATTATAGATTCAACTGGAAAATGCAGAGGATATATTGAATCTGGAGCCAAGAAGACTAGAATTCAAATCCAACCTGAAATACTTAATAGTCGTGTGACCCCAGGCAAGTCTGCCTCAATTTCCTCAACTTAAAAATGGGTATCATAATACCAACTATTGTGGAGATCAAATAAGATAGTATTTGTTTATCACTTAACATGATGTAGTAGATGCTTAGTAAGTGTTTGTCCTCCCTGTTCTGCCCCTACATCTACTGTGTGAAATGATGATTTTGGTGATAATAACTGACAATCATAGAGAACTTTCAAGTTTGCAAAATGCTTTTGGTACATTATTTCATTTCATCCCATCCATGCATAGATAAAAATCCATATACATATATAGAAAGCTCACATAAATATACAAACATGCAGATAGATATATAGATATATATGAGAAAGAGACCCACAGGAAAAAAAACACCTTTACATAACATCTTTAGTTTATTTCATGTTTTGACAAACCCCTAAGTTTATGAATGTGACCACTCCTTCCATTGAATCAGATCATAAACCATCCATACCTTCTCCTCTTTGGTGGTTATCTACTAGCTCTAAATCTACATTAAGATTTCACCCCATTAGCCAGAAGACCTCTGAGTCTTTAATATCCCAAGAATACCAATGGAGAACTTGTCTCATCATCTTTTATTCTTAGCCACTTACCTCCTTTACATATTACAAGTTATGTCTTCATGTCTTTAGTGACACCTTTTATGTCACATCTGAATGCAAGTTATTATTGATTAACATGTGCTATCCTGCTTATGCTCTCAAAGCATTTTTTCATCTCCCTTTAGGTCATCTGAAATTTTACCTTCGTCCAAAATCATGGGATTTATGATTCATAGATACTCAGAGAATATGGAAAATGAAGAGATAAATTTTAGTAAAAGTTAGTAATTTAGAATCATTAAAATGCCATGAAATTATCCAAATGCAACCCAGTTCCATCTCCTCCACCTTCTCAACTCTGGTTCCATATGATTTACCTTAAGATTTTATCTTACATTTGTGCATAGGACTGAAGTCCGATGTGGAAAACCATCTACAAAAGCCTGCCAATTCCTTTCTCATATTTTCATTAAGGATACCTTTAATCTATGCATAGATTGTGTTTACAAAAATTTTATAGAAATAAGGAAAGAAGACATACAGATCAGTCGCTGTTCATATTGTCCAATCTATCACCTTTCCGTTTTTTCAGGGTGTTCCCCTCTTTGCAATCTTTTGGAAGTCAATTCCTTTAAAGTTGTCTTCACTTCAGTACTGATTTTTTCTCTATGCATTTGGTGGAAATCAAGCATCTCCCAATACCATATTAATTGCCATTAAACACTGGACATTTCTGCTATCATTGTTGGTGAAAATAGATTATCATAGAAACACTAGCAGATCTTTTCCATTTCATATGTCTTTGTTGTCCTAATTTTATCTTTGAAATGCTCTTGGGATGACACAGTTTAGTTGGATCTCCTGCCAAATTCTTTGCAAATCTGTTTTTTTCTTCAAACACCTTTCACTGTTTCATGAGATGATATTGTTTGCAATATTTCACTACCCCCATCCATAATGTTTTCTGAAAGGTGCTAAATCGGTGTTGCTTTTGGTCGCCAAGTATTCACACTCAGCAAAATATCAAAAAACAAAACAACAAAAATCTACTGTCTAAGGCAATTTCTGGACTCTAAATTTTCTCACCAAAGGGACCATGTTGCATTAGTTAAAGCCTCCTAAGAAATAATGAGAGAAAAAAAACTTTTAAGCACAAGGAGTGTTAGTTGGACATTGTTTGCAAGATGTGTGATTACCTGAACAAGCATATAAACTCTCCCATCTTACCGCTCCTGGCTAATTTCTTTATTAAAGTTTCTCTCTTGGTTCAAAATAGTCTCGGGTAAACCTCTTAGTGATTATTGAAATAGCTGAAATTCATTTTCTAATAGACTTGCCCCCACATCAGGCTGAGCTGAATAAAATCCTTTCCCTATTAGGTCAATTTCCTCTCTCTCAATTTCAAACCAAAATGTATAGGTTGAGACTAAGATAATTATTCTTTAATTGCAATTTCAAATAGCATATGAATATAAACATAGCATTAAACCCAAGGTATAACAGACTACAATAAGACCAAAGGGCATTGAATTCTCTACCCTTCCCACCACTTCCCACTGGTCAAAGGAGAAATGAGAAGTTAAATGATCAGAGCGTTAAAAGGAGCAGTATTTCCCCCCAGGCAAAACTCCAAAGAAGAGGGAGGAAACAGAGGATGTAGGCTAGACTCCAAGCATCTCATCAACCATTACAGCTATGAGTTCCCAATTGACTCTTTATTTCAGGTAGTTTTTTTATTATCCATCCCTATTATGTTTCTCACTGCTTTCAGGCACCCACCACCATACTGCAAGGTAACAGCAAGACTTGTTTTCCCTACTTTTAGACACAAGCCATGCCCCATTCCCCAATTCCCTGCCAATTTGTAAGGTGACACAAGGATGGTCTGTGTGGCTGCCATCTCTCCATATGAATTCCCTTCATTTTGGACATGTGGCTACTTTTCTGAAGTTTTCATCAACGTCAAAAGCTCCCGAAACTTAGGGAACCTTGGGGAGTTCCTGCATGTCACCAAATCTCCAACTCAACATCTCTGGGGCAAGGGTTACTCAATGTCTTCACTTTTATCCATTTCCCATTTTTCAGAACTGGCAGCTTCTTCAGAACAATCATATTGGAACTGCTATAATGGTATTGCCTTTTCTTATCTTTGACTTTCTGACAATTTGGTATTTAGGGTAACCTTTGTTCTAAGCAGTTAATGAACTGACCGCACACAGACAACCGATTCTATGATGATCCCCACATCATTAATGTGTCATTTTCTGTCTGTTACTACAGAGTATTTTATTGTGTGTGAAGTTTCTCGTGGCTTACTATATCCACAACCTTCTAATTCTCTTTTTAAAGCCTTTATGGAATACAGGCTTCAACTGTCTAGTAATCTATAAGCCTCCCTTCTCTTTCATTTTTAAACCAAAATCATACTTTCTCTTATTAGAGTCATACTCACCCGGGTCCCAATTTATGTTCATGGAATCATAGATTTAAAGCTGTATGGAATCTTCAAGGTCATCAAGTCTAATCTCCTTTATTTATTTTTTATACAAATCTAGAAACTGAGACAGAGAGAGGCGAAGTTACTGAGTTAGTATTTAGAATACTCTCTAAAGCTTATCAAATATTTTACAACTATCATCTCATTTGATCCTCACAACAAAGAGTCTATTATTATCCCCACTTTATAAAAGAGGAAAATAAAGTTGAGAAAGTTTACACTCAGGCGTTCCTGACTCCAAGTCCAATATTCTATCCATCTGATGCAGATCATATAGGTGGAAGAAATTGGTTTCAAACCCGTCTTCTCACTCCAAATCCATCACTCTTCACTTTGTACCCAGGATGTTATAAGGCTCAAATGAGAAAAGGATGTAGAATACTTTCCAAATTGTAAAGCACTATGTAAATGTCAGTTATCATCATCATCAATAGCCTATTGTAACCAGCTCTCCTATCTGCTAATAATTTTCTTTTCTGAGCCTTCATTTGTACTTCTAGTGAGCTCAAGAAATGTTTCTAGAACAATTACAGATGTGTGTCAATAAATATTTAACAACCAAGCTCTCAACAAAAAAAGTATACATACACTTTTCAGTTGAGTCTGCATTATTAACACTTTCTTAATTCAAAGCAATCCACAGAAAGATAAATTAAGCCCTGATTTGTAACAATTTACTATTTGTGAGTTCTAAATGCTCACACTGAAAATTTTACAATTGTGTCACAAGCCTGTTAGAGCTGGCTCCAGCACATTCTGCCTCACTGTGCCCCCTCTGCCTAGAGGTATAGAATATAAGAAAGGAGCATAGCACAATGCTGATTTTCTCATTCTGACATCCTGGCCTCTGGCCAGGCTAAAGTAAATAACTTTCATTTATATAAAAGGTCTATAGTTTTCAAAGTAGTTTCACAGATTTTTTTCTTTTTCTTATTTTTAGTTGAATTGATGCTTGTTTTCTTTTTGCATATAATAATAGCTTTTTTTCAAAACACATGCAAAAATAGTTTTCAGCATCCCCCTCTGCAAAGCCTTGTGTTCCAATTTTTTTGTTGTTTTCTTAGTGTAACCAGGATCGCTTTTAAGATATGGGGCAAAAGGGGATTTCTTTCAAGTAGGGAGGAATAGGTTGAACCAGAAGTCTGCTAAGATTCCTTCAAAATCTCAAATTCTTTGATTCTGTGATTCATTTCAGAATATATACTTTCCCTCTGCAACCATTCCTTATTACAAAGAAAATCAGTTCATCCAAACAGACTGATCCAACAACTTCATCTGACAGCATAGGAAACATCACATATCTAGAGTCCTCCACATGCCCAATGGAAGGATGAAGGTCACAGCTTTTCCCCTCCCTTTTTTCCTTGCTGTCTTTTATTTTTTACAATAAGTTTTTATTGACATGTTTTATTTTTACATCACCTATATTTCCCAATATATCCCACTGCCTCCAACTCCCAGAGAACAATTCCTGAGAAGAATAAAGGCTAGGACCTGGATATGGCCTGGATCTGTATCTGGATGCTCACCAAAATGTAGTGACCTCACCTCTTCCTCCCACACTCTTCACAGTGGAGAATGGGGCAAAACAGAAAAGGAACATCTTTGGGAAAATACAAAGAAATCTCAGTTGCTGAGGGCCAAGAGCCTGGCAATAATCTATTTCATTACTCATCCAAAATTAGCCCCAGTTCTTCGGCATTAAGACCCGAGGATCAATCATGACTTCCATCTTCTCCTTCACAAATGTTGGCCTAATTTGGAGCCTCTCCTGGTATTCTTTGTAGAATTTCTTTCCTTCTTCATGCATCTCAACATATCATTGTGTTAAGTTACAATTATCTTCATGGTAGCCTCTTAGATCTTGCTCATTGTGTGCAATGAGCAATGATATAAGCAAGTATTCCAAGCAATGTTGTTCCTCATTGCCTTTATTCATGATCTGAAACAGATTTCCAGCTATTCCTTGATTGGGATTCTCCAGAAAGGAATTGAGACCCCATCCACTGGATTTCATCTACCTTTCACTTTGTCTTGTTTTCTGGGCTGTTTTATAGTGGGTCAGCCAATCACTGTGAATTTGATTCTGTTTCTTCAAGAGTTCACTGATCCATTAGGCAAAAATTGCAGTTTAAGATTTTGTCTGTATATGATCTAAAGATGATCATCCCCTTTTCTTTTACTCTGGCATTACCTTCAGAGAAGAGGATAAAGCCTGCATAGAAGGGAGAGCCACTTTATATTTCAACTGCTTTCCTGACTCCATTATTTATTGTCTGGTCGCCAGGTCATGGGCTTCTCAGGATGTGGGACAGCAAGCACATTCTTTCACTGAAGCCACACTTGATCCCTTTTAAGCTTGGTAGGTTCTGCTTGAACAAGTGCTCCCCTTGAATGGCTTTCAAGGGCAGGAGGTTACCTCCAGTCAAGGTGTCAATGAAGTAATTCAAGATCAGTCAGTTCACTTTCTCATTTTGTAAAGTAGGATGCAGGTACAACTACTTACAAGGAACAACGGGAGCATGAGGTGAGATGAAAAGATTTGCAATAGCCCCTTCCCAACTTAAAAATCTGTGAAACTCTGACAGGTCATATCACCCCTCTGAACCTCAGTTTCCTCATCTGTAAAATAAAATGTTCAGATCAGATATTCTCTAAGGTCCTTTCTAACTCTAAATCTGGTTATCTTATTATCTCAGCAGGAGAGATACTTTGGAGGCTTAAAAACAAGCTATCCCCTGATACATGACATTCTATGATCAAGCAAACAACTGTTAAGCACTCAGTGTGTGCAGAACCCTGTGCTCTGTGTAGGAGAAATTAGACAACAAGGAGAAATTCAAGAACTAGCTAATATGGGGGCTGGCAGTAGCTGGTGGTGGAAGCAGGGCTGGTTTCCATAGTTTTCCTCCTATAATTTAAGTAGCTTTATGTGAATGGGAATCAAGTGAATAATTAATGGTCCCTTTGAACAAACGGCCAAGTAGAAATGCTGCACACAGCGGCGATTTATAAATTGCCTTCTTGGGTTGGAATGGCCCACGCAGACTGGGGGAGCTCCCAGAGAGATGCCTTCTGAATTTACCCTCCCCATATTCTCCCAGTCTCAGCAGAATCAAAGAGTCACAGCTCCAGAAATCCAGCTGTTCCTGACACCTGGATGTCAAGTCGATAGCAATATGACAGAAGCAGTGCAGTCATTAACCAAGAAGGGTCCAATTATGGCAGGAGAAATATTTATATTGCAAAGCATCCTCCAATGGGGGGGAGGGGGCTGTTAATTAAACAGAAGAAGAAGACTAAGCTCCCCTAGTTTCCTATTCCCCTAGGTATCTATCACTAAGAGAATAACTATTCATTCCTTTGTGGAAGAGAGGGGGAGGCCCCATTTCCAATGGTTCATGTGCTATGGGTGTATGCTCCTCATTGGCTGAAAATAGTCCTCCTTTCCTTATCCTATGTTAATATGGCTTTTTATCAGTTCCCTGCCCCCTCCACCACCTTTGATATAAGTTAGAGATGGATGGAGAAATGTATAAGAGACAGGATGTTGGAAACCAGACAAGTTACTGCAGATACCCTCCGAAGGGCACTCAAGTGTGAACAATAGAAACTGACTTGGGAAAGAACAAAGAAAATGAAAAAAAAAAGGGGGGGAATGAATAGGACTTAAGTCCACCGAAGGCTACATAGAGAAGACAGTGTTGCAAAGAACCCAAGTCTCCTATACCATTTCCATTAGCTTCTGGCCCTATAAATGGGCCAGAGATAGTGTGAGAGGGAAGGTAGTCAAAAGAGCTTCAGGAAAGGTGTGTTGCAGAGGATTAGGGGACTTTGAGTGCATTTCCAAGCCTGTGACTTGGTCAGGAAACATTCCAAGCCCCAACTTATAGTGTTAATTATGGAGAAGATACAGCAAATCCAAGAATTCTTCTATTTGAGTTCTTGATATAAAGAGAAGACAGGGAAGTCATTCCCCCCACCCCTTCCCCCAGCAGTCCCTCTGGGCTTCTGTTTTGTAATCTTTAAAATAAAAGGTTTGAACTCTATGATCTGTAAACGAGATAGACCCTGTAAGGACCCTTCCAGTTTCAGGTTTATGATCCCATGAGGAGAAAATGTGCTCCATAGGATTAACTAATTAATGAGCAGTTATTAAGTACTTACTATGTGTCAAGAACAAGGGTTAGGGCTATAAAAAAGGGCTAGCGATACAAAAAAAAAAAAGCAAAAACAGTCCCTGCCCACAAGTAATTTACATTCTAATGAAGTAGACAATATGCATAAATCAGTACATACAAGATAAATATAGAGTAAATGGAAGGTAGCCCTAAAGGGAAAGGAAATAGCAATTCAGGAGACAAAGAAAGGGCTCCTGTAGGAGGTGACTCTTGAGCTGTCATTTGGAACACATAAGGATAATATCAATATTGATTTGTTATCTATGGTTCCTTTCAGTATAAAGCAGTTTCCTTAGTTTTTGTTGTTATTGTTGTTTTTAATATTGTTAATGATTGCTTTTGCTTTATCTGATAGCATGATTGTAATTCCTGATCTTTTGAATTCATCGTTGTAAATTTTGTTCCAACAAATAGCTTTTTTACTTTATTCTTTCTTTTCAGGTATATTTCTTGTAAAATTGTAGGGTTTTATTTTGTTATTCAATCTGTTGCTCTTTCTTATTTTATCGGATTATTTAATCCGTTGACAATTAAAATTGTGAAAGTTATATTTATATTTTTCTCCACTTATCTCTACTATTGTTTGGAGATATTTTTGAGAATTAAAATGTTTACTTTTTCTACAAAAACAGTGCTTTTTCTTTTCAGCGAGTTTAGCTTAATCTACTGTAAGACAACCTTCTTCCCAAATGTTCTCTTCTCATCTCTCAAGTTTAACCCTTCTCACTTGTTACTCTTTTCTCTAACTTTGGAGTTTTGTTTAATTTATAAATTTCTTTTTTGTCTTTTATTTCATTCTTCCCTTCCATTTTTTCCCTGTCTGTTAAATAGTCAAGTAATATCTCCTTTCTTTTCCTCCTCTTCAACTTGTTTTATTTATTAGATCTTAATTTTTTTCATTTTTGTGCCTTTTTCTAAAAATTATTTTTTCTTTCATTCTCTGTAAGTTGTTTTTCCTTTTCTATCTATCATAGACTTTTGTTCTTTAATTTGTTGGCCTCACATTTATTTCATTTTTTAGTCTCTGACTTCTTTATGGAATTTGAGTTTTTGAGATATTTTCTTTGTGTTATTTCTTATAAACAGTTTATGCATTACAGTTCTGTAAATCTTGCCCCATCTTCCTTTTTCTATTGTGTCTTACACTTAGAAATGCCCCTTTTTGGTGATGATAGAAAGGATAGAAGCAGCATTTTCCTGTGTTTCTGACTGCGTAGTTCACAATCACCTTTTGCCCTCCCCGTGATCATTTTCCACTTTTGCCAAGAAATCTCTTTTCTGGAGCCATGGCTTCTACTCTTGTAGCAGTCAATTGTCCTCAGGAGCTCTGATTCCCCAGATCCTGAGATAGGATGAATGGTCTCTCTAAGCACCCAATTCCTGAACATTATACCCATTATCTCCAGTTATAGAATATCTTTTCCCCACATGAGAGTATTCCTCATTGAAACCTCCTTCTCACCATCAAAATATTTCCTCCCTTCTCCATCTTCTTGTTCCTTTCTCCCTTATTTTATGTACTCTCCCATTCTACAGTTTAATCCCACAAAAATAAAAACATCGATTCACATGGAGGTAGAGAGTATATTGTGTGATTTAGCCCCTGGTGTTTCAAGCCTGTTTCTCTATCTCTTTTTTTTTTATTTCCACTTTCACTCTTGTCTCCTAGTTTACTTTTAGAAAGAAATCTCTTAATGATCTCTCTATTGTTCTTTTGTTGGTATTATACTTGGATGCTATATTTGTTTATCTTTCTTGTATTTCTGTTGTCTGAGGTGTTTATAAAGCAAATAATTTGTTCAGGTCTAGTCTTCTTTATAGAAATTATTCAGATGCCTCTTTTATTGAATGCCTATTTTTAAATTAATGGTTATGCGCAGGTTTGCAGGATACGTCACATTGGGCTGCATCATGAGTTCTTTTGCTCATTGGAAAACATCATTACATTTCTTTCTGCAGTTTCTACATGGTGCCAAATTATCGTGTGCTATTCACTTTCTTTTCCTTTATATCTGAAAGTCTTTCTCTTGGTCACTTGCAGAATTTTTTATTTGTCATTGGAATTATTCAATTTAACCACTATGTGACATGGAGTTTACGATGTTTTTCTGGAGGTAATCTATGATTCTTTTCTATTAACACTTTCCCCCCTTGTTCTGAAGTTCTTAGGAGTCTTCAAAATATATTTTTCATTATGGCATTCAGGTGCTTTTTTTATTTTTCATGTTCTTCTGAGAGATCTGTTGTCTCTACACATTCTGTCTTCAAGATCAATATGCTTTTGCTTCTAGGGAAGTCATATTTTCTTTTACTATTACTAGGTTTTGTTTCTTTTCTTATGGATTGTCCAGGAGAACGCCTAAATTGCTTTATGTCTTACACATTTTTTTTTATTTTGGATAGATCTGAGAGGTTATGTGAATTGGGAAAAGTGTCTTGTTCTCTGTGTTGTTGTCACATGAATAAGAAGTCTTGAACTGAGTCTACAAGGAAACCAGGGATTCTAAAAGTTGGAGATAAGGAGGTAAGTAAACCATTCCAGACATGGGACACAGAGAGTACGGAAACATAGACACTAGAGATGAAGCATTTTATTTAAGGAGCAGCAAGTAGACCAGGATGGATGGACCATGTGTACATGGAAGAATATATAAGACTGGAAAATTAGGATGGAACCAAACTAACTTCAGAAATTTACCAGTATAGTCTATTTGATTCAAGGGGCAACAAGGAATCACTGGGATTTATTAATAGAGTGATGGTAGGATGATTCCAGTTTCTCAATGTCATTCCTAAAAGATGGCATCCCAAGCCAAATGAGAAAAAAAATATTGATTTTAGATGTGACTTGTCCAGGGCAGGATACAAGTGCTTATCACTTTCTTAGTCCTGGACTCTGTCCTTCTCTTAAATAGTCTAAAGTGATTATATCTATTTTGGCTTCTATGGCTTTATGTAACACCACCCAATTCCCTTTTATTTGTGTACATTCCCCCTCTCCCCTGAGCCTAGTATGAGAAGGAAAGTATCTGACATATTCATTTCTCCCCAGCTGAGTAAGAGCAAATGGGTTCCCTCCAAGGAATATGTAAGAGAAAGGACTATTTGCTGTTCCTCACACATGACACTCCATCTCCCACCTCTATGATTTTGCATTAACCATCCCCCTTTTTTCCTACCATGTTTGTATTCATTTCCTCGTCATCTCTTCCTCTTGAAATTCCTAGTTTCTTTCAAGACTCAGTTTAATTATTGCTTTCTACTTGAAGCCTTTCCTGATCTCCCCAACTACGAGTGTCATCCCTCCCCAAACTACCTTGGATTCATTGTGCCTATCTGCAGCATGTACTTCTCCATGGATCTGTTATCTCTACCAAAATAAAAGCTCCTTAAGATCGGAACTGTCTTTGTATTCCTAGCACTTAGCACAGTGTCTGGCAAGCAGTAAACATTTAACAAATGCTTGTTGACTGATTGATTGGAGAGAACAATGAGGAATGAGATCCTAATGGAAGACTACCAGGCCTGGTGGAAGATCAGTGAGAGAGAGATTTATGGGTAGTGAGGAAACTTTCCCACACTCTTTCCACGATACACCTTCTTTCACCTCTGAGGAAAGTCAAAAACTTGTTTTTGTTTTTCAGTCACTTCCTATAGGGATCTTCTAGGATCATTTCCTCATCTTACAGAAAGAGGAAAGTGAAATTCTAAGAAGAGGATTATCCAGAGTCAAATAGGTAAAATGCAGAGCTCTAAATTGAACCCAGGTTTTATAACTGCAAATTCTATGCTCTTTGGGCTTCTTAGAGAAAGCGAGACTTGAGCTGGTCCCTATAGGATGTTAAGCATTGTATAAAAGGAGAAGAAGGCATTCTGGGGTGGAAAATTGTATGAGAACAGTGCCTCAAACTTACTAGATTCTAATGAATGGCTCTTGTAAAAAAATTTAATTAAATGGATTTGAACAAAAGCCTAGAGGAAGAGAAGCTCAGGGTTAATTCAGAGGAGTCTGGTCCAGTAGGAGAAGAAAGTTCCCTTAGGTAACAGGGGGAAATAAGCTCTGGGCAGTATGGCAGACTATTAAAAGGGAGTGTGCTAGAGTGGAAAGAGCGCATAATACTTGAACAGGTTCAAATCTTGATTCTACCATGGGGCACAACCCCTTTCTGAGCCTTAGTTTTACCATCTATAAAAGAAAGGACTTGGACTAGATGGCCTCTGAGGTCCCTTCCAGCTGGAAATCTATGTTCCCAGGAATTCCCATTTGCCAGCTCCAACCCAGCCTCCCAGACTTGATGATTAACAGTTTTGCTGGGAGGAACAGGAGCCACCACCCCCTCCTCTTTCTCCCTGTTTCTTTTCTCTTCCCCTTTTTCAAAGGCTGAGCTGAGTTAATCAGATAAATTCCTCAGCCGGTAGCACCAACAATTTTTCTGAGGCTGAGTCTCCCCGGAGCGACTCATAATTACTCTAGACCAAGACATTAAAGCAAAGGGGGAAAGAAGGGAAAAAAAAGAGATGTTTTAATTAAAAAATTAATTTTTCTGACAGACCCACTGTTGGCTAACCTGCTGTGGTGCTTCATTCATCAAGAGGAAAATCCCAGAAGATTCCTCTGGTCCTTGTTAAGCCTCTAGGGGAGGAGGGCCTGGGGGGCCAGGATCTGTCTTCTTCTGCCCCTTCAAGGGATTGGGACTCCATCACTTTCAGAGAAAAGGACACGGGGCTTTTGGCTTTTCTTGCTCATTGCCTGAGAGACACAAGCTCTGGGGGACAGGCATTCTGGGTGGGCCTAGAAGGTAGGGAGGGAATGGGGGAGCAATCTTTGCAGACTGGCTCACTGGGACAGAGTCAGGGGTGGTTAGGGGCCTAATAGGGGTTTCATAGAACCATAGGTTCACAGATAGAATATACTTTCAAATTTATTTAGTCCCTCTCTCTCGAGTCATAGAAAAGGCCAGGAGAAATTAGGGACTTGTCCCTATCCATACAGTCAGCAATGACCAGAGCTGAACACTGAGCCTAAGTCTAGGAGGCAGGGGGTAATGGCAGAAAGATCAGTGAACTTGACATCATAAAATCTGAGTCTGAACTTCTATTTCTCCTACCTCCTACCTATTTGGTTTTAGATAAATCACTTCCTTTCTCTGGGACCTGCTCCTTCTACTGCAAAATGAATGGGTTGGACTAGATTATCCATAAAATTTCTTCTGGGGCTATCAGAAATTATTTTTACCCTACCACAGCTTCTCAGAGAACCTTAGAACCAGAAGGAATATGATGGAAAGAGCCCTGTCTCTTTCCGTCATACTCCTTGATCCTGGAGTTCAGGAGTTAGGATTCAGTTTCCAGATTTGACAGCTGCTAAACTAGATGATACTGGGCAAATCACAGCTTTTCTCGACCTCAACTTTTTCATCTTTTACAGGTGGTGGGTAATAATATCTATCATGAGGAATTTTGTAAACCTTATGCAAATAAGTAGTATAATTGTATAATCCAATCCAATCAACAAAATAACATAGAAGCAAGATTGTCTGGGCTCCAGTGTGCAAACCTCTTTGTTTGGATTCAGAAGGAAAAAGCTAACCATACCTCTAAAATTTCTGGAGTTTCCCATTCCAAAGGGATCCTGTCTAGAAGTAGAAGATCAGTTGGGGATTTGAAAGCTATGAAAGTTTCCCTCTCTCCCTGTTTGTCTCTGTGTGTATGTGTGTCTCTCTCTCTTTGTCTCTTTCTCCCTCCCTCCTTCTCTGTCCGTGTCTCTGTCTTTCTCTGTCTCTTTGTCTCTTTCTCCCTCCCTCACTCTCTATCTCTGTTTCTTTTTCTCTGTCTCTGCCTCTCTGTCTCTTTCAGTCTGTCTGTCTGCTTCTCTCTCTTTCTCTCTGTTTCTCCTTAAACATCCCCCACATTTCTTTCTCTGTCTTTGACTCTCTGTTTCCCAGGCATCATCCCAGGTAACATCATGCAAGAATCTTTGATTAAAAATAATGACAAGGATAACTTTATTTTATGATCCTCTGACTTGATATTCATATATAAAATGAAATACAGAAAAAAGAAACATACTCTCTCCAAAGTTGCCCATTCGCAACCCCAGTTGGAAAGGCAGATTCCTTATAGATAGTGAAGTCCTCCAGTTTTCCTTTGTATTTAGCATTCTGCTGATTGCATCATCACAGATTTACAGAATATTCTCAAATGAGATCCATGATCATCCACAAAAAAATCAATCCAGCAATCCACCAAAAAAAAAAATCAATCCAGCAATCCACATAAGAAAAACAAAGTGGATGGAAAATACATGTTACCCAGATTATGACATGTGGTTGGATAGACAACTCATTGAGTTAGCTCCCAAGTATATAAAATCTTGGGAAGTTATCTCAGATGGACAAATGATATCAGCCTTCAATTAAATGGGAATATGAGAAAATGGACTGGATTACATCTGAGAATATAGTATGGTACTTTTATTTATTTATTTTACTGAGGCAATTGGGGTTAAGTGACTTGCCCAGGGTCTCACAGCTAAGAAGTCTTCCATGTCTGAGGTCATATTTGAACACAAGTCCTCCTGACTTCAGGGCTGATGCTCTAGCCATAGTGCCATCTAGCTGCCCCTAGTATATTGCTTTTAATCAATCAAAGAGCAATTAGTAAGATCTTACTATATTCTAGGTCTTTTCTAAGTATTAGCAGTAAAAATGCAAAGCCTAAAACAATCATTTCTCATTTCTCCAATTTTAGATTCTAAGGGATAACCTTAAAATTCTAGGAGGTTACTTTCAATGACCCTAGATTGCTTCTGGGCACCAAAGTCCATCCCATGAATACCAATATTCTTTCAATGATGAATATAAATCAAAGTCATGGAAAGCCACCGTCTTAGAAAACACTCAATCACAGGTGACCCAAAGAAAAGCTAGTAGATGAGTGTGAATAGTCTTCAGTACATCACTATGATGATCTGTATACAATTGTAAAAGACATCATTAAGGAAAAAGGACTCAAGGATATTGGTATTAAAGAGATGGACTTTACTGCCAGGAAGTAGCCTGGGGTCATTGAAAAACCTGTTATATTCAACGTGTATTGGACTACCTGCCATATAAGGGGAGGGGGTGGGGAGAAGGAGGGGAAAAGTTGGAACTGAAGGTTTTGCAAGGTCATTGTTGAAAAACTGCCCATGCATATGTTTTGTCAATAAAAAGCTATAATAAAAAAAAAGTAATCTGTTAGAATTTTAAGGTTATCCCTTAGAATCTAAGATTCTTAGGAGGAATAATTGTTTTGGTATTTGTATTTGTACTTCTAATATCTAGAAAAGATCTAGAACCTAGTAGGATCTTATTAATTTCTCTTTGATTGATCAAAAGTACCATATTATACTCACAGATATAATCCAGCCCATTTTCTCCTGCATATGGACTCACCATGTAGTAAGAGTGAAGGATAATGTATATTCAGTCTGAGTCCCACATTGAAATCTTCCCATCACTAAAAGAATCACAGGAAAGTATCTAGTGTGCCAGGCAGATCTTTGGTAAGAGATCCATAGGATACAGATGTCAAAGGTAAAAGGAATGGAGGAGCTGAAATCTTCACTGAAAGGAACTGAATACCAAAGAATCCTAGAGTGACCAAAGTATAAATGCTACCAGCAAATGAAAACCCAGAAAGGGGAGTAACTTTCTAGGGGCCTCCAACTAGCTAGGAGTGGAGCTAATTAGAACTCTCCTGATGAAAGACTACAAGAAGCAGCTTACACTGGGAATCAAGAGTCCCCAGTTAACAACCTGACCCTTCTGTCGACTATGTGGCTTTGAGGAAGCCACATTCTTCCTCTGAGACTGTCCCCCCTTCCCTGTGATCAGATAATTAGACTAGATGAGGAAGCATAGTGAGATAGAAAGGGCACTGGTTCTGGTTCCATTCTAGACGTTAGTTCTTACTACCTGAGACAACACTGGGTGTGTCTCACTCAGTGACAGCCTCAGTTTCTTCATCTGTAAAATAAGAGGGTTGGATTCAATGACTTTGAAATCCCTTCTAGATCTAGAGAAGGAGGAAGAGGAGGAGGAGGAGGAGAGCTTAGATTCACATAGCACCTACTGTGCGCCAGACATTCTATACAAATTAGCTCATTTGATCCTCATAACAACCCTGAGAAGTCTGTTATTATTCAGAAGTGCTGTTATTATTCCCATTTTTACAGATAAGGGAACAGAGAACACCAGAAGTTAAGTGACTTGTCCAGGATAACATAAGTGTCTGAAGTCATATTTGAAGTCGTGTCCTGGCTCCAAGTCCAGCCCTCTACTCACTGTGCTACCTAAACCCTGAGGTCCCTCTAGTTCCGATACCCTCCCACATTCCCAGGGAAGTTCACATCCCACCAGCCCACACTTGCCTAATTCCACACTGCCCTGGATGGGGAGGGGATTCCAAGCACCAAATCCTAGACTAGAGAGGAGTACTAAGACTGGCAGAATTTCCTCTCTCTCCCCAGGTCTGCAGTGAAAATGTGTAAATTTGCTTGCCCCGTTTGGAGGCTGATCAATGGCAAGCAGAGTAAAGCAGCAGTGGGAGATGCTGCTTAAACCACGGCTCCCTTGGGCCCCATCACTCAGTGCTATGGTAATAAAATGGCCAGGACTAAAAAAAAACCCTATGAGACTCTAGAGAGTTGAGTCTCATCTCACTGGATTATAACCCTGTTATCTAACCCCCCGGGGCTTGTTCCGGCTTCTTCTGAACCTATGTGGGGAAATGAAAGCCTCACTGAGAAGCAGAGCAGCACAAAAGAGAAAGGAAGACAGAAGAAAGAAACTAAGGGAGGATGGGAAGTGGAAGTACAGAGGCAGGGGGAGAGATGAGATGACATCTGGAGGGTACTGCCTGCCCAAGAGGGCTTGGTCTTTGGTGAAGGGCTTTCCATGGAAAATGCCATTCTCCTGCTTTTACGTCACACATTTGTGCCCAGGTCTAGCTGCTTTGTGACCCGGATTTTCTTCATCAATCAGTAAGTCAGTCACTAAACTCTAATTAAGCTCTACAACATGTCAGATGTTGGTAATACAAAAAAACGTCAAAATTATTGGGGAGTGGGGAAGAAAGTCCCCACTCTCAAAGAGTTTCCATTCTAATGGGGAAGAAACAACACATACTGCACATAACTAGGAATGCACAGAATATACAAAGGAGATGGAAGTATTGAGAGGGGGAAGCGTTGCAATAGTGGGAAGGGGCTGGGGAAAACCTTCTGCAGAGGGTGAGATTTGGGCTGAGTCTTAAAGGAACCAAGGAAACTAGGAGGCAGAGGTGAGGGGGCAGATCATTCCAAGCATGGGAGAACAAAGCAGAGGCACAAAGCAGGAGTTTCTGCCTCACGGGGAACTCATGAGGAACAAATGAAACAATGTAGTAAAGCCTTTTGCAAACCTTCAAGCTTTACATAATTGTGAGCTGTTATTTTTAATTAATAGATTAATACAACTTGACTTAACCTCCCTGGGGGCTCAGCTACTCTATGGAGACAAGAGAACTGTCCCCCCTGACCTTGGAGAGCTCCCAGGGGGAGTTGGCAAATAGGATGCACATACATGGGAATCTCGGGAAAGATTTCCTGTCATTTCTATCTCTGGCATCTCCCCACTCTTCCCCGTTCTCGCTATCCCCATGGCCCCAGCCCTACTTCAAGCTCTCATTACCACCTGCCAGGACTCTTAAAATAGCCGCTTTAAAGCTCTTTCTGCCTCCACTCCCTTCCTCCTTTAGACTGTGACCGGAATATTCTTTCTTTGGCATAAACCTGCTCATGTCCCTCTTCTGCTCTTCATCCTCCAGTGGCCTCCCAAGTCAAGTTTGAGCTCCTCTGCCAGTCAGAGCCCTCCACAACTTGGCATCCAAATTCCTCTCCAGCTCTGTCTCATCTAACTCCCTTCCACGCTCTCTGTTCCAGGCAAATGGCACTGCCTGGCCCCTGCACAGCTGTTGTACGCTGGAAAGAACAGCGAGCTTGGAGTCAGAAGACCTTGGTGTTAGACTCTGGGGTCATCCAGACTGAAGGGCAGACAGCTGTGTGAGGAAAGTCCGCGGGGATAGCCGGTAGCTCCTAATTATTTCTGCAAATTCCTTGGCTACTCAAAGAGTGTCAATGTACTCCTTGAGGCTGGTAGAGAGCTTGGCGGATAGTGAAAGCTGTGGCTCCTGGGGGAGTTTGTGAGCCATTGTTTATTGAGGGAGAAGAAGAAGGGGAGCAAAAAAGAGAAAGAGGAGAAAGGAGGAGGAGCATCGTGTTGTAATGATGATGATGATGATGATGATGATGATGATGATGATGATGATGATTTAGAAAACTACCACAACAGCAACTAGCATTCATTTAAATCTTTTAGCTTTACAAAGCATTTTACAAATCTTATGTCTTTTTTGATTTTCACAATAACCTTTCGAAGTAGATTCTATTATGCCTGTTTTACAAATGAAACTGAGGCTGAAAGGTGAATGAGTTGCCCAGAATGGTGCACATGGTGTCTGTGAAAGCTTCTGAATTCAGTTCTTCCTAATTCCAAGCCTAACACTATTCACTACTCCACCTGGAATATGAAAGAGTGCACGTGAGAAAGGAAGGATATCCAAATAAAAATCCTTAAGGTCAATTTCATGTTCAGATTGAATGACAAGAGGGATATTCAACTATTGCTAATTAAAATAGAGAAAACCATCGATCAGATCTTATTTCTAAGACCAGTGGACTGTGGACAGGTCATTTAAAATTTCTCAAGTCTCAGTATTGAAAACTATAAGATGGAGATAATGATACTGACCTCACAAGGCTATTAAAAATATCTAATAAAAATAATAGTATAAAGTATTATGGGAATGCCAATTATTATTGTGATTCATAATTAGTGAGAAGATAGCTTGAGCGGGGCTTGGCTCTGATTCTGTATTCAGACTGAGAGAGGCTTGCCTCATAGATTCATGGGGCGGGCTGAGTTTAGGACTGGGAACCTCTTCACAGATGGAGGGAAAGATTTCAGAGTCTTGAGTCGCACTGTTGAGCTTCCTAGAAAGATGTCAGCATTTGGGGGAGCTTGGGACTATTAAATCCTGGTTGATGGTCCCTGAAAATCTCTGCATGGAAAAAGAAAGCAGTTGGGGAGGAGGCTGGATGCAAGCTGTAACAAGGGCAAGCTATATGTATGGATATGTGTGGGTCCCTGGGTTCAAATCCCATCTGGAGTCCAGAGAAGGAAAGAGTCCCTTTCCTAATTCTGGTCTTCAGTTTTCTCTATAAAATGACAGGATTGGACTAGATGCTTTCTATGGTCCTTCCAGCTCTAATTCCTGTAATCCTTCCATTCTGGTGTAATCTGTACCTACTTCTATATGTCCAAAGTATCTCCTTCATTAGAATGTAAGAGCTTAGAAGGCAGGGACTGCTTTTGCTTTTTCCTCTGTTTTCCCAGCTTTAGCACAGTTCCTGGCACACAGTAGGCATTTAATATTCTTGTTGATTTATCCATCATACTGCATGCTCCCACTATAGGATATTGGAAGGAACCTCACAGAGCATCTAGTCCAACTTGCAACCTTGTACCAATGAGGAAACCAAGGTCATGCAGCTAGTCATTAGCTGAGCCAGAGATCAAATTCCGATTTCCTGATTTCATGACCATGAATCCTTATTAAGTCTAGATGAGGGAAGGTTGGTTAATGTCCACCCAAAGAGGACAGTCACAATCTGAGGTCCCAGAAAGGATGGGTTACTCCAGGCTGATGAAGTGTCGGGCAAGAGATTTTCTCCCTCACCTTGACAGGCTCCCACAAGCAGACACAATGGTGCCCAAGGATTCTGTGACACAGAGATGACCCATCCCTCCCCTTGCTCCCAACTTCTAAGCAGGCATGAGGCTGCAGAGACGCATCTGGGACCTACATACCCAGCTCAGAGTTCTCTTGCCCTGGCATGCCAGTCCCTGAGCCTGACATCTGCCAATCAGCTGAGAGACATCTGGAATACCCCTGACATTGGTCCTGCCCAACTCGCAGGGCTTCCAGAAGGGAGTTTATTCAGTTAATTGGATGAAAACCATTTCTTACAGAATTTGGCTAAGAAAAGAATCCTTGAATGCTTAGCTACTTGGCTGGGAGTGATTGTGAATTATTACTACTATTAGTAATAATCATGGTGATATGTTCCCTTGATACGTGCCGATGAAAGACAAGTCCTGAATTGTTTATTATTATTAATAATATTTAATCTCTGAGTCATTTGATCATAGGATTTAACACTGAAGGGTGCCTCAGAGATCATATAGACCAACCCTTTCATTTTACAGATAATAGGAAATAGTGGCAAAAGCACTGGGTTTGGATAGAAGACCTGGGTCCAAATTTGGGAAATTCTTACCAGGCTGCTAGGACTTTCCTTACTCAGATTAGCTTCCACCTACTCTCTGTGGAGCTGGTATAACCCTATTTTATGGAGATGATATCTTCCAATTAGAGCATAAGTTCTTTCTATGCCCAAAAGGCTAACACATTGGACATACCCTTTGATCCAGCAGTGTCTCTACTGGGCTTGCATCCCAAAGAGATCTTAAAGGAGGGAAGGGACCTGTATGTGCAAGAATGTTTGTGGCAGCCGTGGTTGTAGTGGCAAGAAACTGAAAACTGAGTGGATGCCCATCAAGTGGAGAGTGGCTAAATAAATTGTGGTTCCTGAATATTATGGAATATTATTGTTCTGTAAGAAACAACCAGCAGGTAATTTCAGAGAGGCCTGGAACTGATACTGAGTGAAATGAGCAGAACAAGATCATTGTTCATGGCAACAGCGAGATTATATGATGATTAATTCTGATGGATGTGGCTCTCTTCAACAACGAGGTCTTGTGATGGAGAGAGCCATCTGCATCCAGAGAGGACTGTAGGGACTGAATGTGGATCACAACATAGCATCTTCACTCTTTTGTCATTTGCTTGCATTTTGTTTTTCTTTCTCATATTTTTCCTTTTTGATCTGATTTTTCTTGTGCAGCATGATAAATGTGGGAATAGGTATGGAAGAACTGCACATGTTTAACATATATTGGATTTACTGCTGTCTAGGGGAAGAAGTGAGGGGGAAGGGAGGGAGAAAATTTGGAACAGGATTTTGCAAGGGTGAATGTTGAAAATTATCCATGCATACATTTTGAAAATAAAAACCTTTAATTAATCTTTTTTAAAGAACATAAGTTCCTTGAGAACAAGTACTATCTTTCTGTTTGCAGGTGTATTTCCAGTGCTTGGCACAGTACCTAGCACATAGTAAGCACTTAATAAATACTTTTTAATTTGACTTGATGTGATTTGAATAAATCAAGTTACTTTCTAAAGCCAGTGTCAGAGTTGGTTGGGCCTCGGAGGCTATGCCATCACCTTTGATGAAGATTTCTGTAAGTTCTTTTCCTGCCAAAACAAATATCAAAAGAGGAGCAGGGAGATGTCTGATATATGGGACAAGAACTGAACTCGTTAATTCATATTGCAACTTTGGGCAAGATCTTTATTCACTCAGTCAATCCACACCCATTTATTATAGGCTCTTTATAAAACCCTCTTTAAACTTCTCCATTCTTTTCTTTTCTGAGCCTCAATTTCTTCACCCTCCCAAAGCTAGTATACTAAAACATGCTATCTCACCACAATTCAGATGAATAAAGGATGGTCTTAAAAAATAAACAGGACTACACAAATGTTCAACTCAATTCAATAAGATCTTATTAAGTGAATACTATATGCTGGGCAATGTTCTGGGTATTAGGTACAAAGACAAAAATGAACTAGTTCTACCCTCAAGAAGGTCTCTCTCTCTCTCTCTCTCTCTCTCAATCTCTCTCTCTCTCTCTCTCTCTCTCTCTCTCTCTCCATATATATATATATATATATATATATATATATATATAAAATCTCCTCTATAAGCCAATTAATGTCCTTCCCCCCCAACTCCATCTCAAATCACCTTTACAGCCTTATTACAGATTACTCCTCTATGAAGTCCAACCAAACTGGACTTTTTACTGCTCCCAACCCAGGTTGCTTCATGTTCCACCTCCCTGCCTTTTCTCTGGCCATTCTCCATGCTTGGAATGACCCCCCTCTTTACCTCCCTTTTAAAATCCTTTGTTCCTTTAATATTCGGCTCCAGATTCACTTTCTACATAAAACCTTTTCAGGTCCCAAACTGTCCCCTCACTCCTGTGTCATCCGTCCCCAAAACAACTAGGTCTGCATTTTCTATATATTTCATATCTACACTATCATATATATTATCTCTCTAAATGTAATATGAGCCTCTCAAGATGCTGAATGGTTTCAACTTAGGAACTTCAACTTAGAACATTAGTTCCATGAGTTATCTGTGTGGTACAGATCCTGACACTAAGTACTGAATAACCATCTGTGGACTTAATAATTTCATGCATCTGCATAAGTCTTATGCAGGATCATACATGGAAGGGATTTCAGAAGGCATCTAGTCCAACCCCCTTATTTCACATAAAAGGAAACTGAGGCCTGTGTGACCAAAGTCATACAGAGGCAGGATATAAACTCAAGACCTCGGATGCCAGAGTGGATTTTTCCCCGTCACGCCATATTGAGGGGGTACTTGAGCTGTAATCTGAATTAAAGAAGGCGTTCTTAAGAAGTACATGTGGGCAGGGAAGGCCTTCTAGGTTTGGGTGACAGCCCATGTAAAGACTCAGAGATGAATTGATGGTGAAATGAGCCTTTGGGCTCTTAGAGGTGTCAGGACTATGGATGTAGAACAAAGCATACAGTTGCAAACATGACCAAGGTGTTGATTTGTGTTGTTTGAGGGATATCATCCTCTCCAAGACTCAGTTTATTCCTCTGCAAATGGAAAAAATAGCAGCATTTCAGAGCTGCATCAAATTATGTTTGCAGACCTCTTAAATATTAGGATATTTTCCTAATCTCCTAATATTATCCTAATGCTTATATGGATCACATTATTTTCCCCCAAAATATTTTTATTTAGTTCATTAAATACTCCTCAATTACATGTAACGCATTTTAATATGTTTAAAAATTTGAAATCCAAATTTTCTCTATTCCTTTTCCCCTCCTTGAGAAGCGAAGCAATTATATTTTAATTATACACAGGAAATCATTTTATTGTTCAGTCATTTCAATAGTGTCCAACTCTGTATGACCTCATTTAGGGTTTTCTTGGCAAAAATACTGAATACTTGCTATTTAATTGTCTAAATTATTTTGCGGATAAGGAAACTAAGGCAAACAGGATTAAGTGACCTGTCCAGGGTCATAGAGACACTAGTATGAGGTCAGATTTGAACTCAGGAAGAATTTCTAACTTCAGACTTGGCACTCTGTGCACCATGGCATCACCTAGCTGCCCACTTGTGAATTCAGCAAAACATTTCCTTTTTAGCCATGTTGCAAAAGAAAATACAATGGTCAGCTCTTATTAACATCACTAAAAATAGGACCAGCTCATCTTCTTTCTTGATCTCACATTTTTAAATAATATCCTTGTCACCGCTTCTGTAACATTTCTCCTTTGTAATGTGTCGCCAGCCTGCTTGTGCCCACCGTGTCCCATTCCATGGCCCTCTGGCTTGTCCTCAATTTACTTCCTCAGCGACTGTCATGATCCCTGTTTTACTGGCATATAACGGGAGCTTTAAAAAAGTTGACATTTATACAGCTCTGTAGGATTTGCAAAGCTTTCTACAAACATCACATCATTTGATCTTCATCATTACGCTGTGAAGTGGATGTGGCAGATATTATCTCCATTTCACAGATGAAAACACTGAGGCTCATAAAGATGGTTCATAACGGCTGGCCCCAGATCACACGGGCAAGATTTGGACCCACGTGTCTCCTGATGCCGTGTTCAGCACCTTTTTTACAGACCTCTCTGTGTGTCTCCCTATCCCAACCTGAGTTAGGAAAAAATGACTTTTTTCTTGGATTTCCCAATCAAGGTCCAGTCTGGTGCATTTTCTTAAATCTTTTGTTTTTAAGTAATGAAGAGGAGCCAGACTTATCCGGGCTCTTCCCACCCTGCCTCCCCCACCTTCCACATGAAACCTTTCCAATTGCTGGGGATCTCCCTACCCAATTACCTTATCTCAGTCTTGCATTTATTCCGTGTACACATTTATATATGTGTCTGTGTACCCCTCTTAGACTGTGTAGAGTAGGTATTCGTTCTCTTTCCTTTGTTCCTTCCTTTCCTTTCATATTTGCATCTCTAGCACCTAGCATAGCACCTGGCGCATAGTAGGTTCTTTAGTCATAAAGGTTTGTCTACTGGATCGACACTCATTGCTTTTCTATAATACTCCAGTCCTAATTATTCTGTTACTCATTAGATGGGGCAGGGGAGATGGAGAGCAGGTAGGTAATGAGCTGGAACATGCATGAGAGGAGGACTGAGAGAAGGAAAATGCAGGAAGGCTCTTGGATAGGTTCCTTTAGCTGCAGCTTGCTGGCCAGGGAGTGCTGGCTGGGCCCAAGGATATGCAGATCTGCCTCTTCAATGAAGTTACTGAGAAGCAGATGAGACGGGAGCTGGTGACCGCGGCCCAGAAGCCGGGCCGATCCCAGCAGTCACCATACCACTGATCTCCAGCGGCCACTGCATCCCAAGCCAGAGGCTCTGCTGCTGATGGGCCCACCTCCCAGACGCCACGTGGAGCAGGCCACCATTGACCACCCCCTCCTCAGAGCTCTTATCTAAAGCATTTTAAAGTAAACTATTCCCATATCACCCAGTGTCAGGGAGGGAATGCACAGAATACAGGGGTCATCACTGACCCCAATCCCCTACATGGACTGTCTTTCCCGATAGCAGGTGGTACCATCAGAGGGCTGAGTCTGGACTCAAGGAGATCTCAATTCAAATTTGGCTTTAGCCACTAACTAGCTATATGATCCTGGGCAAGTCATTTAGCTCTGATTGCCTCAGTTTCTTACCTGCAAAATGGGAATAATAACATCTACAGTTGTCATGAGGATCATGGAATATGTATAAAGCTTTTAGCTTTATACATGTCTATTCCCTGTGTTTCTATTAGAATATATGTTCCTTAAGTATAGAGACAGTCTTACTTTTATATCTGGATCCTCAAAACTTAATACAGTGCTTGGAAAATAGTAGGCACATAATAAAAATGTTTCATTCTCTCATTCACTCATTCCTCTATATCCCTGAGCAGAGATCACCCAGAAAACACTAAGCAGCATTCAGTCAGCTTTGTTTTCTTTCTTATAGAATTCCTATTATGGGAAATTCATGACTTCCCAAGTCAATCCAGGATAGTTCTAATGGATCATCAGAAATTATTTCCCCAATCCCTTCTCGATATTGCTCACCCATTGCTTTCTCTGGGACCAAGGTAAACAAAGCTATTCATCTTTCACAGGATGGCCCTTCAAAGATCTGATGACTGCTGATATGCATGTCACTGCCCCATCCCACAGCCAGGATAAATATTCTATTTCTTTCCCCCAGTCCTTGAGCTGATGGCATGACGTCCAGCTTCCTCTTCATACTAATTCATCTCTGAATCCATGTCGGCCTGTCGACTTACTGATTAAGTTATCACACCCAGGACGGAGCATAATAGTCCAGGGGTAGACTGATGAGGGCACGGGACAAGGGAACTGTCACCTTCATGGTAGCATAGTATTTTTTATTAATGTAGCTAAAACCACAGTAATTTTCCTCTACCTTGTCCCAAGGTTATTACTCAACTTGCCCCCTATTGAAACCCCCAAGTCTTTTTTCATGTGAACTGTTCTATAGAAACCATACCTTATACCCCTCCACAAACACACACACACACACACACACACACACACACACCCCAATTCTATATTTGTGTGGTTCATTTTTTAATCTAAAGGTAAGCCTTTATAACAGTCTTGGAACTTGAGACTTTCACAAGTCACATCAGCAAAACTATGTTAAGACCATTGGGGTCCCCCACACACTGAAGAGAAGGCTACCCAGCTTCAAGGTCCTCTTCCATCCAAAGGCCTAAAATTATGGTTCACAAGCTCCCATGTGTTTGCCTTCTCTAGGGAACCAAGGGACATAATTATTTCAAAACGAAGGCATCTACTGAAATGCTATCATAAAAATTAGCAACAAGACATGCCCCCCATAAACCTGGGGAACAGTCCCCCATAAATAAACTTTGTAGATCAGATAGACTCACAGAGGTCAAAAGTAAACTACTTTGGGGAATGACTGTGGCCCTGGCTTAGTAGGGACTTTCTCATCAAGGCAGGTCGGATTGGTTCTTCATCCATGATGTCAAAAGAGAAACTTGGCCTTAGTCATCGAAGATTCTATAGCAAAGGTCATGGAGGATTCTAATGAAGGGCTACAGTAGGAGGAAGTGTTTAGCAGTCAGCTTCAGGAAGGATTAGATCCTAGAAAAGTACACTTTTATATCTAATTTTCTAAGATTTATTCATTCAGCACATCTATGGTGAGCTACCATTTGCTATGCTCAAGGTGAGACACTTCTAGGAAGACAGAAGAATATTTAGTCTCAGATGTTAGGGAGCTCATGTATTTATTTAGTTTTTGAGCCTAGCAGTGTAACTGCCATTCATTCCTACTACTAATGGTCAGGGAAAAGCTTACCCTGTTAGAATTTTTCTGACCTTTTTAGACAACCAGGTGACCTTGCCATCCTAGAGCCAGATTTAGTAAGGACACATGATCTCATAAGAACTTCTGAACTCAAGGGATCTACGGACTTCACTCTGTCCAGCAGGGACCACAGGACACACATCCAGCAGACTTTTTAAGGACATGATACTAAAACCTATAAACAAAATTAAATCATATTATAAGGTAATTTTTTTAAAAAGAAGTTGCAAGACAGTTTAAGATTAAGTGCTAATTGTATAGGAGTTCAGAGAAAATATCAATGTGCATTAAAATAGGTTGATTCCCCAAACTCCAAATAAATGAACTTGATAAAAACAATCAGAAAAATTCTAGAACAGTTTATCAAATAAATGGAAAGAAACAAGCAATCATTGGTCAATACAGGTTCACTAAGAATAAATCAGGGAGGCATTTGACAAAGGCCCTCAGGATAGCCCATAAGCAGAAAATCCAATGAGGTAGATTGATTCTCCCCATGAGTAAATGAAAATGACATTGTGTTTCCCATCTCCAAGCTTTTTCACAAACTGTCCTCCATGCATGGAATACTCTTCAGAGTCCCTAACTCCCTTCATATCTCAGCCCAAGAGCCACCTCTTTAAAAGATCTCTCCTGCTACCTCTAGAGTTGGTGATTTCCCTTGAGATTGCTTTGACAATATTTTGTGTTTTGAAAATAAAAAGCTATTATTTTTTTTAAAAAGTTACTATACTTCTGGAAGTATCCTTTTTTGCATGAGTGGTAATAAAACAGAGAATTTGAAAATTTACTTTAAAAAAAGAATATATTTTGTATTTATCTGTGTACATAGGATCATGGATTTATAGCAAAAAGGGGATCTCATCATAGTTTCCCCTTGAGAGAATGTAAATTTCCTGAGGGCAGGAATAATTTCCGGTTTTTTGTATCCTAGGTGTTTTACACAGTCTCGGGGCTTAAGAAGTGTTAGATTAAATTGTAGGATGTCTGTCTACGGGTATTCAGTAGAGTTCTGTCCTTTTTAGCACTTGCAATATACAAGACCACCCCAGTGGCAAATGACAAATGTGCACATGATGCAAAAATGGGAAGTGATAATAGCTATTGCAATGGATGACAATTGGATCCAGATTCAAAAAGATGTCGACCTGCTAGAGTGATGGGCCTCTGTCAATATTCCAATATTCCAAGAGTCTGTCATTTCATCAGTGTCAAGTCCCTTCTACAAGACCCTGCAATTTGTAGATAATCTTTGAGTGATTTCATGCCTAAAAAAATCATTACCTGTGGCCAGCCTGGTGACAAGCCTCTCTGAATGGGCCAAATGTAATCCTTCTTCCATAAATACACATTCCCTCCCCAGAGCCACGTTTAAAGCCTTTTAGCCTTGGTGAGACTTGCTTGGGTTCTGCTGGAATAGGTCAGAATCGGCCCATGCCATGATGGACTTCAGAGAATTTTGTGAAGGCCAAAATGAAATTTAATTGACATAAATGTAAAGTCCTGGGATCTGGTTCAAAAAATAACTGCCAAAATACAGGATTGGGGCAATGTGGTAGACAAAAGTTAGTGTGAAAAAATTTAGGGTGGGGGCTAGTGGAGGGTAAGCTCTATATAAATTTGTAGTATGAAGGGGCAGATATAGTTCAATGGTTTGGGGATCTCACTGATAAGATGATGAAAATTACAACCCAGCCTTTCTTAACTTGGCCCCTTTATGCCTTTCCAGACCCCTAATACAGTACTCCCCCTTCTCTACCATTAAGCTTCATTGGGCTATGAATGTTTTTATCCATGACAGACACTCTCTCTCCCGACTCTGTCCTTTGGACTCTGGCTCTGGCTCTAGATTGCTCTCCCTCCTCATTCTTGACTCCTAGCTCTTGTTAGCTGCAATCCCTACCTACTCCAAAAGGCATTTCTTCTCTCCTTTCCCCACTATCTTCCTTCTGAAATTGCCTTTTATTTACACTATATATCTTCTACATACACTGTTATTGAGACATCATTTTTTTCATTAGAATGTATACTCCTTGAGAGCAGGGACTGGTCTTGCCTTTCTTTGGATCTCCAGAACTTAACTCAATTCCTGGCAGATAAAAAGGACTTTATAAATAGTTGGTAACCAACTAGCTTTGCATCCTAGATGACTCTTGCCCTCACGTCCTCCCATAAATCCTCTGTAGAGAATCCTCCCAAGATGCTGGGAATCTTCTCTCCGGAGAAAGACAAAGTATCTATGATTTCCCTTTTGCTTATTTACTTCCTATCCTGTTCTCAGGTCACGTCTTTCTCTGGATGCTCTATTCCTTTCTCCCACATAATTCTGAGCATATGTTTCAGCCTCTCACACCAACCATGGGCCTCTCTAGTGCCTTTGGAAGACCTGAAATTTTAATGCTTTGGAGACTGGTTTTCCATGATTCATGCCATGAAATATGGTATTACTGAAGAATATTACTGATATGAAAAAATGGGTTTTTGTTTCAAGTATGATCATGAAAAGCATGATTTCCCAAAGGCAACCCAGGCTATTCTCATCCTTCAATACAATTATAGGTCCAACTATAGGATCATGAACTTAATACCAGAAGAGACTTATGGTCAAGTCCATCCTTTTTATTTCAAGGATGGGGATACAGAGGAACAGAGAGGCAGAGTGACTTCCCCTAGCTAACACAGCCTTCAAATGGGAGAGCTGAGATTAGAAATCCAGGTCCTCTGACCCCAAATCCAGTTCTATTTCCACTGCACTGAGCTGCATTATCACATTTCTTTATCCAGAATGTACATAATAAATGTGCAGGCTCTCCCTCCAAATAAGAGTCACTCTTTGATTACTTGGTTTTTCTTGTGTTAGTTAGAATGACTTCTTTTGAGCCTTCCTGGATCTCATTGATGGCTCTGCAATGACCCCAAGCTTCATTCAATCAGCCTGATCCCATCTGCAAATTGGAATAAATTTGGAGTGCATCACCACCGACAAGGAATCTCTCTTCCATTTAGACTCTGCACAGGGCATCTTCTGTGACAGCTGCAAATACAAACTTTGGCAAGCATTACATCTCCCTGTTTTATACTTTACTTGATATAAATAATCGATGGGTCATTAAACAACATTTTCTCTGTTCCATCTTTCAAGGAATCTTGTCTGATTTAAACATGTGCATAAGAAACACCTTGTTGGAGAAGAGCCTTTAAGGAGACATTTTTCTTGACCAAATCAAATGCTTTTTTTATAGTAAACAATCAATCAGCACAGTGGGATCTTGTATTCTCTGCACCATTCAGTCAATTATGGGACTGCAAAGATGTGTTCGGCTGTAGAATATCAATTGTGAAAGATACCCTGCCTCTTTCCTTCTCATGCCTTCATTCGGGATGCCTTCATTATCTGTGTATATTATCATCCCTCAATTTATATGGAGGTGGAAGGAAATATAAAAGCATTTATTATGTACTAGGGTGCTGTCCTAAGTCTTGGAGTTATGTATACCAAAAAATTGACAATCTCTGTCCTCAAGAAGCTTGCATTCTAGTAGGGGAAAGTAGAATACGAAAAAGTACACGTGGTTCAGTAGCTATTGATTTTGTCTTGATAGCATCTTTCTATTTTTTTTTTCAGTTAAATTGAGATTAATGATTCTCCCCTCCAATCTTTTGATATCCTTTCTTCTTTCAAGTAAGCCTTAAAATCCCCCAGTGGTCTCAGAATTATATCGCTTATAGCATGGACCTCCCCAGTGTTACTTAATTAAATCTAGTAGCTCTTCCCAATGTGTTTTTTCCCCTTTAGTTTCTATTCTTTGGAAGTTGTTCAGTCATTTTTCAGCCATGTCTGACTTTTCATGACCCCGTTTGGAGCTTTCTTGGCAAAGATATTGAATATCCTTCTCCAGCTCAGATGAGGAAACCGAGGCTAACAGGTTAAGTGATTTGATCAGGCTCACATAGATAATTAAGTGTCTGAGGACAGATTTGAACTCAGGGATTCCTGATTCTAGGACCAACACTCTATCCACTGTACGCCACCCAGCTGCCTGTTACCAATTCTATCTTCAGATAAAATACATTTAAAATTACATACAAATGTGGTGACTCCACTGTCATGGATGGATAAAATTACAGAAATCTTAACGATATTTCCACTTTTCATTTGTCTGCGGTTGTCCTACCAATTTTATCATTAAATAACTTCAAAAAAAGATATGTGTTAATTGGGTCTCCCACTAGACATTCTATAAACTTATCAGTCCTTTAGTCTCATATTTTTTCCTGAGCCTGATGCTCATAATATTCCACCATTATCATCTGCAATTTTATAACAGAGTTTATATTCTAACCAGGAGTTCTTTACCTTTTTGAGTTCCAAATCCCTTGGGTCATCTGGGGAAGTCTAGGAATTCTTCTTAGAATTATATTACCAAAAAACGAATGGCCCTGAAATATTATTATCAATTTTAAAATCAAGTTCTCAGAACCCAGGGGTTAAGAACCCCATTCTGAACCAATGGTTTCTTTTGCTGCCATATTTGTCTACTTGGTAAAGAGAATGAGTGTTTGCAAACAGAGGTGGCTTCTAGGCTTTTTGTCTCATTGTGGTGATTGATTTAGAGTAATATTCCTTAGGAAGTTGTGATGGTCTGTGTAGAAGTTACTTCTTTTGCCACTTTAAAATGAAAAATTTACCTCCATCGCTTAGGTTGAAGTTACTGCATCTGCATAATACATCATCTCATTTTTAGTCTTATAATTTAACACTGATCTTGGTCTTTGGTCTAATAAGTCAATGATCTGACTACAAAGAGACAGATGATGTCCACATTGGTGGCCAAATGTTTTGTGTATTACAACAGATAATGTAGGCAGCTAGGGGGTATCATAATGCAGAGAGTATGGGACCTGGTGAGTGGAAGATCTGAGTTCAAATTCTGCTTCAGACACCAGTTGTATGACCCTAAATAACTTCATCTGTCTGCCTTGGTTTCTCTAAGCATAAAGTCAGGACAATGATGACTCCAACACTAGTTTGTAAAATACTTTGCAAATTTTAAAGTGCTCTGCAAGTTCTAGTTGCCATTATTAATTTCATTTTATTGTGATGCTCCCAAAGGCTCATTATGGCCAATGTATTCCTACTCTCTTTTTAAAGTGTCCTTTATACGGGGTGTAAGTTTTCTATATAATCTATATAACATAAGTTTTCCTAATCCATGTTTTCGAACATATTTTCCATCTTGCCTTATATTACTGTTGTACTCAACTCACTACAACTTAAATCATATGAATGTAGCTGGATTTTGAAGACAGATCTCTAGAGAAGTCACATCTCTCCTCAATCTGTGTGAGCATTTGGGAAATGTAGTAGTCCAGACACAGAGCACTCCATCCTGGGACAGAAAGGAGCCATCCCAGATTCTGAATGGGGCCGAGTGGCAGCACAAGTGGGGAGTGGGGACTGGTTCACTTTTCAGTTTGGGGAGAAAGGTGAACAACGAGCAGGTATTTTTGCAATGCAAGTTAAGAGACTGAGAGACTGATCAGTGAGGCAGCTGTTTGAGTTCAGGTGTTGCAATTGCCTCAGGCTCTGGACTGACATCACAAAAATACCTGCTACAATTCTCTCACTTGGTTTCCTTTGAAACGTCCAGGATATCTCTGTGTGTGTGTGTGTGTGTGTGTGTGTGTGTGTGTGTGTGTGTGTGAGAGAGAGAGAGAGAGAGAGAGAGAGAGAGAGAGAGAGAGAGAGAGACAGAGACAGAGAGAGAGACAGAGAGAGAGAGAGGAAGGGAGGGAGGAAAGGAGGGAGGAAGGAAGAAAGGAAGGAAGGAAGGAAGGAAGGAAGGAAGGAAGGAAGGAAGGAAGGATTCAGAGAAGTATAGGTAGATTTATTTGAATTGATGCATAACAAAACATATAGAACCTAGAAAATTAAATATGCAATATGCAAATATACAATATAAAAAATTTAAGCCCTGAGCCCTAACATTATAATGACCAACCTTGGCCCCAGAGAAATAATAAAATTCAATTCTTTCTTTTCTTTGTAGAGGTGAGACCCTATGGTTGTGGATCATTACATACTGTCAGACTGAATTATTTTATTTCCCCCCATTATTTTTTTTTAACAAAGGATAGTTCTCTGAGTAAGAGAAAAGGAATAATATATTGGGAAATCAAAGTAAAGAAAAAAGATATCATTCTTTTGTTTTGAAAGAGAAAGTTCTCTCCAAGGTATTCCTTGCCTCAAGGTTTCAGAAGAGGCCGTGTGGTGCAGTGGACAGAGCACAGAATCTTGAAGCAGGGTCTCAAGATAGAGTCCTTCTTTTCACCATGTGCCTTTCCTGTGACCTTGAACAAGTGATTCCACATCTCTGGCTCTCAATTTATTCATCTATAAACTAAGAGATTTGGACTTGCTCTTTAAAAGGCTCCTTCCCATTCTAGCTCAGAGACCATTCATCAAATATATTACAGAAAAGGCCCGTGGCTGGCACTGTTCTCCTACTATATGGTTCTCTGACTATCATTTGTCATCACTGATCACTAGCACATAGCACACAGCAGGTGTTTAATAGGTGTTTATTGGATTTTACCGAATACCAAATGCAGAATTGGAATATAAAGGGCTAAGAGGCTCCTGTCCAGGCCTGAGTCCCTCTGGGTCTCTCAAGAGGAAACATGCTAAGTGTGGTCTCTGGCAGGCCCACCCGAGCCAGGGCTGGCCACCCAATCTGGGCCACTGCCCGGCACATCCTACTCTCCATCTTGGACTCCTCACTCAAGGAGAGATTGAGATAGACGAGGCCATTCAGCAAGCAGGAGCCGAAATGACTCAGGGAATGGAGCTGTCACCCAGCAAGAGAAGATGAAGAGACTGGCCTGCCTGAGCAAAAATGAGCCCAAAAAAGGGAAAGAAATCATCAGGCTCTGCTGGAGGGAGGGCAAAGCCCACGATGCAAGGAAGGTATCTGGGCTTGGTCGAGAAACGCCGGCAGCTCCTAGAATCCTCCAGATTCATCTGAGATTCAGTCTCCCTCTCTTGCTCAGAGTAGAAGTGAGGGGGCTCCTAATGAGCTCAAAACTATACTGATCAATATGGGAGTTCAGGCTTTGCTCTATTTGCCAACACAAACAAGTTCAGCCCTCCTTATAAGCAACTTTGTGCACATTTTCCTCAGCAGCTCAAGTTAATGCCAAATTCAGTGCGCCATTGTGTGGGCTCCCTATAGGCTCAGAATTAGGGATCCCCCAGCCTCGGCCTCCCAGTGGCTAAGATTATAGATGTACATCACCACACCTGACCAGCAGAATTATCCCGGTTTTGGAGGAACTTTAGAAAGGATAACATCCATACCTTTTTTTCAGTTTTATTAGTGTCTTCAGTCTTGCAACACAATCATTTCTAAACCTATCCTTTCTCCTCCTGTACCCACTGAGCTTTCCATTGAACCAAAGTAGGGAAAATAAGCAATCCTAAGAACATCAACCAAGTCTGCCAGGATATGCAGCGGTCCAGCCCTCCACAGTCCCTTATATAGCCAACCAAAAAGGGCAATTTCCACATCTCTTCTTAGAGACGAAGCTGGGTGATGATTAGTTCACTTGAGTTCTGTTTTATTCTTCTCTTGGAAAGGTTCGCAACATCCCTGCGCCTCAGTTCTTCATTAAAAAAGGCAAGTGGACAAGACCAGGAATCCTTGACTGGGGTTCACAATCCAGTCCATGAAATTTCAAGAGTCCATGAAATTTGGGAAAAACTACATCTCAATTTCAATATAATTGATTTATCTATAATCCTCTGTTGAATTGATGCATTTTAAACTATCATCCTAAGAAGGGGGGCCCTGGCTTTTGTCCATGAGACACAAATAGGCTAAGACCCCGGACCAGAGCAAATGTAAGGCTACTTGAACTCTCATACTATGATCTTGTGACCTGGAGAATACACAATCCAAATCCAAAGATTATTCTTTAGCTCCATTTGGCAGATGGCGCTACTCCTGGTCATAATCTTTAAGGACTGTGTCATATATGTGTGTGTGTGTGTGTGTGTGTGTGTGTGTATACATACATATATACATATGTGTATATATGCATATATATATATATATATTCTTATTGTTCATACTTTTTCTATTACTGTTGTCACTGTGGATGTTGTTTTCCTGGTTCTGTCACTTCTGCATGAGTCCATACAGTTGGTTCCCAGATCTCTAGCTCGAGTTCTAGGCTCTTGCTTCTGAATTTCTAGTTCTTCAATAGCGATAGTCACGTCCGACTCAGCAAGGCTACAATGGAGGTCATCATCCCCCTCCTGTCTTCTCAGCTTCTGAGACAGGGACCATCTTCCTCTTACCCACCGAGGCTCCCAGTTTCACTGTCAGCCTTGATCCCTCACTCTCTCTCACCCCCCTCATCAGCCAAAGTCTCATTATTTCTATCTCCACGACCCTTCTGGCATCCAGCCCTTTCTCCTGGCTCATGTAGCTACCCCAGGGGCAGCTCACAGAACACTCACATGCATCCATTGATATGGGGAAGGGCCACCAAGAGACCTAAGCAGGGAGAGAGATGAGCACATTCTCACTCACGTGAATCTGCCAGGAGAACCAGAGAACACATTTAGGCAAGCCAGTAATACTGTGTCACTCACCCAAATGACATTTGACTAAATGCTTTTCTCTGCTCTTCCCTGGGGAATCTGGCTGCAGGCTTCAGTTGTGTTCCTTCCCTTCCTCCTCCTCCTCCTTAGCACTCAGGGAAATCTTACCATCTGTGCTCCCTTCCACCCAGTAGCTGCCCAGCTCCCGGACTCTGCCCTCCATGTTGGGAGGCCGTCCAGTACAATGGAGAGTCCCCAGGTCCAAGTGGAAGACCTGGGCTAGAGTCTGCACTCCATCCATCGGCCACGTCAGGCCACCCAGATCCATGGGGCCAAATAACCGATCGCTTGGAGACTCAGTTTCCTGATCTTTAATAGGATAATAATACCTACCTCTACCTTATGTCAGAGGATTGTTGTCATGAGAAAAGCACTCTGTAAATGGTAAAGTGCCATAGAAATGAGTTATTTTTAGCAAAGAGAATGGAGTTGAGATTTTAGAAAGCACACAGCCCAATTCCCTCATCTTGCAGAGAAAATCGAGACCCAGAAAGGGAAAGAGATTTACTGGCCCAGGGTCACAGACAAGTCAGTGGCAGTTCTGAGACTTGAACCCATGCTTTCTCAGTCCCAAGTCTGGTGCCCACTCCACCGTGACACACTGTCACACACAGGCAATGGACACAACAGCTGGGTAGCCCAGTGGATAAAGTGCTGAATCTGGGGATAGGAAGCTGAGTTCAAATCCAGACTACTGAACTAAATGAGTATAAAATGACTTGAATAACAGTTTTATTATAATTACTTAGTCCTGTGCAATTTGTGACCTTCATTTGGGATTTTCTTGGCAAAGAAACTGGCAAAGATCGAGTGATTTGCCATTTCCTTCTCCAGCTCATTTTACAGATGAGAAAACTGAGACACGCAGGGTTAAGGGACTTGCCCAGAGTCACACAGATTGTAAGTGTCTGAGTCCAGATTTGAACTCAGGTCTTCCCTATTCCAGAACTAGTGCCCCTACCTGGGTGCACCATCTCTCTCCTTTACCTTCCCAGAGTCAAAACCAAGAATTTTGCTGACGGGGCTAGTCTACTTACTGGGGGAGGGAGAGAGTGCAGCATTGAATCAGGTGCGACCACTACAATTCAGAACTGAAATAGGCTGGTGACAGGAAAGCCGAAGAATTGAGAGATGTCAAATGCTTGTGGGTGGGCATGAAATCAAAGTGGACAAAAGGCAGATATTAAACGCATCATGGAGGAGGGATAGTGACGTGGAGGAGGGATAGTGATGTGGAGGAGGTCTGGGGGTGACAGCAACACGAATCTGGGCAGAATGGAGTCAACTTTTTAAGGGTTGTTCAGGGGAGGGTAACAGGCAAGTGGCAAGTGAAGAGCAAAGTTTAGGTCAATCCTTCCCCCTGTCCTTGAGGTCAACAGAGGAAGAGAAGCACAAGGGTCCGGGGAGTGGTGGGCCTATGTGAAAGCCAGACTTCAGGAGCTCCGGGAGATGGAAGGGCTGTGACAGAGAGAGGTCTGGGTAAAGGAGAATTGGATAACAATTGAGAAGATAGATTTCCAGAGAGCATCATGGGAAAGGAAGGCGGAGGAGGAAGAATAAGGAAAGGAGGTTAGTTTGAACTGGACAAGGTTGAGTGTGGGGAATAGAGGCAGAAAAAGGATTCAAAGAAGGCAGAGGAGGCTCAGGGAGGAGAGGCTGAACACTCAGGTCAAAGGGGTGAGCTCTCCTTTCCCCTCCCCACCCAACTACTCACTAGCTACCCCTTCTCCAGGTATTTTTTCCTCCCAACCTGTACTCAAGCTCCCAAGGCTCACAGCAGACCAGTAAGTGAAGAGTGGTCTTTGAACCACAGCAGGGAAGAACGGCAGCAGCACTTGCCCCCCATTCCTGCGCCCAGGCCAAAAGCCCAGTTGGCCCAACCTAGTTACAGCTCTGAATTCCACTAAAGCCTCAGATCTATGCTCCATAGTCCCCCCCCCCACCGCCTTTTTTTTTCTTTCTCTCCTTCTAAGAAAGACACAGCTGAGGTCCCCTCTTTCCCCGAGTTCTCCGTCTTCCCTTGGAGCTGTCAGTCAGCCAAACTCAGGACAGCAGCCAGCAGCAGGTCCTTGGGGAGGGACTAGACAGAGAAATCAAAGCCACATTGTTCCCTAGCTGCTCATCAAACCCTGGCAGGACCATGCTAGGCAGTCTCATTTCAATGAATTTGCATGAAATGTTTTTCATCCCTGATGTGTCCCCAACACACACACACACACACACACACACACACATTATTACACACATTTATACACACACACACACTTTCTCTTTCATACACACATACACTCTCTCTCACATGCACATACACACACACACTCTCTTACACACACACACACACACACACACACACATACACACACACACACACTCCCATTCACAGCCACAGCCTTTCCCACATCTGCTTTTTGAGAGCCTGAACCAACGCCGGTGATATCATCTCTTTGCTCTGTGACATCATGACAGCCGGGACTCTCCAGTCTGCATTAGTGATAACTCTGCAAAAAGTAGGTTCTCTCCCCTCTGACCCTGAATCCAGTGGATTTTCAGACAGCTTTCATCAGAAAAGGTCCCAGAAGCACACCTGCCGATTAAACCAATATTCACTGAGCCTGTTACCTGTGCCAACTAAGTCCTAGAACTCACTGGCTGGTGGGGAGACAAGAGCGGGCTTGCACACCCAGAGTGGACTTGGATTCGAAGGCTTTGGGTTCAAATCCAGAGACCTACTCTGCTGTCGGGCGTCGTATTTATCCTCTCAGACTCAGCTACATAAATCGAGGGAGGGAGTTGGACTAAGTGACCTCTAAAGTATTTTTCATTTCTGAGTTCAATAATCCTCTGACAGCAATATCGAACAACATGAGAAGTATCCAGTTAAGTGCTCAGTTGAATGAAATCAAGTGGAGAGGAGACAGTGACTGCTGAGGTACTCCACTAATAATCATAGCGTCCCCGAGTTAATGATGAAAGGGACCTTAAATCTAGTCCAGATACTTGATTTTACTGATGAGGAAATCGAAGCACAGTGACCTGCTCAAGATGACACGGCTAGTGTCTGAGGCAGGATTTAACCCTCAGTCTCTTATTCCAGATTCAGTGCCCTCTCTACCACCGGAGCAGTCAGAGAAGGCTCGGGGCTTGGACAGGGCCCAGAGGACTCTAGCTGGGCCCACAAGATAAAGGAGCTCATCTCCAGCCTGGCTGAGCAATATGGAGACCAGCCTGGTTGGGAGCAAAGGGAGAAAGTGGGGCTCAACGGCCAAGGACCAGCAGAGACATGGACAAGGCCTTAGAAGTCATCGTGCTTGATCCCTCACTTAAACAGAGACCCTGAGAGGGGCCTTGGGAAGGCCAAATAAATGAGAACCAGGATGTGTGTGAATACATGTATGCATAAGCATGTGTACAGAACCACATAAATATATGTATATATACACACATGTGCACGTGTTCCTTGATTTAATGTGAGCTCCCTGAGAGTAGGGATGGTTTTATGCTGCTCCCCTGCCTTGAGGTATATTGTGTATAGATGCATGCATGTGTATATGTATATGTCCACATAAACACATACATAATCATCTACATGCACGGGTACAGGTTGTCTTCTTTGGTAGAAATGGTGCTGGATGTATCTGCTGGCTCCTTTGGCTGATCTCATAGTGCTTTGGAGTTCTCGTTTTCATTTATCATTTTTAATAGAAGGGAAGGGGAATGGGTATTTATTCAGCACCAACTGTATACCAAGCACTGTGCTAAGTGGTTCTTACAAATATTTTCCCATATGATCCTCAAAACAACCCTGGGAAATAGGAACTATTATTATGATCCTATTTTACAGTTGAGGAAACTCTGGCAAACAGCGTTAAGTGACTCGTCCAAAGCCACACAGCTGGTAAGTGTTTGAGGCTGTATTTGAACCCAGGTTTCCATGCAATGCCCATGTTTTGTCTCTTCTACTAAGCTTTATGATGACTGAGATTAAGTTTTATTCATTGTTGTGCCCAGAAAAAATGTTCCACTAATGCTAAGTACCTAATAGATATTTGTCAGATGAATAAGTTATATTCCTGACTCTCATCCCTATCATCACCTTCACTACTGGTATCAAAAGTCTATCTATTGTTCAGGATTTATCTACTATTCTACCTCTTCCATGAAGTCCTCCCTGATTTCCCTGGAAATTACTTCTCCCTCTGGGAAATTCTCTGAAGACTGAAGGTGTGGTTCTATTAGGTTCTTATCACAACTTTCCATTTATGGTTATTTTGTGGCCATGTCTTTCAATCCATTTCGCCATGATTTTCTTCCTCCCAGATCCTTTGGGCCACTTTGCCAACCCAGAATTCATGGGCATTAAGAAATGCTGCTCTAAATTTCTGCTTTGCTGAGTACTCCCAGGTCTAAGGCCTAATGATGGCAAAGTCCCATTGCCCTGAATAGAGAAAGCAGACCACTGGGGGAAGACAAAGGGATGATGGTAAATTCCTGCTGATGTGCCGAGCTCTGAAGCCAGTTAAATATCCTCCGGGCCCTGGAGAATGTACCATACACAGGAAAGAGAATCCAGCAAATACACAGCCCCGAGTCTGGTAAACCACACAATCTCTCTTTGCCTCCAGGGATTTTCAGGTCCCAGACAGTGATCCGTAGAGAAGATTCAAGTCCCAATCTCTGTGGGACTCAGTTTTCTGATCTGTAAATTGGCGAGATGCGAACAAATGTCCTCGAAGGTCCCTTTCAGCTCGGATCTAAGTGTGACATTCAACATCTTCGGAGCTCTAAGTCCTCTCAGGGCCTGCAATTCTGTGTTCCAAAATCCCTCTCATCTCAGACAATGTAAAAGCCCAGTGTTATATCAGAAAGACTGAAAGCTTAGTCAGAGAGGTTCAAAATCCCTATTGTTCAGCTTATGTGACCTCCAGCAAATGATCAGATCTCTTTGGGACTGAGAATGTATAATATTATACATTAATATTATATTAGGGACTAGAAATGGAATGCTATATAGTTGTCATGGCCTTAGGGAAAAGCTGAGAAAAAAGTTCTTCCCTCCTTGCCTTGCAAGGGTGGGGAATTAGGGGTATAGAATGTTGGAGGGGCTATCAGACTCAATTGGGATGCTAATTAGTTTGACTTTAAATCATTTTCCCTTTTTTTTCTTTGTTGCACTAGATAGTTTGTTGGTTGGAGAAGGAAGGATATGTTTTTTAAAATGAAAATATAAAAACAAAAGAGGTCCATATAAATTTTAAAATAAACATTTTTGATCAATAAATAGATTATAATCTGTAATATGAATATGCATCGATACCATGAAGATATTATACTTATATGATATAAATATAATCACTTATGTAATTATAAAATATGCAATATCAATGGGATTATAAATATGAATATAAATATATTTATAAATGTCAATAAATATTTATGAAATAAACATACATACATATTTATTTATTTATATTTATATCTATATATTAGTTTATTTATTATTATTCATATGAAATTATATCCCCCATCAAAAGATGGGGGAACAAGATGACCTTTGGGGGTCTCTTCAGGTTACTATAAATTTTCTGTGCTCTGACATGCTATAATGTATGGACTAATGTTCTCTCCATATCTGATGTTCTTTTATGCATTATAATTATATAATTTTATATATATATATATATATATATATAAATAATCAAGAAGAGATGCCAAAATATAATGATGTTTTAAGATGAAGGTCTAACTTGCTAGATTAAATTAACATATAAATTAAAAGGCAGACAGGCCCCCACAGTTCGCCAGCCCAGGTAAGAGTTCAAGATAGATCAATACAAGAAATCCTCTCCATTGCCTCCCTTTTCCTCAAATCAGATCAAGAAAACTGGATTTCCAAAGGAATTCACTAGAGGTCAGGCCAGGTGGGAGGCTGGGGTGGAGAGCTGACTGTGGAGGGGGGACCAGCCTCAAAAGAACAACAAAAGTGGCCCTGCCTCCTCCTCCTTTGGGGCATCTTCTCTACCATTTGGTCATCTACAGCCCTCTAGCTCTCTCTGTGCCCCCTTAGAGCCGGTACTTAGAAAGAGCCCCCAGATCAGTTACTTAAAGAATGTCAGAGATGCAAAGGAGTCTAATTCCACCTGCTCCAATTTTACAAGTGGGGAAACCGAGACTCACTTTCCAAAGGGGCACATAGCAAGTCAATGAGGAACGTGGGATTGGAATCCAAGTTTCCTGACAGGCTGGTTGACAATAGTGGACAATGCTGGTTGGAGTTGAAGCTCAGCCTCTGACTCATGATTGTATGATCCTGGGCAAGTCACTTATCACCTCTATCTGACTCAGTTTCCTCTCCTATAAAATGAGGATAATCTTAGCACTTAGTAGGATTATTATGAAGATAAATGAAATAGGGTGGGGGGAAGGAGGGAAAAAGTTGGAATAAAAGTTTTTGCAATTGTCAATGCTGAAAAATTACCCATGCATATAACTTGTAAATAAAAAGCTATAATAAAAAATAAAAAAGAAGATAAATGAGATAATATTTACCAAGTATTTAGCAGTATCTAGCACACTATAGGTGCTATTTAGATGGAGGTGGTAGTAGTAATAGGAGTAGCAGCAATAATAGTAACAGTAGCAGTAGCAGCAGTAGTAGTAATAATAGTAACAGTAGCAGTAGCAGTAATTGTTGTAGTATTAGAAATAGTAATAGTAGCAACAGCAGCAGCAGCAGCAATAATAATAATAGCAGCAGCAGCAGCAGTAGTAGTCATAATAGTAGCAGTAGCAATAGTAGTAATAATAATAATAGTAATAGTAATAGTAGCAACAACAATAATAATAATAGTAGTAGTAGTAGCAGCAAAAGCAGCAGCAGCAGTAGTAGTAATGGTGGCGGTGGTGGCAGTGGTGGTGGCAGTAGTAGTAAAATGTCTTGGAGTTTGAACTGAGTTCAAATCCCATCTCTGACACTTCCATGCTGTGTGCTGTTGGGTAAATTCCTTAGCCTCTCTGAAGCTCTACAAAATGGTATTAATAATAATATGATAATAATAATGGTAATAATAATAGTAGGTGAAGACCTAATAAGATATTGTATCTTAAGAGTTATTTTTGTTTTTTGGGGAATCACTGTTTGCAGCCCTCAGAGTCACACTGCACTACACTGCAAAAAACTCTAGAGAACATCTAGTGTAATGTCTCATTGAAGAGATGGGGAAACAGTCTCAAGGAGAAATAATTTGCAGGTGCTCACCCTGCTCGTATGACATGTTAACTAAATGCACGTTGACTGCCCAAGAGTCCATCAGGTCTTTGGATTCCCGCGCAGAAGGACTTTCCATTTCCCCATCTCTTCCTTAGCTCTTCTTTTTCTCTAAGCATCCCCAAAAGATGAGGATGGTGGGATAGCTCTGGCATGTTATCAAGGCCCATTGAGCTTCCTGAGTGATCACAGAAGACAGTTTCCTCAGGTACCGCCCGCATGTCTCCCTGTCCTGGTCAGTACATGAATCCATCAATCCCCACTGGAAGCAAGAAACATTTCCCTGGCGTTTAGTAATCCAAGTTCCTCTAGCAGCATTGTACCAGCATGTCCCATAGACCTTTTCTCTTACTAACTTAACTAACTTAAATCCTAAAGGTTCCCAGAGCTTGCTGACCACAGAGACTTATGGGTGATAAGATTTAAGCTTGGAAAGGACTTCAGAGAAGTGTTATTCAGCTCATTTCCCTCGTTTCCAGAAGAAGGTCAATGGGGATGTCACTTGCCCCTAGGACACTGTACAAATGTTATAACCCTTGTATCATAGGCTTACTTACACAGAGATACTTTGAAAGATTTCTCAGACCTCGAATACGTTGGCTCCACCTGAGAAATCTGATATTTACTCTGTGTAAGATGGAGCCCAATGTATGGTCAGCGACTCCCTTTGTAAGCATGAGATTCACAAAGAAGAGAGGGGAGTATTTATTTATTGGTGGTGAAGAAAACAAAGCTCTTAGCAGGGCTCATGAAATCTATCAACCCTTGCCAAGGGGTAATCCTTCTACAAGGAGCCATAATGTATTGATTACTTATAGCCACATCCTCCCAGGAGGAGACACATTCATACTCAGAGCAGAGTGCTTCGCACAATTCTCCATATCTCCCAGCACATGGCATCCAATGTCAAATCTCTACAGCTATCTTCTGTGACAGTGAGGGGATTCATCAGCATTCTGTGTCCAACTTTGGCTCACACAAACCCATACCAAAGTCCTTCTGCCATGGAGCTCCTCTCCTGTATGAAGGTTTCAGCAGGCTTCTGGCCTCCATAAAAGTGTGATAAGCAGACAATGGATTCCCCTCTCATCTTTTATCAAATTATCATTGACATTGGGCTGAGCCATTCACTACGTGATTGTGACCTCTTTCCTCAAATTCTTGGGCTTGTGCTTCCCTGTGCCATTCACCTTTCCCAGAATCACAAGATTTGAGGTGCTAGAAGGAACTTCAGAGATCATACAATCCACACTGAAACTGAATATTATCTGACTAAAGCAAAGAGCAATGGATCTACCACTCTTCTAGCTCTGGATTTCACACTACTCTTCATATAGATAGGCTAAGATTGCCTTTGTGCTATTGGTGGCCACAAGCCTACATTTCTAGAAGCTTGACTTTTTCCCCAACTGTTCCTCCCTCCCAGAGATTAAGTGATTTGCCAAAACTCACCCAGGTGGTAAGTATCAGAAGCGGGATTTAATCCCGGGCTATCTGACTTCAGATCTGATATCTTTACTGCCTCTTCCTCACTTTGCTGCTCTTGCTGTAATGTGATGGCCAAGCCTGGCATCCACTCCTACTTTTCCTTGACACATCTGAGCTATCTTGGGTCTTAGCAAGGATATTTACTTAAAAGAGAAAGGGAACCTACAAATTCAGATGTAATGTAGCAAGGAAAAGTAATACAAAGAATATATAAAAGAAATTATTCAGCATAGGCCGGACTAGTCCAAATGAAGTTCTTCTCTGGCTGAAGTTTACCAAACCCAGCTGAGCCCACAACTTTCTAGATGGGACATACTCTATAGTGCCCCTCAAACTCAAATGAAAATGCCCTTCCCCCTAAGAGATCCTCCCCTTTAGCCACCCATTTCCATTTAAATGTGCTCACTTGTCCCTTCCTCCATAATCATTATGTGATTCTCTGACCACATACAGTGTCAATAGTGGAATGAGCTGCCTCAGGAGGTGATGAACTCCTCATCCCCGAAGGTCTGCAAGACAAGGTTTGTTCAGGAACCTTTAGAGATTCTGAACAACTGAGTCTGGATCTAGTAAAAACAAAACAAAACAAAACAAAAGAAGAGTTTTCTTAACTTTGGGACAGACATGGATATCAAGATGAATTATTTTTTTTTCCTAGAGTAGGGATTCTTAACCTTTTCTTGTGTCCTGGATCAAACAGCTTGGTGAAACTTCCAGCCCCCTTCTTACAATCATGATTTTCATATATAGAATAATGAATAAATTGCATAAATGTCAATGTATAAAATAAATGTATAATGTACAAAATAAAATGTATACATTTTCAATGTATGAAATAAAATATACAGATTGCCAAGGAAACCAATTATATTGAAATATAGTAATCAAAATATTTTTTTAAAAGAAGCCCACAGGCTGGGACGGTGGCTTATGAATAGAGCTTTAAAGTAATCTAGTCCAAAAACCATCATTTTAGACATAAGAAAAGTGGGAACAGAGAAGGAACTTGCCATGGTCCCACAGATGGTAGGTAGTAAAACCTGCTTTCTAACCCAGATCTTGGGCCCCCAATTGCAATTCTCTTCGCAGAAGAGAATTTTTGGTTTATGCAGAAGGCAAAGTGATTACATAAAATGTTTATTCTCTCACTCACCTTTGGAAAGACCTAGAGCACAGGGACAGGGATGAGAGACCTGTGATTTTATTAATAGCAAGTGAAGAATCTCATGCAAATCTGTAACTGAAAATCCTAGAGAGCCCTGAGGAAGCTGATCCATCCAGGGCCACAGAGTCAGTAAGTGTGTCAAAAGCAGTCCTTGAACCCAAGTCGTCCTAGTTTGGCTGGTTTTCTAGCCATCACCACCATGTTGCTTCCTAGGGAACAGGAGTGGAAACTGAAGCCTTAAAGAATTGAGTTGGGGGGTTGTCAGGCAAGAATTTAAGGAGCCACAGAGATGAGAAAAATGAAATCTTTTCATTCTCTCCCTAAAGGAGCCCAGTTGGTCGGTGTCCTGAGTTCAGAGCAGAGGAACCCCTAATGGAGAGGAGAACCAACTCAATGCCCCAACTTGGGGGGGGACACAGCAGTTGTAAACATGATGTACTTAGACCCCAAGATTCTCTGATTCTCAAGACCCTTCCCAGTCTATGTCCCCTAAATCTCAAGCCATTCTCCTATGCTGACCCCACCCTCCCCTTCCAGCTTCTCCCTTCCTAGCACGTGCTCAGAGTTGATCTTGGGCTCACATGGGGACTGGCAGGCAGAGGACAGTGGGATCATCATCTCTCTAGACTGGCCAGTGTCCCCCTTTCAACGCAGCCCAATATAGCCTTAAGTTTAGGCCTTCAGGCCCCCAAAGGGATTGCTTTTGTAATTGGACGCATAATGGGGAGAGGCAGGCCTGGCGTTGGAGTGGGCAGTGCCCACCATGGAGGAATAGAGCCCTCTGCTGGCCCGATTCTTAAAGAAGGAATTACTGATGGGAAGGCCCCAGATGCTGGGCTCCTAGTGCCCCATGGGCTACCAGATCACACACCAGAGTCTGGAGGCTGGGCCTCTATCCTAGGCGGGGAGGCATTCATTCTGTATGAAATGTTAAAAAGGGAAGTAAATGAGAAGCTTTGCTTTTTTTTTGGGGGGGGGGTCTTGGCAGAGACACTGAGGTGGTTGATAATTTTCTTTTCAAGCTCATTTGACAGATGAGGAAATCGAGGCAAACAGGGGTGAGTGACTTGCCCAGAATCACACAGTGAGTGAGTGTCTGAGGTCAGATTTGAACTCATGAAGATGAGTCAACCTGACTCCAGGACCAGCGCTCTATGAACTAAGGCACCCCCTAGCTATCATGTGAGAAGCTTAAGGACTGACTAAGAGACATCCCATCCAGAATCACGGTCATCAAATGCTAGAGAACCAGGCCCTCAGAGGCCCTGCCGTCCTGTCTGGGAACACCTTCTGAAACATCCCTAAAGAGATCTCCAGTCTTTGCTTAAAGAATTCTAGGAATGAGGCGCTCACTACCTTCCCAGAAGACCCAGCGGACTTTAAAACAGCTCTAGTTTTTAGGAAGTTTTTCCTACACCCCTGGCTATTCCTCCATAAAACACCTCCATATCTTTGCACTGTTGTCCCCCATACCTGCCATGTGCTTTCTTCTCATCTCTGCCTTCTGGTTTCCTCCAAGATCTTCAGATCCCACTTGCTAATGCTGTCCCTGGGAGATTACTCTGAATCTACTCCAAATGCAGCTTGTATGCCCCCAGTTGTCTATATATGATCTACCCCAAAAAGATTCATACTCCTTGGGGGCAGAAATAATGTTTTTATTTTTCTTCGGATGCCCAGGACTTAAGCTACAGGCAGGAAATAAGGAGTTATTAAGCCCTTACTGTGTGCAATGGGCTAAGGAAAAAAAAAAGACAGGCAGAACCTGCCCTCAGAGAGCTTACATTTTAATGGAGAGAATCAAGGCACAAAAGGCAGGTGAAAAGCAGGAGGGTAAAAAGAAGGTCCCTGTTCAGGGTGATGGTGGTGAAATTTGGAGAGGCAGAAGCAAAGCTGAAAAGTAAATAAAGAAGAGTGGACCCATTCTTCTTCCCAAAATGGAGGAATCATAATTTTCTGATGGAAGAAAGAGTCCAGAAAGACTGAGAGAGTGTCCAGCATGAGAAGGCCCCTAGCACTGAGGAAATTTAGCACACTTCTTGTACATAGTAAGTGCTTAATAAATACATATCAATGTGCTTTCTGAATGGAAAGAGAAGGGAGGGATGAAATGAGATAATCTAGAACTAAAACAAGTGCTAAAAATTGTTCTACATGTAGCTGAGGAAAAATAAAATATTAAAACATGAAAAATAAATAAATGCATGTTGGGTGACCTCAGTGAAATGACTCTATTGGACAGAAAGTGGAAATCTGGAGGAGGAGGGTAAGAACTAAATTTGGGGTCAGGACGCTTGGGGTAGAGTTCTGACTCCAACACTGACCAGCTTGGGAATGGTGGGCAAGGTGCTCCACCTACAAATCTATAAAATGGGGAAGGGGGAAAAGAAGGATGGATAGGAAGAAGGAATAGGGATATGATGGACAGATAGAACATTTATTAATACTCTCAGGACTGCCTTTTTCTCAGTATTGTTGAAAGGAAAGTGCTATAGATATGTGAGTTGTACGTAGGAGGAAATTTTCATATATTGTCAGACATGGTTGATTTGTTGATTGGTATTGCTGAAATTCTTTGTGTCTTAAAAAAAATCTGTTCCAAGGATCATAGATGTAGATTTAGAAGGAAATTCAGAGACCATCTAATCTCATTTTTCAGATGGGTCACAAAGAATCGAACACAATTGAAAAATAAATAAACAGCAACACCAAACTGAGACTTAGAGTTAAGTGACTTGTCTAAGGTGACATTAATAATAAGCATCAGGAGGAGATCATTATATCCTTCAACAACGATACTGTATGAGGATGTATTCTGATGGAAGTGGATGTCTTTGACAAAGAGAAGATCTAACTCAGTTTCAATTGATCAATGATGGACAGAAGCAGCTACACCCAAAGAAAGAACACTAGGAAATGAATGTAAACTGTTTACATTTTTGTTTTTCTTCCCGGGTTATTTTTACCTTCTGAATCCAATTCTCCCTGTGCAACAAGAGAACTGTTCAGTTCTGCACACATATATTGTATCTAGGATATACTGTGGCATATTTAACATGTATAGGACTGCTTGCCATCTGGGGGAGGGGTGGAGGGAGGGAGGGGAAAAGTCGGAACAGAAGTGAGTGCAAGGGATAATGCTGTAAAAAATTACCCAGGCATGGGTTCTGTCAATAAAAAGCTATTAAAATAATAATAATAATAATAATAATAATAAGGATCGGGGTGAAATTTTGACTCCTCTGACTCAACAGCTAGTGGTCTTCCCATCATAATCCAACTCTCCCTTCTTACAGATGAAGAAACTGAGTCCCATAAAGATTAAATTACTTTCCCTAGGTCACATAGGTATACTAGTCATCAGAGGATGAAGCTGAACTCATGTCCTCAGACTCCAGAACTAATCTTTTCATTTTACCACACCAGGATACCTCACTGGATAAGGATGGAAGGTTACATTTAAAAATTGAAAGTGATGTAAAAACAAATATTTATCTTAAAAAAGAAAAAGAAATATGTTATGATCTGCTGACACAACAAGTAATAGACAGGTAGGTGGCTTAGAATGCTGGACTTTGGGAGTCAAGAGACCTTGAATTAGAGTACTTCTTCAGACACATTGGCTACCTCCTTAAAGAAACCCCCATATGAAAATTCCCAAGAATTATAGCCAAATATTAGCAGCCAAATAATAGCTAAAATACACAATGGCTAAAATCCAAAGTCTCTGGCTCAAAAAAGCAATACTTCATGCAGGCAGAAATTAGGAATTCAAATACTAAGGAATCACAGTTATAATCACACAAGATATAGTGGCCATCACTATAAAGAACCAGAGAGCTTGGGATATGATATTCTAGAAGGAAAAAGATAATAGGCTTACATCCAAGAATAATTTCCCCATCAAAACTGAATCTAATCCTATGAGGAAAGGGGGAGATCTTTAATGAGATAGATTTCTAAGCATTCCTATTGAAAAGATGAGAGATATATAAAAACTTTAAAATACAAACATAAGTCAAAAGAAAGATAAAAAGGTAAATATGATTGATCAGTCCCAAAGGTCTAAACAAAAATGAATTGTTTACATTCTAATAGGAAAAGATGATAAAATATGTTCTCTAAGAATCTTATCATCATCAGGGGTTATAGAGAGAGCCTAATAATATTAAGGGTTGAGAAGTGGGTTTTGTTATGTTTTGGTTAATCTAACAAAAAAAGAAAGAAAAAAAGGAAAGAGAGAGAAAAGGAGAGAATTCCCTTGAATAATTTGGGAGCACAAGTAGAACTATATAGAAACAAGGAGATGGGGAAGAGAGCAAGTGAGCAACATTTGGATCTCACTTTCATCTGAACTGGTAAAAGATAGGAAGAAAACACACAGAGAATTAGTGCCAAAATATGTTTTACTCAACAAGGAAACAAAAGAGAAGAGAAAGGATCGAAGAATAATTAGGGAGAGTAGATTAAGGAGAGATTAGTTCTAAATCAATGCAAATTCCTGAGGACTCCTGATAAAACATTAACTTCTGTGCTCCGGGTTCAAATTGCAACTTTTTTTTCTTTACATATCCAATCCACAAATTTGTTTTGTTTGACTATACATATCCGTTGTAAGATTTGATATTGTTTTGCCTTTGTTTTTTCAAAAAGAAAGTGGGAGGGAGAGAAAATGGTTTTCATCAATTGAGAAAAATATAAGTTTGAAAAGAGGGTATTGGTTCAATGCAATGAAGACCAGAAGAGAAAACAATTAACTGGGAAAAATCACAGGTTTTTGTGATAAAGATCTCAAGTTCAATATATATAAGAAACTGATTCAAATTTATTATAATGTAATGAAATATCATTACATCATAAGAAATGACTATAAGGATGATTTCAGAGAGAACTGGAGGGACTTGTATAAACTGATGCAAAGTGAATTTATCAGAACCAGAAGAACATTGTAAAGAAAAATAATTTTGAAAGACTTACCTCTGATCCATGCAATGACCAAACATGATTCCAGAAGACCAGTAATGAAGAATGCTTCCAAACTCCTAATGTAAAGATGATGGTCTTCAAGATACAGAATGAGGTGCATATTTTCACATGGTTAATCAGCTTCTGCTTGACTGTATATACTTGTTTACAAGGAATATGGTTTTCCTTTGGTCTTTTTTTTCAGTAGGGTAGAAAGTAAACAAAATAAATGCTTGTTAATTGAAAAACTATGAAATTTTTAAAAATAATGCCAATAAATACTGCTGGTAATATTTAAACTACCTGTCTCAAAAATTTTCTTGTAAAGAAAATGCTTTCTCATCTTCAAGCCATAGAGCTTGAATTATTATTTCTGTTGCTACTATTATTGCTGCTATAGTTGTTATTGCTATTGGTGCTGCTGTTGCTGCTGCTGCTGTTGTTGTTGTTATCCTAAGTCGGAGTTCTTGTTCTTGGGATTAATCCATAGGCTCTGTCCTGACAATTTAAGGTTGTCCAGCCTATGGACAATCAGACTTGACAGTGCTTCCAAAGCTGGACATCAGTAGAGCAGGAAATCATAAAGGGCCTAGAATGTTAGGGACCTCAAGAACATAAAAACAATCCTCCTAGATCCTTTTTTGCAAATTAAGATTCATGAAGGGATTTGCCTCCATTTTACAGGTGAAGAAACCAAGGTAAGAAGTGGTATGATTTAGTCAGAGACACACAATTTGTAAATGTCAGAATCATAATTTATAGGATCATAGATTTCAAATTAGGAGGGATCTCAGAGGTCCTCTAATTCAACCCCCTCATTTTATAATTGAGAAAACTGAAATCCAGAAAGGTTAAATAACTTGCCTTTGGTCACATATATGGTCAATGGCAGAGGCAGAATTTGAACTCAGTTCTCCTGCATCCAAACCAAATGTGAGACCACACTACCTCTCATTTTCATGGAATCAGAATCTATACCATATCCTCATTTGCTTTTTCCTCCAGGGCTGATCTCAGTACTGTATATTTATCAGGTATTTTTTATTTGTGGACTTTTGAGAGTTACTGAGTTCTCCTCATTTCATCTGTGCAATCACTGATTCCCATAGAAATTATGTTTTTCTGCTACTGTTCTGGGGCCTCTTTGGGTCCCACAGAGGAGCAGATTCTTCTGAATTCTAGGACTAACTGTAACACTAGATTTTCTCAGCTCTCACCCTTCTTGTCTCAGGCAAAAACTAACTACTGAAGAGCAGGATGGATTGTTTTTAGAAAATTGCAAAGCACTTAGAGTAACCCCAAGCTTCCCTTAATAGTAAAGATTTGTCTCTTCATACCAAACATCTTACTGGTACTGCCATATGTCTGGGAGATCTGGAATATCACTGCCTCTGAAGGATCAAAGATGAGTCTGTCACAGAGGAAGATGAAGAGGCAGGGAGTGACTGGGTGTGAGCAAGCTACCACATATAACCATGGAACTCTAAAAAAGAACAGATATCATCAAAAAAATTGTATGACAAAAAAAGAAGATGGACTGGTCACATAGTGAAAGCAAGGGATGAAAAGAAAAATGTTTCAGTGGTACCCTTAAGATTTCAGGAGAAAACGAGGAATACTTTCAGCCTGTTGGGTGAATGTGTAATGCTGGAGAAACTGAGGCAAGACAGAAATTAGGTTTTTAATATTTTAATAGTAGAGAATTTGGGCTAGCCAAAACTAGCCAGCTGAATGAGACTCTTGTCTCAAAGCATCCAGCAGCGAGCAATTAATTCTAGAGACTTTTATAGGGCTCCAGCTATCAGGGAAACAAAGGTGGGAGGTGGTGGGGCTAGAACAATGGGTGAGTGGAAATTCCAAGAAAGGATCACAGCTTTAATTCTGACAGGATGGGGGTCAGGAGATGGTGAGTCTAGGGCAAGAGATAGTGAGCGATACCCAGGCATTTGACATAAGCTATCTGGAATTTTATGACTCACTGGAATGTGAAAGTGGCCAGAACTTAATAGGGTAAGGAAAAGGGAGGTGGCCATAATATTTTATTCAGGGTATAGCATAATAATTCAGGGAAACTGAGGTACTACAAATATCCTCAGTAAACTTTTTGGAAGGATGTGGATGACAGTCCCCCAGAATGAGCAGCCATGGATACATAGCATTATTCAATGTTGGGTAGAAATCCTAAATAGATACAAGATAGTTAAGAATTTGAGCGAGCATCATATCATTGAGTCATCTTGAGATTTGAATCTACTTTTTAGCAGAGGAACTCTCGTCTGGCCAAAATTCACCCATCTCATCCCATTTCAGTTGGATTTTTTGAACTCAAGCGCAGAAACTCACTACACTAATTTGTATCAAATTTTGTCCAATCAGATTCAACCCTTCAATCTAAGCTGTTGAGATTTTTTTTTGGAATACTGATTCTGCATTTAGATTCCTAGCAATTTCTACTAGTATTGCAAATTTGCATCTATGATTCTTTCAAATCAATGGCCAAAAAAAAAATTAAGTAGAAAAGGGCCAAAGGTGGACCTTTGAGACCTCTTCATTAGGAACCTTTCTTCAAGTCAACACTGATGAGTATTAATAACTCCAGGCCTGTCATTTATTCAGTTCTGGGGTTCAAATCCTGTCTGCAGTAATTATTGTGTGACCTTGAAGCAAGTAGATTAACCTCTCAGAGTATCAGTTTCCTCATTTGTAAAATAAGAAAGGGTACACCCTTAGAAACTCCCTCCCAGGGCTATCCTGAGGATCAAAAGAGATGATCGATGCAAAGCACTTTGCAAACCTCAAAGTGCTCAATAGACCATCCCTATTATTGTTGAACTTGACCCCAAAGGCGATGGGGAGCCATTGAAATATTCTGAGCCAATATAGGGGGAAGGGTTGTAAAATGATTAGTTTAAGGAAGATTAATCTGTCACTATGTGCAAGAAGAGTTGGAGGAGGGGTGAGACTGGAGAAAGAAAACCAATTAAGAGGTGGTTGGAATAGCCCAGGTGAGAACAAAAGTGAGTGCAGAAGTGGAGAGAGACATAACATAAAGGTGGAAATGACAAAATTCTATAACTGATTGGATACAAGCATCAAGGGCAGCTGAGGAGATGAGAATGATACTGAGATTGCTGCCCTGGAGAACTACAAAGATAATGGAAACCTTGACCAAAATAGGGAAATCCTGGGGAAAAAATGAGCAGGCCAGGTTTGAACCCTGAAATACCAGGAAGACTCCTGAAAGGTCAGTTACCTTAATCCCTGGAGAAGTCACATATGTATGTGTGTATATACACATATATGGATATGTACATGTATGTGTGTTTGTGTATATGTGTGTGTATCATAAGACAATTAAATCTACTGAAACAAATGAGATCATAGTGTAATACAGTGAGGGGAAAGATGAGTTTTATAGTCAGAGCACCTGGGTTTCACCCCTAGCCATGCTACATGCTGAACACGTAACCTTCAGCAAGAAGCTACCAGAACTTTGGGTATCAGTTTCTTCCTCTGTAAATGGGTTAGAAGATCTCTAAAATATTTTGGTCCAATTTTCAATGATGCTATGGAAAGAGCATAGAGAAGATGATGAAGTTTTCTTACTTGGGGGTAGGGGTGGGTGAGGAAGCAGGAGAAGAAAGAAACCCCAGGGGAAAAATGGTCAGAGAAGTAGGAGAGGCTGGTGTCCCAGAAGCCAAGAGAGGGAATCTAGAGCAATGGTAGCATCAACAGCATGAGACTACAATGGAATCAAGGAGGACTGGGATGAAGAAATAGTTCTGGAGGATAAATAGTCGGCGTCTAATCCCAACAATTAGTAACTGGATTCAAACCCACAATTCCTGGTTCCAAATGGGAAAGGTCTTTGTTGCAATCATCGTGGGGATCTTGCTATGGGGGAAAAAATGTTTTAATTAATAAAAGGATCACCCAGGAGTAACGAGGGTCCAGCTTTGGCCATTGCTAGTGAAGTTTGTTAGAGACCATAGACAGAGGAAAAGTTGGGGTTAATGGAGGAGGGACTGGGGCGACACAACCTAGCTCATCCTGGCTTCCCCCTAGATTCTCCGGCCGTCAGACAGTCTCAGGATATTTTTAGTTTGATCACTGCCGCCAGTCGTCGGCTTGGAAATGCCAGTTGCAATCTGGGCAATCTCTCCCCCCCGCACTGTTCACAGCTTTTAGCTCTCGCAGGGAGGGATTCTCGCACCCAGCACGCTCCCATTACCGGGGTGAGCTGAACAGATGCCACATTTCTCTTGTCTCTACTCAGACCCTGTGGGGAAATCAGACTCAGGGAAAGCAGTCCGGAGTTGGACCACCCATTTGTACCGCTTTTATGACACTTCACCGTAGATGGCTCTGGGACTTTCTTTGGATCCTGCCTTTGTGCTTCCTATTCTTAAACTACCCTAATTTATTTGGGGGTGAAAATACTAGTTAAGAGTTTTTAATGACCTCAGAGTCCTGGATCTAGATCTGGAAGGGACATTAGTGGCTATTTAGCTCAAATTCTTCATTTGTCAGATAAGGAAGTTGAGATCGAGGGAGGTTATCACCTATCAAAGGTCAGAGTGTAATATGTGTCAGAGGTAAGATTTGCACCCAGGTTTTGGATTCCCTAGCCAGGGTAAACCTGGCTCATAGAACATTAAAGCCAAAAGGGACCTAAGAATTTTTTTCTTCATTTTAAAAGGCAGAAGTTAAGTGATGTGCCCATCATCCCACAGGGAGCTCAAGGGCCTAACTGGGATTTGAAATCAGGTCTGCTGCCTCCCTGCCCAGTGCTTATGACTCTCAGGGGGAGGGGTTCTCTGTATTTGCATAGGGCACCCCAGTGCTTGTAGGGAAAAAAAATCTAAGAATAATTTGGGCTTGCTCCTTGAAAGTATGGATAGTTTCATTTTTTGTTTTTGCAGCCCTAGTATCAAGTACCATAAGTGGCACTTTGTAAATGCTTGTTAATTGATTGATTGCCTGGAAGGCACTGAAGAAGTAAGTAAGGCAAGGTTTCTTGGGGAAGAACGAAGCCTCCTATTCCAATGGCACAGGGATTGCAAGGACACAAGCATTAGGCGCAGAGCTCCCTAAGTGACTGTGCAGCTAGTGCCCTTGACTCTATCTCTTCCTTAGTCCTACCCTATGGATAATGCTTCAGTGGAAAGGTTTAATGCCATGTTGGAAATGACCATGGATTCTTTTCATGAGGGCTCTTAGGGTTATCCTGATTCAACCTTATTCTCCGTTTTTAATTATGCTCCTTAGAGAGGGCTCCATGACTCATTGCATGAAGCATCAGAGATTTTCAGAGACAAAAAGGACCTCCCAGGCTACCTAGGCTGGTTGGCCTGTCTCTACTTGAACACTTCTGAGGTTCAAGCAGTCACCCCTCACTACCACTCACTGCCTCCTGGAGAAACCCATTCATTCTACTTTCAGGTAGCACTAGGTGTTAGCAAAATTTTTCTGGGCTGAAATGTCTCTCTGAAATCTCCTTCCTCTGCTCCTACCTCTGTTTTTTGGGTCAAGTAGAATAAATCTGAGTCAGTATTTGAAAGTAGTTATGTTTTCCCCTACCCCAAAATCTTCTCTTATTCAAGATGAAAATTCTCAGTTCCCCAGTTTATCTTCCTGCGATATTATCTCTAGTTCTTTCTCTATCCCAGTTGTTTACCTCTAGATGCCTTCAAAAGCAAAGCCCCAAAGTAGACACAATACATCATATGTTGTCTGACTGCCACAGAGGATTGTAGGACTATTACCTGTTATGATATACTCATTTCTTTTCCTTTTTATTGCTATCTTTTGTTTTATAGCTTCCTAATTTCTGAATATACCTCTCCACTTAATCTATCATTGGACTATCTCTTTTAACAAAAGAAGGAAAAGAAGAAGGAGAAGAAGGAGGAAGAGAAGGAAGAGGAAGAGGAGAAGAAGAAAAAGAAGACTGAGCAAAATAAATCAGCACAACAAATTAATCTGCTCTCTCCAACATCTCTCCAACAAAGTTAATGAAGTTCATTGAGTGCTTTATTGCTAAGTATTCATCCTGAAAATCATACAGCTAACCCATATTATGTTGTAATCAACTAAATCCTTCCAATCTTTTTCACATTAATCACTGCCTAGGCATGTCTTCCCATCTCCCCAGTGGTGGTGCAATTGATTTTTTGAACCCAAGTCTAGAGTTTTCATTTATTCCTATTGGATTCAATCCATTCAATTCAATTCCAGCCTGCAGAGAACTTTATGCATCCTAATTCAGTCAGCTAACATTAATTAGTTATCAGTCATTGTCTTGGACTATCCATTAATTTAATAATCACAGCATTGATGCTTCTTGATTATACCACTTGTGATCATGGAGGTACAATCAAGCTGGGGATAATAAAAGGGAGAGGAAACCTCTACTCTGACCAAAGCTGGTCAAACCAGCCTGCTCCCAATTCTGGCACCAACCCCAGAATCCTTGGAGAATTCTCTTCCCTGCTCTTCCTCTCTAAGATGAGTAGATGGGGCTCAGGAAGCCCTAGGATTCAAATCTTGCCTCAAACTCTTAACTGACCATGAGCCCCAATAGGCAAGGAACTCACTCTCCCTCAGCCTTCATTTCCTCCTCAGTGAAATGGGGATAATAATAGCATCTAGCTTGCTTGTTGTTGTAAAGTTGCAATCAGGCAGTTTGTTAAAGTGCTTTCTCTACAACAACTAAAGCTCCATAGAAATGCAGATTGTTGTTATTATTATTAAATTCTCTTTCATCTCCAAATCTCACGCTTCTTCCTTGTATGAATCGGAGCAGTGTAAAGCTGGCAGCACAGGAAAATAACATAAACAGGAACGAAAATGATGTAAGTGAAAAGAATGCTGAAAGAAAGCCAAGCCCTGTATATTCAAAAAAGTTAATATGTGTAAACCCCTTCGCAAACCTTCAAGTGCTATATAAATACCAGCTATTGCTGCTGCTGCTGCTGCTGCTGCTGCTGCTGCTGCTCCTGCTCTACTTGTAATGGTCCATCTTGGCTTAAAAGAAAAAATGAGAAAATGCACTGCCTTCCTTTCCCTTGAGAAGTGAGGGACTAGGGGGCAAAGAGTCACATATACTATTAAAGATGGATGCGGAGGGGGTCAGTTTTGCTTAAATGCTTTCTGCAGTACAAAGGAAGGCTCGCTGGTGAGTGTGAGACAGTATGTGTGTGTGTGTGTGTGTGTGTGTGTGTGTGTGTAAATGTGTGTGTGCATATGTATACACATAAACATATACACACACATATATATGGTGCATGTGTACAAGTATGTGTGTGTGTAGATATATATATATATATATATAATATGTACACACATTTGTGTTTATGTGTGAGCAGATATATGATATAAAAATCATCAATGAAATGTTTATTTTTTTAAAAATCTTTAAAACTTTTTAAATCTTAAATTTTTTAAGCTTCCCATGATTTACTTTGGGTCATGAGAAAAATCGGAGCTGGCTCTCAAAGCTGCCTCCTGATGCCAAAACCAGCACTGTTTTAGCCCCCAAAAGGGTTCAAGGAGGCTGGTGGGCTGATTGCCCAGACGCCCACACCATGTCCCTCAGCCTCTTCTCCCAGGGAGAACTGGCAAGCTTCAGGCACATTTAGGACTGGGGACAGCCTGCCCAAGGGTTCCCATGGCAACCACCAGAGAGATGATGCCAGCCACCCACAGAGGGAAGAGAACTGGGTCAGGGGAATGTCATCCCCCACCCCCGGTACCCCGGGAGATCTTGCCCCAGAGCTCTGGTGGCCCGTCTCAGAGCTTTCTTTACAAAGGATGGACTTGGACCTCAAGTCCTGCTGTCTCTTGTAATACATGAGCCAAGGCTGGGCCGTGACCCCCCTTGGAGGGCAGGGCTCTGGCTGGAAGAAAAATTGTCAGTAGAGGTATTGGTCTGCTCAACAGTGCTCCCGGGCTGAAGTGTTTTAGAGCCAGAGATCCAGAGCTGGGGAGGGGGTTATTAAAGAGCCTCTCATCTGAGCCCTGTGCTTGTTAGATGAAATGTGGAGGCCCTGAGTGAGGAGTGTGGCTAACCCGGGGCCATTACTAGAGAGCTGTGCAGAGAAAAACCAAGACTCCAAACCCAGGCCTCCGCCTCCAGTTGCAGCCCTGCCCGTCCTCCACCTGGCAGCCTCTGCCCTGAGGAGGTCCTGGGTCTCTGGGAGGAAACTCATTTCCCTTTTTCTGGGAGCTCACCAAGCTCTGGCTTTAGATGCGGCCTCCTGGAATTTCCTGATGTATCCATTTCCATACAAGAGTCCCACAAGATCAGCCCTGTGCAGCCTGATACTCCTATTTTGCAGAGGGGGAGACTGAGGTAAAAAGACCTGTCTAAAATCAGGCAGGTAGGATACGTCAAGGCTGGGATTGGAGACCAAGCTTTCAGGGTCCCTCATTCTAAAGTTCTTTCCACTCTGCCTCTGATATTTCAGGATTCTGCAATCTATAGATGGTATTCCCATCTCCTCCATGTCCTTCCATTGGATGGGGCAGGGGGATCCACCTCATGCTCTGGAGATCTTCCTCTAGAGATCCCGACAATGATCATAAAGCCATAAGGTGATACAGTAAATTATATCGTCAGCAGCACTACTACACCTACCACCATTATCATCATTATCATCACTAGAATTTATATAGTTTCAGTACTACCCTCACAACCATGGGAGGCAGGTGCTATTATCTCCATTTTATAGATGAGAAAACTGAGGCAGACAGAGATAAGGTAACTTACAAATAGTTAGTATTTGAGGTGGGACTTGAACTTGGGTCCCCTGCCTATCCAACACTATATATGCCACCAAAATATTAAGTGGTAAAACCAGTATTTAAACCCGGGTCTTCTGACTCCTGGTCCAGCCCACAACCCAATGCCCACCTGGCTTTTATCTAGTCACCAGCTCTCATAGCCTGATGCTGCTCATTCTACCTAATCCTTCGTTGGAAATACGGCCTCCTCACACTCATCACATACCGCTCCATTGGTCTTCAGTTCACCTGGGATTTTCATCCTTTGGGAATTAGAGCATTCAGTGCTTTGTAGCCATATGGCATCCGTGGAATAATATCAATATGAAAGGATGAACTGTGGTTTCTGCAAGTTTGAGGACTAATTAATTAAGGAACCGATCGGTTTCCCAAAGGCAATCCACACTGCACTCTCCGACTTGCTCATTTTTCTCCTTTTCATTGTATTAAATCCTGAATGTGAATTCTTTTTATTTCAAGCCCACTCTTCATTTGCAGCATCTGTCCGAGAGACATGAACATCTGCTGATCTTGTGACATGACCCTTATCTCATCCTCAGTTTCTTTATCTGTAATACAGTCCAAGAAGTGCCCTGTGGAGAATAATTCAAGAATATAACATTTTTAACCTTCCCAGTTTATCGCTTAATACCGATCCTCTGCAACGAGCATGGACCAACTCTCTGGACTGGCAAAGTAACGGCCCAGAAGTGAACGATAAGCATTCTTCCACTCTTTGGTGGAATCATGGCTCTCATTAGGAGACTTTGTAGCACTCCAGGGCTTAATGCAGACAGTCATTCCTAAACTCCGAAGGACCTCCCCATCCACGGGGGATCCCTTTTTGATCTGAACTTCACTCTGGACATTCACTGTGACTATGGAAAACATTTTATCAAACGCAGCTTCATTTTATACTTTGCTTTATATCAATAATCAGAAGGTTACTGAATAAATTTAGCTCATTTGCATCTTTTAAGGAATCTTTGGTTATTATGGCTTGTACATGGAAGACACTTCATTGGACAAGAGCCTTTAAGGAGTTATTTTATTCTGCTAAATCAAATGCTTTTTTTATAGTCAACAAATAAGACACACAGCGGGACGTTGTATTCTCGGCATTGTTCAGTCAACTGTGGGCTGATCGAAATTTATTCTACTGTAGAATATGGTTTCTGAATGCCTGTCTATCCCTCTCATGCCTTCATCAAGGATGCCCTCAATTTATGTATAGATTATTCTCATGAAAATCTTGCAAAGATGGGAAATTAAGCTAAACAACAGATATTTTCTAGATCACCTTTTTTTTGGGGGGGGGCAATAAGATCTGTGGAGTTTTTTTTTCCTCCAAGCATTTGGTTTCTTCCTCATCATACATCCTGAGAATCGATACTTCAGCACTCTCAGAATGGTGTCTGCTCCAGCGCAGACCTCCTCCGTGTGTTTGTCTAGGACAGCTGCTTTTTCCATCTTTGTTTCTTTAGTACCATTTCTGCTTCCTCATATGGCACATTGGGGACTGTGAAGTTAGAGTCCAAATGTGATGGCTCCACTGTTATCGATGGAGAGGAGAGTTGGTTTCTAAAATCTTGACAAGTTTCCCATTTTTCATCTGTTCATTGCCCTCCATCCAGTTCCAAGCTATAGCTTTTCAAAAGAAAAAAGCCTCAAGATGGACCCATCCATACAGAGTGCCAAGTCTGGCTCCCAAACTACTACTCTAGGACTTATTACTCATTCTGGTCCTGCTCCTCCACCTTGTCTAGGGTCAGGGAATACTCGGGCTTCTAGCCTCAGTTAAAGAGCACTCCCAGAGCTGATGACTTTTCCTGGTGTCTCCCAGAACTCTCTTAGAATAATGTCCAGAAATATCTGAAATCCTTTGTCCTAAGGGCTTTCCCAGGTCTCATAGACCCTAAAATAGAGGGGATGTTAGAATATAGAACACAAAATATCAGAATGGCAGAGGGAGGCAAAATATAGAAGAGATTGCACTGGAAGTGAAAGAGACTTCAGAGTTGAAAGGAACTTTGGAACATAAAATTTCAGAGTTGGGAATTACTTTGGACTATGGAACAAGAGCTGAAAGAGACCATATGTCACACCTAGAAGAGTTCTTAGAGAATATCAAAGCTGAACAGAACCTTAGAACACAGAATATCAGAACTGGACAGAACCTTAGAATTTATAACATGAAATCTCAGGAATGCTAAGGATCTTAGAATGTAGAATGAGTCATTCTCATCCTGAAGAAATCTAGAAATATTGAATGTCAGAGATGGAAGGAACTTGGAGATAAACCATTCCTTGTCATCTGTCACTAATTCACTCTATGATTTCGGTCTAATTTCTTTGAGCTTTTCTCTAAATTCCTCCTATTATATCCCTAGTTCTGCCTTCTGGGACTCCACAAAGTCTCCTCTCAAAGCCATAAAGGAACTCAGTTGGCCAGGAAGGGCATACATCAGAGAAGCTTGAGTTCAGTGGGCCAGATTAGCCAAAGGATGTTGGGTAGAAAGGTGGGGGGTGATGAGAAGACCCCATCCCCTTGGTCCTCAGCCAGGTTAGCAAGCACCAAAGGGGAGAGGGAGAGGAATGGGACAGTGACAGAGCAGAGACTCTATCCCCAAGAAATCAAAGCATCCTCATGGTACATTATTCTAACGTGTCACCATGGAAAGAGTGGCCAAGTGGAAGAGAATTCCAAGCAGAAAGGGACATAGATCATTATGACATCATGGCCTCTGGGTGTCTCAGCTCCTGAAGATGGAGAGTTGACACAGGGCCAGAGAAAGGGAGGAATTAATAAGGGACAAAAGGAAGATAAAAAAGCATGCTAGGCATATATTGCACTACCTGTCAGCTAGGGGAGGGGGTGGGGGGAAGGAAGGGAAAATATGCAACAAAAGGTTATGCAAAAGTCAATGTTGGAAAAATTACCCATGCGTATGCTTTGTAAATAAAAAGCTGTAATAATAAAAAAAATTTCAGCAGAAAAAAAGAAGCATGTTAGGAAAAGAGAGATCTGGAAAAGAATGAGCTAGAGAGAAGCAGAGACATGAAAAGCAGCTTGGAGGATCAAAAGGAGACTTGTATTTCATATCAGACCTCCTGGGTTCAAGTCTTAGCATCTCACACTTTTGTATGATTCGGGGCAGCCCACTTCTCTGAACCCTGGTTACCTCCCCTATAACCAACTGGGAGAATTCTTATACTCCCCACCCAAAAGAGTTATTGTAAGGACTATACAGTATAAACCTTAAGATATTTTATCGATGAGATTTACTATTGCTACTAGGAAATATCTTCCAGAATTCACTGTGATTATTCTGCTGAAAAGGGGCTTCTGCTCAGTTCAGTGGGGTGCCCCAAGCTGGTATGGGTAAGTCTCGAGCAACAATCTGAATATGAGCAAAGGTTGAGAGTGGACATTCCTTCCCTGGTGGGGTGAGAGAGACATAGAATGTCAGAACAAGAAAGGACTTTAGAGCATAAAATATACCATATCAGAGCTGGGATCAGATCTTAGAACAGAGAATAGGCGTCCTAGGAAAGGCCTTAGGACAAAGGGTTTCAGAGCAGAAAACACCGAATGTTTTCTGTTGAAAAAGGGCTTTGAACACAGAATGTCAGAGCTGAGAGGGGACTTGATCTGAGGTCAGAGAATCCCATGTCGTGTTAGAGTCTGGAGTAATGCTCTAGGATGGGAGCTCACAATAGGATCCAGAACACAGAGAGAAAGATCACATGCGGGGATCAAAGCTGTTGATGGTCAAGAAAAACAGTCTTCCTGAGCTCCGAAGGTCATTTATTGAAAATCATTATAAATTTAAATGTAAATGGTTTTGTAATTGCTCTAAATGAATAATAAATTACTTTTTTAATATATAAAAGAAAGTAAATTATCTTTCACTAATATTGATGGGCATATTTTATAGGTAGTCAACAGTCAACAATTAGTATCTATTGAGTCCTTTTTAAATACCAATCGATGGACTTAGCATCTATTAATCCCTTACTATATTTCAAGGTACAATGCTAAGGGTTAGAAATACATAGCCAGAAACAGTCCAGGCTTTCAAGGAGCTTACAGTCTATTGGGGAGAAAATATACAATTATGGGCAAATGATACAGACACAATTGTATATGATCCAGATGGAAGGCACTAAGGTAAAGGAGGAGCTTAATGACTTCTTGAAGGTGAGACTCTTGCTGAAGTGTAAAGGAACCCAGAGAATAGAGATGAGAAAGGAAAAAAATTTCAGAAATCGGGCATGGCCAGAGAGAGCCCAAAAATGAAGTGTCTTATGAAACAAACAGCAAGGAGACCTGTGTCCCTGCATTGTAGAGCGTGTTGAGGGAGAATGTGGAAACTTGAAAAGGTGAGAACAGACAGTCTATGAAGGGCTTTAAAAACCAAACAGAGGATTTCATATTTGATTCTAGAGGTAATAGGGAGCCACTGGAGTTTTTAGATTTGAATAGTGAAACAGTCAGACATACACTCTAGAAAGATCCATTTGACAGTTGAGAAGGGGATTGAATGGAGTGGGGAGAAACTTGAGAAAGGCAGACACCACCATCCCAGAAGCTATTGCAATAATCCAGGCAGGGGATAAGGCTCTAAACCAGGATGGTGACAGTGATGGAGGAGAGAAGGTGGCGTGGAAGAGAGATGTTACAAAGGGAGAAATAACAGCACCTGGTAATCATTGACCCCAGCAGGTGAAAGAGACCCAAAGGTGACATCGGGATGATTGGGAGGATGGTGACTTGCTGGATAGTAGTGGGGAAGTTAGGAAAGAGAAGACAATGAGTTCAGTTTTAGACATATTGAGTTTATGATATCTATGAGATATTCAATTCAAGATGTCTAACAAGTAGTTAAGGATGCAAGACTGGGGTAAGAGAGAGAGTGGATTTGGACAAATAGATCCAAGAATCATTGTATCCATGGGAGTTTGTGAACTCCCCAAGGGAAATAGCATAGAGGAAGAAGACAAAATGGTCCAGAGTATTAGGTAAGACCCGGGTAAACGTCGAGCAAAGAGAGCTGAGAAGGGCTTGCTAGTATGAGGAGGGCATCATAAAGCTGTAATTAGTTTCCCTAGATGTGAACATAGTCAAGGACGCATAAAGGAGCAGGACAACAGCAGTTGCTACTGATACCCCTTAAGGAGAACACCAGACTGGCTTCTATTCTGAGACTGCCTGTGGGTGGCAGCCAAAAGTGGGGAGAAGGTGGGGCTCTGGGTTTTTGTTTTCTAGGATGATTTTCATACCTTTCGCTGTAGGGCTGGTTTTCTGGCCAAGAGGGACCAAGAGAGCCAGGTGAGATCTGTCCATGGTTGTGCAGGAAGATGCCATCCTCTGTGAGGGAGAAGAGGGTCTGGCTCTGGGTTCCTTTGTGCTCTACTTGCGTCCCTGAAAAAGTCTTGGGCACCAGCCTAAGCTGCTTCCTGCCTGAAACGAGGCAGAGAGAAAACAAGAACAAGTGCAAGTTGACAAAACTGAGCCTTTTCCTATTCTTCAAACCCATGGTGGTCAAATGACATTTAACTAGTGGTGTGGTGAAACCTATTGGCGCAGAGAGCCTATTGTTAAATTTTCAATGTGAGCATTTACACTTCAGAATTGCTACTACTACACATCAGGACTTGATTTATTCTTTGGTTTATTGCCTATAAACCAGTCTTTGTATTAGTTTATTATTGGTTTATTTGGTTTGGTTGATCATCTAGATTTAAGAAGGTGATGAAGAAAATGTTAATAATGCAAATTAAATTGAAAACCATGTTGTGTACATTTCTTTTGAGAAAACTGGTTGTTAGACATTTACCAGTACACCTTTGCATGCAACCCTTATAGGACTGAATGAGTTGTGACGTCATTATGGATAAAGCCTTTCTAAAAGAAGGACTAAAAATCAGGAGTATCTTCTCTCAGTGTAGGTAAGGGATTTGGACCCATTTGAACTAGGAAACTGAACCTAAAGTTGGGTTAGAGGTGAGACTGGGAGGGGGTTTATGGAGGTCTGGTCCTATGCTGAGGTTGCCACGAGGTGGGCTTGATCCACACTCTGATACCCATAATAAGCAAGACATAAGCTGGGCCAGGATCAGGTCAGATGATATAGAAGTAGAAAAGACTTTAGGCAATCTTTTGGTTGACATCCACATTTTCTAGATGAAGAGGCTGAGGTTCAGAGAGGTAAGGATGGAAAATCATTGACTGGAAAAGAGAATCTGGGGTTCCAATCTGACCACATGACTGAGTAAATTACTCAACTCCCTTGGCCCTCCATGGATAAGGTGTCCCCTAACTACTCTTCTAACATGAGGTTTATTTTTGTTGTTGTTCCAAGCACATACTTATTTACAAATTTTTAACAAATGACTTTTCTGCAATGTAATTCTGTGATTTCAACACACTCGTCCTTTCCCACTCTGCCCAGTTCATCCAACTGGGAACTGATAAAATGGCCCCCATCTAGAAGGTGAACTATGACTTCTTTACCCAAAGAACAACCCAAAGCCAGGAGAAATGGTGGATCTTTGCATATAAATGCTGATTTGAGAGATTCAGAGCCTGGGAATCTGGGAGAGTCATTTGAATCTCCTCATGTAACACCTTAATTTTATAGGTAAGGAAACTGGGGTGCGGATGTGTAGATGATTTCCCTCCCTCCCTTCCTCCTTCCATACCAGAGGTACTCCTTTGGTATTACCCCGATTGTATGATGGGTTGGGTATCTACTAGACAGACACAGTAGCAGGTGTGTACCTGGGACCCTCTGCCCAATACTCTACACCACAATCTAAGTGTATGCAGGGCTAGTTAGGGGGTAGCGGGAAGCTCCTTGGACACAGTGTCTCCCCTGGCTTGTCCCACTGCACCCTTGGGCACTGCCCAGTGCAGTCCAGCCCACCAGTTCCTCCTGCCCCCCCAAGCTCCCAGAACACCTATCTCCCAGCCCTCCTCCAATTTCTACAACAGAGTCCCTTCTTTGTCCCAAACTGAAGCCCATGTGACTAAGGTATGGCCCAAGCCTAGCACTTTTATGAGCTTAATTCAAAGCTTTCATTCCCCATAAAATTTACAGATAGATCTGCAATGCAGCCCATGCCACAGGGACCCATGCCAGCTCCTTCTATCCATCTCTCCTAGGGTCACGGAAAGATACACTTAGAAAAGACCTTAGAAAGCGTCAAATCCCTCTCCCCCTCCATCATTATATAGACAAGGAAACTGAGACCCAGGGGTTAGAAGTGATGCACCTGCAGTGGCCCCTCCACCCCGTCCCAAGGACATGAAACCCAACAAGTAGGGTTTACCCACAAACTGCTCCAATAATAACAATAATGGTAAAAAAATAAAAATAAAAACACCCACCCCCCAAAAAGCACAGGACCTGGGAATATAAAAGAATGGGGTTCAGGTCCTTTTACTAGTTATGTGACGAATCATTCAGCAATCCTTAGTTCACCTTCCATACCTATTAAATGATCATAATGACATTGCCCCCTCTACCTCAGAGGGTTGTAAGAAGAGCATTTTGTTCATCATGAAGTGTCACAGAAATATTAGCTGTTAAATCATAGAGCATCATGGAGATAGGAGCCATCATGACATTTATGAAGTGCTTCAGGTTTAAACATTATATACACCAGCTCATTTGAGTCTCATAATTACCCTTTGAGAGAAAGTCTGAGTATTCTAATGCCCATTTTACAGCCGAGAAAATGAAGGCCCAAAGAGATAATTCATGACTTGCTCAAAGCCTCCCACCTGGAAAAGGGAGGGATTGGACGGAGGTCACCTGACTCTACCGTTTGTTCTTTAGTCACCCCATGCTGCTCTCCTCTAGTTCCTAGATATCAAAGATGGATGCTTTGATGGTTCCTCCTGCCCCTGGGATAGGAGCTAGAGAACAGTCAGGCTGGCTTTAGAGGGTCTGAGGGTCAGGAAGGAGTCTTTTATGAATCCCGCCCAGTTTTGGAGAAGTAAAGGGGAATTATTATGGTTCCCTCTTGTATCACCCTGACTGCACAATGAGTTGGGTGACTACTGGACATTTGGACGTGTCAGAATTATACCACAAGAAAGAGGGTGGCCAGAAGGACACAGAATCACCATTCAGGGTCCCCAAGTTCAAATCCCTGCCCCGTCAGTGATGTATTATATGACCTTGAACTTCTCATCTGCAAAATGGGGATCATAACTTTAAAAGGTGCCTCAAAGGCAATCTTACAAATGGGAAAACAGGCTAAAAGACATGAAGCAATTTATCCAAGCTCACAGAGGTTCCCCGACTGCAAATTCAGCCCAGTTTCCACTGGATTACATTAGCTTCACTACCCACAGAGTTGTTGTAGGGGAAGCACTTTGCAAATCTTGAGAAGACACCTGGCCAAATCATGCTACCTCGCTGGATTTTGGTTTCTTCATCTATAAAATGGGAGAAACAGGACTAGATGGCTTCTAAGACCCTTCCAGCTGTAGATTGAAAGATCCTGTGATTCACTATCAAGGTCAGGTGTCTTTCCTATATTATAATTAAGAACATTTGTCAGGCCACTCAGTTTCCTCATCAGTAAAATAGGGTCAGTCATCCTGCCCTGCCTCCAACATAGAACTATATAAAATAAATGTGACCATTGAAAGGCAGTTGACTAACATTTATTAGATGCCTACTGTATGCCAGGCACTGTCCAAAGTACTAAGGCTACAAAGAGGGGCAAAATCCAGTGCTTGCTCTCAAAGTCTAATGAATGTTTTGGAATTCTACAAAGTAGATGGAAAATATTTATGGCAAATATTAAAAAAAAACTGAATTCATCAGCTTTGGTAGTGTAAGCACCCAGGGCTTCTGCTGTAACTGCAGCCTGAGAGGAAGGAGAATGCCTCACCCCAGGTCATGGATTCCCTTTGTTCAATTCCAGGTCCTGGCAAAAATAACAAAAATAGGGACAGCTTGTTGGTGCAGTGGTTAGAGCACCAGCCCTGAAGTCAGGAGGAGGATATGAGTTCAAATCTGGCCTCATTCAGTTAACACTTCCTAGCTGTGTGACCCTGGGCAAGTCACTTAACCCCAATTGCCTCAGAGAAAGAAAGGAAGGAAGGAAGGAAGGAAGAAAGAAAGAAAGAAAGAAAAAAGAAAGAAAGGAAGAAAGAATAAAAATAGATAAGATCAGAAGTATGCTGGTAAATGACTCTTTCCTCCCCACCTTTTTTGGGGGGATACACCCCAAAAGGAACATACCACATATTTTATTGTATTATTTTATTTATTATTGTATTATTTGTAGTTGTATTATTATATTTATTGATTAATATTTTCTCCATCACTTTCTTAAATCTAAACAATTACCAAAACAATACATCAAGCCCATTCCCCCATTTCTAAGTGCCTGCTGAAAGCAGTGCTACAGGCACAGTAGCATTTGGCTGTAGAGGACTGATTTGAACTGCCTTCAGCACCCCCCCACCCAGATAAGGCTGAGCTAGAGAACTCTCCAGTTCCAATTTTCTGTGGATAACATAACACAAGCTTGTAGCCCAGATGACTAATCAATCCAACCGAGTCCTCTCCACACTCAGAGAGGCAGAAAAAGTGTTCTCTTGAAGGAGAAAACCCTGGATTCACTGAGATACTTTGATTTCTTCAGCCAAAAGCATGGGACAAAGCCTGGCTCATGGTTTCTTCTGAGTCCAAGATTGGGCACTATGGAATGGCAGGGGGCTAGTTCTACCATGATGCGAGCTGGTTAGAGCAGCCCTTTCACCTGGAGGGGAAGGAGGGACACACTGGTCCAGGCAGCGAAGGCACTGATGGATATCCAGGAGCACAGTCCCTAAATGCCAAGGAACTCCAGCTCCACCCCCGCTTGGGCTTGTCTGACCCCCTCACAATCGGAGTTTTCAAAGGGAGGTTGGGTTTGCTCCCCTTAGCTTAGACCTTGTGTCTCCTTTGATCTACTGTGGTAGAAAAAGTCATAGCTCTCTCCCATCTGAGAGAAACAAGCGGTAGAAAAAGTCACAGCTTCCACACATCTGAGAGATGCTCTCTGGACCGGACTGTTTTCCTGGGATTTAATCAGCCCATGTGACTTTGCTTCTCACCATCAAATGAAAGGGGGGACCCCGGGGATGGCATCAAGGTAGAGAACAAGTATATCTTAGACTGTTTTTTGTCTGCATAAGCACATCTGCCAAATGAATTTTTATGCTACCCATAAACCCACGGTGACTTAATGGGATGCTTTTTTGGTGTTCCTTGAAATCCCCTAACCTGATCATCACAGGTTGCCAGCAGCCCCTTGATCTCCCTTATGTACACTGAGAAGAGTGTCTAGCCCCAAGGGGCAGCACTAATCTGCAGGAATCTCCACGGCTGTCCCGTGCCTTGCATTGATGCCCTCCTCTTCCGTTCTGGGCTGACCAGCAATCCATCTCCCTTCCCCTTCACCTCCAATCCTGCTAAATTCCTAGCTGTCAGGTCGCTGACAATGAAATGTAATTCAACAAACACTCATCAAATAGTGATTATGTGCAAAGCATTGCACTAGATATTGGGGGGAAATGAAAAATGATTGCCCTTGGCCTCAAATAGCTTAAATTCTACTGGGGCTGGGGTTGGGAGGTTCCAACGTGAACTTAGTACATGGTCTCAAGACCCGGCACAGTACCTGGCACGTGGTAAGCACTGAATATACGCTCCTTGATTAATTGATTAATTGGTTGACAATCAGGAAGAAAATCCCATTCCCAAAACTTACTACATGTGGGACCATGGACAAGTTGGTAAACTTCTCTGAGTCTCAGTTTCCTCCTCTGTAAAATGGGGATAATAATGACTGCAGTCATTTCTGCATGGGGTTGGTCTGAGGCATAAACGAGATTGTATATGTAAGTGTTTAGCAAACTCCAAAGAACTATAAAATAGCTTTTATTATCTGGACAATTCATAGGTCATATCATATAAGACAAATCATAGTTTTAGAGCTTGAAGAGATGTTGAGGCTATCAAGTCCAACCCCTTTGAGGAAACTGAAGCTCAGACTTTGAGCTACTTTCCCAGGGGTCCACATGGGAAATGTCTGAGGCAGGATTCAAACTCAGGTCTTCCTGGTGCGAAGAATGATGCTCTGAACCACTGAACCACTTTTATTTCTACTTCCAAGGAAGTAAGATACCAACTAAAAAGGGTATTTGGAAGGCAACAAAGTCTTTAGCTGGGCCAGTGGATGGACAACTTCAGCTTTCTCTGATGATTTTTCGAGTCAAAGGATGGAGAAGTAAAAGAAATTTGAAGGCATCTGTGAGTTCTTGGGAAAGGGACACTGAAATAAAGGAATCGGGGGGAGACATTGAAATAAAGGAACCGGGGGGAGACATTGAAATAAAGGTATCAAGGGGAGACACTGAAATAAAGGAATCAGGGGTCAATGCATCATTTCCCTGAGATTAGGAGCAATAGTAATTGGAACCCCAGATATTTAGCTAAGGCTAAATCTCTAAGTGTCCCCCATTACAAGCCATGGGCTTTTTTCTGTGGGATGGAAGAATGAGATAAGAGAAGTGAAAGGAAGATATGAAATACAAAACTGACAAGTTTATGAGGTCTTGGAGTGGAGGGAATCCTGGACTTGAGAGTCAGGAGGCCTGGATTCTGGACCAGATTCTGCCACTGATTCTGTGTAACATTGGGTGCATTCATTGACCTCCCTCTAGATCTTAGCATGACTTGGATAAAATTCTCCTCCCTCCCATCTCTAATGATATGTGATCTTTTCTCTTAATTAAACCCTATATTTTTCTGGTGGAAACAGATGAGAAATTATAGGAAAATGGGATGAGTGAGGTAGCCATCCAGTGCCCTCCTTACCCAAGGCAAGGCAGGAGCTTCAAAGATTATTGACATTCCAGCCTATTCTGCACAACATATCCTTCCCCCTATAGCCTCCCTCTCTCTCTCCCCTCCCCAGGTGCCACTTCTCCTGGAAAAATGGCTCCCAAGTCACCCAGGGTGCCCAATGGTGATAAAGCCATCTCAGAAATCTCTTCTGAAAGCCAGGCATAAATGCACACCATACCAGGGGCTGGGAGAGCCTTGTAAATTACCACCCAGCCCAGCTTGGCAGGGCAACGTGGCATCTCGTTGCCTTTATTTATCTATGCCTCAAGCACCAGAGAATAGATATTTATGCCTTTTCAATATTAGGAGGCAGGCTCTCCATCATTCAGTATTCAGGCTGCTTAAATAACATTAACACTCACCAGATGGAAACGCATTTCTCTTCCAACAGAGCAAGCCCCCAGCTTCTGGGAGCTTCAAAGAACTTAATATGGACCTTCACATGGCACCTTAGAGAAGCGTAGATGCTCAAAGCTGGAACGGGGCTCAAAGGGCACCTAATCCAACCACATCTGAGCTGAGATCCTTTCTAAAAGAGTCTTGGAAACATCTGGTTTGTAGGGGACCCATTAGTTCCCAAGGCAAGCTAGCCATCTTTTTTTTAAACAACTCTTACTATTAGAAAGTTTTCTCTTCCATTGAGCCTAAATCAGCCTCCCTGCAACCTCTAGAACCACTGATTCGAGCTCATTCTCTGCTGTTCAGCACCATGGCCAGAGAAAGCAGAAAACTTTGTTTTCCATTAATATGGTCAGTACTAATGAATAGAATGCTTATGTTGGTGTATGGAAGATACATTAATGAGAATATTTAAGAAGGGAAAAGGCTGTTAAAAGTTTCCAGGAAAATCCTCATGATCAGAATGTTCAGGAAGGCCATTTAGGAGTGATCAACGTGGGCTGCCAAAGTGGCAGATTGTGTTGACAGTGGAGGAGGGGCAGGTAGTGACAGCTCCTGTCCAGACTGGAACTCTGAGCAATGGATCTAACCTGAATTTGGTTCATAAGGAAAAAACGACTTCAGCATTCTCTTCTGCCCCACCAGTAATAGTTAGAGCTTTGATTCATCCTAACTAATGAAGAGAGACCAGCCAGCAGCATTTTCATTTGAATAGATAAGACCCCATTAGATAGTACTTGGGGGAGGGGCTGGAGAGGGGGAAATTAAAAGAGGTACAAAAGAAAGTGAATGGAAACTCCTAACAGAGATGGGAAGAGATAATTTATGTATAACTAGAAAAACAACTAACACTGATAGTACTTCAAGAGATGATCAAGAAAGAAGGATCATGGGAAGAAAGCAATAGAATGGGATGCAAGTACCGGCAGTAATTGCCATGCTTAATTGCATGGAACAACAGCTAACATAAGAGAAGGTACATGTGTGGGTCACTATACAGCTAAGAAAAAAAGAAAGAAAGCATGTTCATGGCCATATCTTGCTAGTGTCAAGTCAATTCGCCAGTTATTTATCAGGAAACCAATTTTTATTCCTCTCTTCCCTTTCTCTCTCTCTCTCTCTCTCTCTCTCTCTCTCTCTCTCTCTCTCTCTTTCTCCTCTTCCCTTCCCTTCCCTTCCCTTCCCTTCCCTTCCCTTCCTTTCTTCCTTCCCTTCCAATTTAGAAAAGGGAATCTTAGAAGATGGGACATTGCCAGCAGCTTAGCAAAGCAACATAAGTAGTAGTTGTTAGCTAAGTCAGCACTATGGCTATAGAAAGAAGCCACCACGATCCTGCATCCTGCTACCAGAGGCAGCAAGCACAGGATTTCTTATATTTAAGTAAATTTAAGGAGAAAAGGGGAAATGTTTCTGGTTGACTGTAGACAATTAGCTTGATTCACTTTAGTGCTTTTAGACAATTTGGATTCTTTTCCAAGTTGTAGTCAAGTCCAAGTAAATCTCCAGAACTTGGAAGGGAAAATGCTGCATTGTCAGCAGCTCCTATAGAGTATTCCCAGCTTACGTGTGTGTGTACATAAATATATGCGTGTGTGCATAATACTTATATACACACATACGTGTATACTGCATATGTGTATGTGTATGTTTTGCCTTGTCTTCCCAATATATAGACTAACAAGGAGAAAAATCAAGGGGGCACTTGACTGTGCCTCTGTTTACCTTTTGGGGGGTGTCATCTCCTATGACGGGTATCCCTAGTGCCAAGAGATTAGTTTGCCAGTGAGAGCTGAATTTCTGATGATAACATTATCCCAAGATAGCCCAGGCTGCGTCTTTGAAAAAACACAGGGCCTTCGCCCCATCACACTGAGCGTATGCCTAAGAGCCCATACATAATATCTGAGGCCAAGCAGTAAAAATCTAATCCCTCCTTCACATGACAACCCTCTGAATAATTGAAGGCAGCTTTCTTGCCCTTCCTTTCTCCCCTTCCCCCCGGTTTTCTATTGGCCAAATACACTCGGTTCATTCAACTCCCATTCATATGTCATGCTCTCTGGTCCCCTAATTATCCTGAGCTCCCTCCTTTGGCCCCACTCCAGTTTATCAATGTCCTTCCTAAGAGACAGTTCTCAGAAGGGAACACAATACTCCAAGTAGCTGCCCAGAGCAGAAAACAATGGCATCTTCACCCTCCCTGTGCTTTGTCTGTGTAGCCGAAGACTGACTGTCTTGAGGGACCGCCTTACCCCATGCTGACTCCATTATGACCTTATGGTTCACAAAACCCCTTGACATCTTTTTCACACGAACCATTGCCCGACCACAGATCAACGGTCTTACAGTCCTACAGTTAACTTTTTGAGCCTGTGGTAAAGATTAATATTTTTCTATTAAATTCTCTCTCATTAGGAAATCAATGAGATAAAATGGAAAGGACTCCAATCCTGGAGCCAGAGGACCTGGATTCAAATCCTACCTCTGACACTTACTAGCTATCCTTCTTGGCCCTCAACTTCCTCATCTGTAAAATGGTGAGATTAACTCTGAGGTCACCTCCTGATCTGGTATTATGATCATAATCCTACAATTCTCTCTGAGACTCCTCGGGTCCCTCTGGAGAATCCCAATAGGACTCTGGTCTCCTTGTATAAGGTTCCTAGTACAAGGAACCTGCAGGCTGCACATAGCGGGGGCAGAGGGAGAGCCATTTGTTAAAATAACTAGGCCAGGCCAATTCAATTTGAAAAAAAAACAATTCAACAAGCATTTATTAATAATCTAATATGTGCATGGTTCTGTTCTAGAGACACAAAGATGAAAAATGACCTGCCCTCAAGGGGTTTTCAGTGTAATAGAAGGGGAAACAACTTGTACACAAATAAATGTGAAATGATTCTAAGTAGAAGGTCGTAAGTGCAGAGGAGAGATATGGACAAAGCACCCTGGGAAAACAGGAGGCTGAAGCCAGATGGAAGGAGCAGAGGAAGCTTTGGGAAGGAGGTGATGGGAATTATGCTGCGAGAAAAAGGAAGAAACAAGGATGAACAAGCGGGAATAAGGAGAGAGGATGTTCTGATGTGTGAGACTCTGTAAGGCAGAGGAGAGTGGCACCGATAGCTGCTCCTCCTACAGAGACAGCGGGGCATAGTGGGTAAGGCTCTAACTTTGGAATTGGACCGAGATTCAAATCCTGCCTCAGAAACTCACTGACTGTGTTACCCTGGGCAGATCCCTTCCTCTCCCTGGTATTTAGTTTCCTTAATTGTAAAATAAGGAGGCTAAGTTTCATTCCAGCCCTAAAGCCATGATCTCTGACCCCTCCCCCCCCAAAAAAGAGACCTCAGAAAGTCCTCCAGTTCCCCCTGGCTTGGAATTTTTCTAAAAGAGGGTACCAGTTAACAGAACTGCCTGCAGCCCTGAAGGGGGTGAATATTTCTGTTTCTCTGCCTCTGTCTCTCTGTGTCTTTTTCTCTATATATCTGTCTATTTCTGTCTCTATGCTTCTGTATCTCTGAGCATCTCTCTCTAGCTCTGAGTGTCTGTTTGTCTCTCTGTCTCTGTCTTTCTGTCTTACTCTCCCTCTTTCCCTCGGTATGTATATCTCTCTGTGTCTCTGTCTCTTCTTTGTTTCTCTCTGTCTTTGATCTCTCTTTTTGTCTGTTGTGTGTGTCTGTTTGTCTGTCTCTTTCCTCCTCTGTCTCTGTCTCTGTCCCTCTGAGTGTCTGTCTGTCTGTCTCTGGGTGTTTCTGTGTGTGTGTGTGTGTCTATCTGTCTGTCTCTTGTGTGTCTATCTGCCTGTCTCTCTGTCTCTGTATTTTCTGTCTCTGTATTTCTGCCTCTCTCTGCTACTCTTTCCCTCTGTATGTGTGTCTCTCTCTGTCACTGTCTCTTCTCTATGTCTCCCTGTTTCTGTCTGTCTCTGGGTGTCTGTCCGTCTCTGAGTTTATCTATTATCTCTCTGTCTCTCTCTTACTCTTTCTTTTCTTCTGTATGTATGTCTCTGTCTCTGTCTCTTCTCTGTGTCTCTCATTTCCATCTCTCTGAATTTGGCCTCTCTTTGTCTCTGTGTCTCTATGCATTTCTCTCTCTCTCTAGGTCTCTCTCTTGTCTCTCTCTCTCTCTCTCTCTCTCCCTCTCTTTCTCTCTTTCTCTCTCTGTATCTCTGTCTCTGTCTCTCTGTCTCTCTGTGTCTCTGTCTCTCTGTCTTTCTCTGTTTCTCTCTGTCTCTCTCTCTGTATCTCTCTCTGTCTCTCTCTGTCTCTCTTTGTTTCTGTGTCTCTATGCATTTCTCTCTCTCTCTAGGTCTCTCTCTTGTCTGTCTGTCTCTCTCTCTGTCGCTCTTTCTCTCTCTCTGTCTCTGTCTCTCTGTATCTCTGTCTCTGTCTCTCTGTCTCTCTGTCTCTCTGTCTCTCTGTCTTTCTCTGTCTCTCTCTCTGTATCTCTGTCTCTGTCTCTCTGTCTCTCTTTCTCTCTCTCTCTGTTTCTGTCTCTGGCTGCCTGTCTCTGTGTGTGTGTCTATCTCTTTGTGTCTGCTTTTCTGTCTCTCTCTCTTACTCTCTCTTTTTCCCTCTGTATGTGTTTTTCTGTCTCTGTCTGTCTATCTGTCTGTCTGTCTCTCTCTCTCTGTGTCTTTCTCTCTCTCTCTGTATCTCTCTGTGTCTCTCTCTGTCTCTCTCTCTCTCTCTGTCTCTCTCTCTCTGTCTTTCTCTCTCTGTCTGTATCTCTCTGTGTCTCCCTCTGTCTCTCTTTGTCTCTCTGTCTCTCTCTTTCTATCTCCCTCTTTTTTTCTCTTTCCATCCCTCACTCCATTCTATTCTTCTAGGCCTCTTCCCCAGCCAGCAGGTTCACTGTCCCCACCCTCACATGCCCTGTCACCCTAAATCATGGCATCTCTTTATTGATCCCTAGGAAAGGAGTTTCTGGTTCCCCACTCCACAGACAGCCATGTCTAGCTGAATATGGGGAAGAGGTCGGCACATGTCTATAGGGCTGACAAAGGATCAATAGTTCTGGTCCTCTTCTCCTGCCCTGTAACCTTGGGCCCCACAGGCCTGAGGCTTAGAAGGCTCTGATTAATCCATTACTATGTGGCCAGGGCAGATGGCTGCCTCTCTCTGGGATTCGATCTCCACCTCAGGAAAGCGAGAATATGGCCACCCCTCTGAGTGACCTCCGAGAAGTAGAGCAAGAACCCATTGGCACAAGCTCCAGGGAGGCCAATTTCATCTCAACCAAGACAAGACTTCCTGAGAACCACAGCTCTCGGAGAGGAGACCCAACTGCCTTGGGAGATAATGAGCTCTCTGTCACTGGCAGTATGCAAGTAGGAATAAAATGTCTCCATCTCAAGGAAGTGCTGGCGGGTGTCCTGTATCACCTCTGCAGTCCCTTCCATCTTGAGGGCCTAAGTGTCTGTGAGGATAAATTGAACGTTCTGCTCATTGCTTTGTGCTCATCTGATCCTTTTGGATTCTGTTGAAAGGAGACACTAGCATTCGCTCAGCACATGCCTCCTGGTGACCCGCAAGGGTTAATGGCTAATCTGCTCCATGGTCACCTATTTGACTGAGATGGGGGCAGAAAAGAGGGGTCTGGGCCCACTTGGAAGAGGAAGAAAAGCAAAGGATGAGGAAGAGGAAGAAGGGGAAAGAGGAAGGAGGAAGAAGAGGAGGAGGCGGAGGGGGGAAGAAAAGAGAAGTTGATCCCCCAGTTCAGCCCCTGGTGACTGTGCTCCTGGATCTCAGCCCTGTGATTGCTCTAGGAAAGATGGACCATCAGCACGGCAGCTTCCACTCAGGGCTTCCCCGCTTCGTCTCCTCCTTTGTCCTCTGTCTCCCCTCGCCACCTCTTTCTCTTCTTTCGCCCTCCTCCCCGGGCTCGCTCTCGCTCGCTCTCCCTCGCTCTCCCTCTCCATTGCTCGCTGGCTCTCTCTCTGCCTCTGTCAGAAATGATAAGAATTAATTAAATTTGTCCTCCTCTCCTCCTGCTTTGTCACTGCCTAGGGGATTTATCAGTCTCCTCTGCCACAAGCACTATCTGATTTGAAAGAAGAAATGATGTGTGCAGGTGCGCCATATGTGGCATCTCTGGGCACACAAGGGTGGACGTGTGGGTCACTGGGTGTGTGCACGGCCCGGAGACTGAGGACCCACTATGCGCACGGCCATGCAAGGGGCCCAAATGGACACTTACAACCTGTTTTTGGCTATGTACGCCCCTTTGTAGGTGTCCACGCTGAATGTTTGCATGTGTGCTGAGTGTGTCACACATGGAAGTGTTAACCCATAGATGTAACCACGTACTGTTAACCCATGAGTAGACCCAATTATGTTTGCTTTCTATGACCTTGCTTGGGAGGTACCTATGGTTGATGGGAAGGACCTCATGGCTGATGGGGGCACATGTCACCATGTATATGCATGCCATGTTCCCTATGAATGTATATACACAAGGGCACACATGTATCCCTATACCAATACAATGTATATAACCATGCAATGTACACAATGCACATAGAGACATATTTGCAAAATATATACCTGTATAAAGAACTGTACACGTGTGCAACTGTATCTAATAGTCATATGTATACATGTATGTCATAGAGAAAGATATGTTGCATGTGGATGGACATGTGTTCTGAGAACATATGTGTGTTTGTGGGAGCACCTTCCGTAGGCGTCACGGACGTGCATGTGTAAGCACGGGTTTATGTGCTGCATGTACACTATATATTCATACGATGGCCCACAAGGGTTGCTCTCTTTACTCATCTTCTGCCTTTCTGTGGGGAGTCTCTGTGTCAGTGAGTCTGTTGTTCGCAGCCGCTCCCAGACCAATCTCCAGTGGTGTCCGTGTAGGGCTCAGAATACATGTGTAATATGTATGAGTATGTGGGCTCCCTTGGGGTGCCAGGGGATCCCTCTCCTTGCAGTTCTCAGACAAAGGCTTGTTGTGGAAGCGCCTCCTCTTCTGGGAGCCGGGCTGGGCGGGGCTCGGGGTCCCTGTCAACTTGGAACCACTGTCGTTCTGCAAATAGGGATGTTACATGGCGGGACCCATGTGTGCACGTGCCCCTGTGCCCACCCAGTGAGGTACATGCTGCTGACCTTAACAGGCTGTATGACTGCTAACTCTTGCTAGGATAGCTTCTCCATTTGCCTGCACATGTGAACATGTGTACACACTTCCATGTGCATCTGTCACAGTGCACAGATATACCCAACTTGTGTCCCCCTCCCAGGCAGGAGGGGCCCCAGCCCCCTCCCCAGTTAGGATGAGAATGAGTTCCCTGTGAGCTTATGTGGTGTCTGTGGGAGGGGTGAGAAAGGGCCAGGAAGCGAGTTAATGAGGCTGCCTTACTTACTGGCCTTCTGGAGGGAGCCGGTGACACTTATTAGCTCATTACATAAGCGGATCCCAAATTAGCTGACAAGGAGCCAGGATGGCAGCCCCTCTTTCACCTTCCATTCCAGCCCGCGAGAGGGCCTTGGATTCTTGCTTCCTGGTGCTTGGGGATCTGTAGAAGATCAGGCACTAAGAAGTCGGGACCCTCCAAACACGGGCGGGAATTGCGGGCATCAGAAGAGCAGGCGTTCTAGGAACTAGCCACCATTTCCCACAAGCTGCCCTAAGCTGGCTGGACAGCTGCTTATGGTAAGTGACTTGCAAAATACAACACAAACACCCCCCATCCCCCCCAAAAAAAAACTTCCTTCTATCAACCTGCTGAAGACCTTGAAATTTCTACCATTTAAAATTTATTCTTTTGGGAAGAGCTCTAGAAGGATGCGCCTAAAACTCAAATACAAAATACAAACCTGAAACAATGCCCTTAACCTATCCATCAATCAACAGAGACTCCCTGAAACCTTCAAGGGGTGGTGGGAAGAGCATCAGGGTTAGAGTTCCATCCCATTTGTTGAGGTTGGGAAGGAGGGACCCCAAAAGTTTGGGATCCCAGACCGGTGTTGCGAGGTGTCTCAAAAGAATTTGCAGGCTTGAGCCCTTCTCCTAGTCAAGGGGCAAAGTTTATTGTAAGTAATTGTAGCGCCATTACAAAGCAGACTGAATGTAAGGGGATTCAGCAAAGAAACAGAAGCAAAGAGAGACATTTATCCAGCTTTTATCATTGATGTGCTAATTCCAAGGCTCATGGGTAAGAAGGAATTTGGTTCCCATTGACCAGATTATCACTGACCAGATTATCAGTCAGCAATGAATCAAGGAGTTGTCTGTCCCACTCTTGTCTCAGGAGTTTGATCTGTGAGAGTTTCTTTCTTTATTTTTATTTTTATTAAAGCTTTTTATTGACAAAACATCTGCATGGGGAATTTTTCAGCACTGACCCTTGCAAAACCTTCTGTTCCAAATTTTCCCCTCCTTCCTCCCTCCCCCTCCCCCAGATGGCAGGTAGTTCTGAGGCCAGAAGCTATCTGACTAAGGAGCGATCAGAATCAGACAGATTGGGTATGGGACTTTCCTGAGGCAGAAAATCTAGAATCACTGACTTATTGCCAGGACAGAAGCCCTCCCCCCAAAAAAATCAGGGGACCACAAAATCACATTACATCATATTTGCCACTCCTTTGTGACTCTCAGCAAGTTACTTCTATAAGAACTTCATTTCCTCATGTGTACAATGTTTCAGCCAAATTAACTCCTCCTTATGCTTGAGAATATATCTGAATATATATGTATATATTATATGCATATATATAATATATAATATATATACCCCCATACTTTATGTCTAGAATGCCCTTTCTCTTTATCTCCAGTTCTTATAATCTCTACTGCCGGTTAAAGCTCAATTTAAGCACCACTTCTCTATAGGACCTTTCCTACTCCTCCATGCCCCACCAGCTCCAAGTGTCTCCCTTCCCCTCCAAAAAAAGATATAAATAGATATAGACATAAATCTTGTGTTTATTGTGTTTGTCTTTTGTGTGTGCAGGTTGTCTCCCTCATTAGAAGGGAAACTCCCTGGGAGTGGTAGGGGAGGGCATGGATTCATTTATGTCTGTGTAAATCCCGCCTCCAAGCCCTTGGACAGTACCTAAAACATAATGGGTGCTTAATAAGTGCTTATTGATCAGTTGATCAATTAGATGACCTCTAAGGTCCCTTTCAGTTCTGACATTCTATAAACCTAAGATTGGAGGCAGTAATCATTCCGAGTTGTGGCCATTAGGTAAAGCTTCTTGGAGCAGAATTTGGGCTGAGCTGAAAGAGAAATATCATTCACCTAGTGGAAAAAAGAGGGAGACTATTCCAATGAAGAAGGTTCGCGGTCATGGGAATCATAGACTTAGAACTAAAAGGAACTGTGGAGTCAATGAGTTCAATGCTGTCACTTCACAGATGAGGAAACTGAGGCACAGAAAGTTAAGTGACTTGCCCAGAGACACACAGCTAAAAGGATCCAAGGACAAAAGGTTTGGCAGTTGTCAATGCTGTAAAATTACCCATGCATATAACTTGTAAATAAAAAGCTGTAATAAAAAAATGCTAAAAATAAAAAATAAATAAAAGGATCCAAGAAAGGACCTGAACTCAAGGCTTCTTGATTTGAGAACTACACTACCTGGCTGCCAAGGAAAAGAAAATGGCAGGTTCGGATTGATCCGCCAAGAATAAGGGGTGTCTACAAGGGGATCGTGAGGGAAATGGTCAGGGAGAGCAGTTGGATTGTATAGAACCTCGAATGCCAGACTGGGAATTCTGGACTTGCTCCTGCAAGCAATAAGGTGTCCGTGGAAGTGTGGAAGCAGGGAAGTGACATGAGAAGCCATATGATAAGGAATATTACATGGCAGCCTGGATCGGAGATAGGAGAGCTTCGAGACACCAATTAAGAGTCCATTACAATATTCCCGGAGTTAAATGATAAGAAAAAGAGCGAAAGGGGCATCTCTTCCCTTTCAATATCTTCTCTTCAGTCAGTTCCCTTCTTCCTCTTCCCTGAGTCTTCTCATTGCCTGTGATCTGCTGAGATTCTCTCGCTTGAACCTGAAATCTCTGAGTCTCCCTCTCCTTCTTCCTTCCAGAAGAGGAATCATGGGGAAATATATTTTAAAAACGGGAGGGGCGAGCCCCAACCTCGGGGCCTGTGATGCTGTGCTTCCATAAGACAAACACGCTCAATTCTTGTTCAGCACAATAGATGCTTATCAACCCTGCTGAACTGGGTACTCAGAGTACACGGTGATTAGATAAGACAGAGTTCCACTTATAATCTGCTAGGAAGTTCTGACACATACATAGATGACTATTGGATAAGCACTGGACCTGATTCAAAAAGCCAGCCCTTACTGGTTCCATTATCATGTCACTTCTCTGGGCTCAGTCTTGTCCACTGTGAAATGGGTTTGATGACACTTGATCCTTGCTGCCCCAAAATCCGTGGTACTTTGTGAACCATGAGGCAATACCAAAAATGGAGGCTGCGGTTATTGTCTCGCCAGTGTGGGTAGTCTCAATATCTCAGATTGTTTTCTAATCCCATATAATTATTGCCTGTATTTCCCCATATCCTCCAGAGAAGATTTGTCTCTCCAGAGAGCTCAAGGTCTTCTCCCTGGATCTTTGAACATCTCAAGCATATTAGTAGAATATTCAGTTTATCTCTCTGCTGTTCCTTACCATTCATGACTTAGAGGTACAAAGAATCTTAGAGACCAGTATAGTTCACTTCTCTTTCCTGTTATATATGTCCCTGGAGATGTCTCTTGACCACAGCTAGAATTTTTGTTAAATTGTCTAGGATAAGCAAAAAAATTACGCTCAATGCAAGTAATGTGATCTATACTCTCAATCATTGCTGGGGAGAGGGGTGGGATCTGACGTCGTACATAATGAAATACATTTACTAACTATAGCTAGGGGCTGAGGTCAGTTAGATCTGTGAAGTTGAAGGACTTCTCTAAATTTCAGGGCCCTGATGCAAAGGCCTAGCTGTCCTGTTCTAGTTACAATTCTGCTCCTGCGCCTTTGGTTGTGAACAACTCATAAGAGGAGCATAGATTTTAGAGAAGAAAAAGACCTTCCAGGCCGTGTAGCCCAACCTTCTCATTTTTAAAGAGGAGGAAACTAAGACATGGAAAGAAGAAGGGATCCTAGGCTCCCACAATTAGGATGTGAGAAGCAATATTGAATACAGATCTTCCTAAATTCAGGTCCAGTACTTGATCCATTCTTGTGACCAAAACAGGTTTATATTTTGGGGATAGGGTATTCAAATAATACAAAAGAATGCATTATAGGTGATTTGGGAGATATGAGCCATTGAGGATGTTCCTGAAAGCTGAGATCAGCTTGAAAGACTTGGGCTTTAAAAAAAATGAAATTCAACAAGCAGAGAACAGGATGAAGGGCATTCCAGATGGGGAAAACATAAAAGCTAGAAAGAGTAAGGATTATTTACAGTATAGATAGTAATTCAAAAAGACTAGAGAATAATATAGATAGAAGGGAATAATATAAGCTGAGATTAGAAAAATCAGGTGGTGCCAAATTGAAAGTAGATAAAGAAACTTAGACTTTACTCTCTAGGCAATAGGGGGCTACTCAAGACTGTAAAACAGAGGAGTTGATGGAATTCTGAGTCAGGGTAATGGATTTGGCAATATGAGCCTAATAGACTGGAGGAAAGGATGGAGGTGCATAAATGTGTAATTACACATTACAGTAGTCCAAGTAAGTGGTCACCAGGGTTTGTCTTAGATTTGAGATTGTAAATATAGAAAAGAAAGGGAATTGTGAGATATATATGGAGGTAGGTTGGACAGGAAGGAAGAAAATAAGCATTTATTAAGCACTTACTCTATTCCAATCACTGAGCCAAGGGCTTTACAAATATTATTTTATTTGATCCTCACAACAATATTAGGAGGTAGGTGGTATTTTTTAATGGATGAGGAAATTAAGAGAGACATAGGCAACTTGCCCAGGGTCACACAGCTAGTAAATGTCTGAGGACGGATTTGAACTCGAATTTTCTCCTCTGCACTGCACCCTCTAGCTGCCTCATGTAGTGGATAAGGTACATTATCTTGGAGTCAAGGAGACCTACGTTCAAATCCTGCCTCAGATACTTATTTATCTGTGTAACTTTTCTGGTCTCAATTAATTATCTGTAAAATTAGGGTGCTATATTTGATGGCTTTCAAGCTCACCTCAGCTCTAAAACTATGATTCTACAATTCTGAGTCAATTTCATAGAAATGATTATTAAGATCATGGAAGTGAAGGAGGTCTCCATGAGAGAAAGTAGAGAGAGAGAGAACCAGAGGGTCAATCCATAAACCGCCTTCTGTCATAGAGGGAGATAAGGCAGAATCACAAATAGAATGATCAAAATCCCATAATGATAGGGGATTGGTGGTTGTCCTTCATGCTCGAGGAAGACCAAAATGATATCAGTGTCAAGTGTGTCCAACTATGGCAGATCAGAACAATAAAGACTCTACCGCGGGTCAGGTACAAATAGTCTTGTTCCATTGACAGGGAAATGATTCGAAATTTCATGTCACATTTCATTTGAGCTACCGTAGTTCTGCTCTGCTCATAGAGCACGGCACCTTTTTTGTTGTGGACGTGACATGCCAGGCAGTCCCATGACTGGGAAAGAACAAAAGCATTGTCCATTATCCAGAACCCGGACATACATGTCATCATGAAAGTGACGTACAATCCTGAGGAACTTCCCCAGGCAACCACATCTTGACATAATTTTCCATAAACCCTCATGACTGACAGTATCAAAGGCCTTGATCAAATCTACAAATGCCATGAATGGACCCCTGTGCTGCTCTTGGCATTTCTCCTGGAGTTGTCAGGCAACAAACACCATATTAACTATTCCTCGGCCCTTTCTGCAGTCACGCTGAGTCTCACTCAGATAGATAATCATTTTCCAGGTGAAGGATCAGAGTATTAAGGAGGACTATGGCAAAAATCTTTCTAGCAATGAATAAGAGAGAGGACACACACACACACACACACACACATCCCATCCCTTGGTTGTCACAGGACAATTTATTTCTTTTACCTTTAGGACAATGGAGGTGTCCTTGAATCCCTGTGGGGAATAACATCCTCTTGCCATATAACATGGAAATTTTAGTAAGCTTTTGTATGAGTAACAACTCCCAAACTTGTAAAACCCAGCTGGAATAGAATCCACCAAAGTAAAGGAGCTTAATAGCATTTAAAACCTCATCTTAAGTTGGAAATTTGTCTAGAGAGGACTGACTTCAGCTTGAGGTAAATGCTCATTGGCTTCAGCATTGATTGATGCTGCTCTGTTGAGAACACCATGAAACTGTTCAGCTCATCTCTTCAGGATCATGTCTTTATCACTAATCAATGTGTCTCCATCAGCACTGAGTAGCTGAGATGCACCCCAGGTCTCTGGCCTATAAATAGCCTTTACATCATAAAAGTGCTTTGGATTGTTGCTATCAGCATAAAAGCAAATTTCATCTGCCTTTTTACACAGTCAATAATCATGCCTCATTGTAAATTTCAGTTGTACTTTACTTTTTATGAAAATAAATTCTGCCTTCTTTGATGAAGATGAACTATCTTGCTGGTAAACCCTGTATAGTTCTTGCTTTTTGCTTAGCAGCTTCTGAATTTCCCCCTCATTTTCATCAAGCCAGGTTTGATGTTTACAAGTGTTCTGGCTCAGATGAGTAGATTGAACCCCTGTGCACCAAATCTCTGAAAGCTGCCTGCTCCTTTTCTGCCTCACTTTTGCCAATTGTGAGTTGGCTCAGCTTTCCCTCTAAGTTAGCAACAAACTGTTCATTCAAGAAAAAGCATTCTAATCTGTTGACATTGAACCTGCGGGTAGTCATCTTGCCTTGGGACTGCTGCGTTTGTTGCATGTGAATATTTAGCTTGAGAAGATAAGTCTATGATCAGTCCAGCACTCTGTCCTGCCACATCATCTTCATCCCTCTCAATTCCTGTCTGCCTGTCTCTTCTTCTTAAGATATCCTAATCTATTAAATGGCAATGTTTGCTATGAGGGTACACCCATGAAGGGTGATTACGTTTAGCTAAAATCAGGGGTCCTCAAACTACGGCCCAGGCCAGATGTGGCAGCTGAGGATGATTATTCCCCTCACCCAGGGCTATGAAGTTTCTTTATTTAAAGGCCCACAAAACAAAGTTTTTGTTTTTACTATAGTCCAGCCCTCCAACAGTCTGAGGGACAGTGAACTGGTCCCCTATTTTAAAACTTTGAAGACCCCTGAGCTAAATGGAAGACAGCATTGTTTATGAGCTTCTAGCTATGAGACATAGAAGCCTTGAGTAGTAGGTGACCATTGTTTTTTGTCTTTCAGCCATGGGGTGAAATCCCCAACTGCCACAGTAAACAGGATAGAATTGGGTTACTTGAAGCAGAAAAATTTGAGGGAACCTTTTCCAACCCTTTCCTCACATCAGGAGATGAGCAGTGCTATCCTATAAAAAGACAGCTGGGACACCTAAGGGGCTGCCCGATCCCACTGCCATTTCAGTCCGGTGAGAAGATGGCCCCTTGGGCTGGGCCACCTACATGCCGGGTTGCAACTACAGCTCCTCACCTTTCTGTACCTGCTGATTTGTCCCTTTCCCATAGCCACAGGCCTTTGAGGTAAGTAAAACTGGGAAAGTGGGTCAGGTCTTGTGGCTCGAGCATAAATTGGATTTAAGTGAGGCAGTTACTGGAAGTCATGGGCTCCACTCTCTCATCCAGAGTCACTGGAGTCCAGTAACAAGATAAAAGTCAAGGTTACTGGCAATGGCTCGGGTACATGGGATAAATTTGGCATTATCAATGTCTAACTGACATCTAAGCCCTAAGTGCTCCATAGTGCCGCTTCGGCCAGCTTCACGGCCGTGGGAACAAATTGTTTTCATCTGCTCATTCCACCAGGAAAGTTTTCAGACACCTGAGGTAGACACAGATGGGTAGCCCATCAATTAACCCTCAACAGGATTTAGCCCACCTGCCAAGGATCAATGAAGATTCTTTCTTAGAAAAAGAGAAATCAACTGACTTTCTGGGGTCCACAAACATGTCCCATTTCTCCCAAAGACACAGTGTCCAGGACAGTGGCTGAGATCCAGGCTGTGGACAAGGCATAAGAACTCATAAGTAGGAAGATCTCAGCTGGACAGCTGAGAAAGGGAAGCCAGTCTGGTGTACAACTGGAGAGACATGGTAACCTCAATTTGGATGCAAGGAAGTCTTGGGTGTCAAGACTGACTCTCCCACAATCATGGACGAGTCATCTCTTAAATAAGATACACCTTCTCCATGGGGTTATTGTCAAATTAAATGGGAAGGGAAGGAAACAAACATTTATTAAGCACTTTCTATGTGCCAGGTATTGTGCTAAGGACTTTACAAATGTTATCCCCTTTAATCCTCACAATCCTGAGAAGTAAGGGCTATATTATCTGCATTTTTATGATTGAAGAAACTGAGGCAGATTTTTGACTTAAAGTTTGTGATTTAATTCCTATTTTACATTTGAAGAAACTGAGACAGACAGAAGTTCAGGGGTCATCCAGGTAAGAAGTACCCGAAGATAGATTTTCAATCAGGTTTTCAGGACTGCAGGCCCAGCGCTCTCTCCACTGATCCACCTGGCAGCCTCTATTAAATGAGGTAATAATGAATATAAAGTGTTTACAGAAACATCAGGACACTATGTAAATGACAGTCATTATTAACTGCACAGCAAAGTGCTGTGACCAAGGGCAAGCCCATGTCTGAGCCAAAGTCCTGAGAGAATTCAGGAACTGAATAGAGGAGCTCAGCCGTGGGGTATGTCCATAAGGTAAAACTTCAGCTACAACAGCCCCATGAGAGGGAATCAGTTGAGATCAGAGGATTGTGTCTTAGAACTAGATGAGGTCGAGAGATGTCCAGAGCCTTTCTTTGGCTGATAAGGCAGCTGAAGCCAAAAAGATTAAAACAGCTGTTCATGGTCACACAGCCTAGTAAGCAGCCAACCCAGTGTGTTCTCCACAAGGAAGGAAGGAAGGAAGGAAGGAAGGAAGGAAGGAAGGAAGGAAGGAAGGAAGGAAGGGAGGGAGGGAGGGAGGGAAGGAGGGAAGGAAGAAAGGAAGGAAGAAAGAAAAGAAGGAAGGAAGAAAGGGAGGAAGGAAGGGAGGAAGGAGGGAAGGGAAGGAGGGAAGGGAGGAAGGAAGGGAGGAAGGAAGGAAGGGAAGGAGGGAAGGGAGGGAGGGAGGGAAAGGAGGGAGGAAACTTGCATTTATTAAACATTTATTATGAGTTGGGCATTATGCTGATAAACTCTGGGCATCCATCTGCCCTCCTCAAGCTTTTATTCCAATTGGGAGAATCTCCAGAGTGAGGTAGGGGTGGAGAGGATGGGGCAGGTACTTTTAAAAGTCAGAAATAAGATTAGGAGAGAAGGAAAGCTGGCCAACCTTGGTTCCTTCACAAAATGAAGGCTCCAGAAGAAACTCGCCAATGGAGAAGGAGGGTGGACCTCATGGAGGGTTACTCTATAGGGAGCAGACAGAGGAGAGATGGGTGAGGAAAATGCCGAAATGAGACACAAGAGAAATGCGTATGATTTTAGAATCCAGATGGTTAAGAACAGAGCCAGGAGGGACAGGGAAGCTAGACCCATCTCAGATAGCAGAAACTCACTTGGACATTAATGGTGGCCTCCAGGCACTAATAAAGAAGGGCTGGGGGATGCTGAGAGAGGAGACCCATCCAGGATTGTTCCTATCTCCCAGGGCAGGCAGCCCAGGGCTTGGGAATTAGAAGAAGAAATCAACCAAGTTTCAATCCCTTCCCCCTTGATGGATCCCACTCCCCCATCCCCATGCCAGAGCTCTAGCCCATGAAGGAAAGTTACCTCAGCAGCAAATTAACTTGGAGCAGAATTTTCATTCACTCCATCTCTCCCCATCCCCTCCTTGGGCCCGGCCCTACCCCTGCCCATAGATCAAAAAAATATAGATGAAACATGGACACTGGGACCCTACTGTAATCAGTCTAATTGCATTGAAGATGTTGCCGTAATAGATCTAATTTTATTTAAAATACCTCCAGCCAATGCTGAGATGATACATAGCAGAAAATTGGTTCAATATTATGGATGGAGGGTGTCATCCGGCCCCTGTGTTTTACTTACACACAGAATACACTTGATTAACTAGGGGACAGTGTCATAAGCAGCCAGAGCCTCCGAGGGAGAGAAACAACACGTGAATCTAGCACCAGCTTTTTCCATGAGCTACCTATGGGGTTCTGAAGCCAACGGGTTCAAGAGGAGCCCTTTCTCTTGTCTTTTTCTTCCCCATCTTGGTACCTGATGGCAGTCAAATGCCTCTATGGATAGAGCACTGGGTTTTGAATCAGGAAGACCTGAGTTCAAATGCAGCCTCAGACATCTACTCGCTATGTGACATCGGGTAAGTCTTGTTTGCCTCAGTTTCCTCATCTGTAAAATGGAGATAATGACTCCTACCCCCCAGGATTGTTATGAGGATAAAATGAGATCATATTTGTAAAGTATTTAGCACAGTGCCTGGAACATAGTATGTGCTACACAGATGTTGACAATGATGATTGTCATGAAGGAAAAGAAAAAGAAAGAAAGAAAGAAAGAAAGAAAGAAAGAAAGAAAGAAAGAAAGAAAGAAAGAAAGAAAGAAAGAAAGAAAGAAAGAAAGAAAGAAAGAAAGAAAGAAAGAAAGAAAGAAAGTGATAATGGTGATGGTGGAGGCTAAGATCCCTTCATTCCCTGGAGAGAGCCAGAAGTAGGAATACAAATGACTCTAGGAAAAGGACACAGAATAGTGGAAGGAGCCCCAGACCTGGATTCAGATTCTGATGCTGGCTCTCACCCACTTTTTCGCCTTCCCCGAGCCATTGCCTCATTCTGGACCTTGGTTTCCTTATCTGTATAATGACAGGGTAGGTCCAGCTGACTTCTGAGGTCTCTTCCAGCTCCAGAACTATGATTAGATGGTTCCCCTCTCAAAGGCCTCCTTTAAAATAGGGGAAATTATACTTTCACCCGCTGCCTCGCAGGGCTGCCGCAAGGAGCATGCTTTGTGAACTGTAAAATGTTATGGAAATGGGAGCTATTACAATATTTGCATTATTGTTCCCTGCCATGATCCCATCTTACCCTCACAGCAACCCCGTGCCATCCCCTCCTTGCATATAAATTCTCCATTCTAAATTGTTTATTTCCCGAGGCTCAGGCTCTCTGTACTTTCCAAGCTGACAAAGAGTGGATGCACCAAAGTCACCCAAGCCTATCCCATGTACTAATCACAAAGGCTAGGAGGACAAGGGGCAATGACAAGACTTGTCCCCAGAAACAAAAAGAGAAAATGCACCTGTCTCCCTCCTTTGCAGAAGTAGAGGGCTATGGCTTGGGAACATGGCATGTGCTGTCAAACTGTGGCTACGCCGGCTGGTTTCGGCAAACTGATTTATTCTTTGCTACAAAGAATAGATCACTATGGGGCAACATATTGGAAAATGAAAGTGATGTGGAGATAAAAGCTATCAACAAAAATCTGAAATAAGCATAAGCGCTTCAGTCATGGACTAGAGCAGATCAGGAAGGAGGCAGGGTGGTCTTTGAGCGGCCAGAGGCAGAGAAGAGTCCAAGAGACTGAAGGCAATGAAGTAGAAGTCATCAAGAAAAGTATTTGGGACCAGATTGGGAGAGACCCATTGTACAAGGGACGGGGACAGGAGCAAGATGGAGGGGCCAAAGCCACTTCAGAGGGTTACACAGACCAGTCTGGGGTCACAAGAAACAGACTAGGGAACCACTCCCAGTGAAAAACCAGAGAACTAGGAGCTGGATGGGACTAACTATAATAAGAAATCTCATGAGGTTGCTCGTGATACCAGTCCCAAAGTCCATCTCTGGAGGTAAATTGAGTCACCCACTGTGGCCTGCAGACAAACATCTCTATGCTCTGTAACAATCTTTCTTGTTGTTACTCCATCCACATATTTATTGTGTGTATATGTATATATAAATACATCCACAGGATCTCTGGACTGGAGGGGAGCTCAGAGGTTACCCAGGCCAACTCATCCCTGAACAGGAATCCTTTGGAAAGAACCCAAAAGGTCATTGAGCCCAAATCCTTCCTTTTATGGATGAAGAAATCAGAAAGGCGGTCGGTAGTTTGCCTTACGTTACAGCCAGTGAGGGTCTAACTTGGGCCACCCTGAGCCAGGCTCCGTTCACAACCAGACCTCAGAGGGCAACCACGGAGGTCATAAAGTTCTATTGAGCGACCCGGAGGAAGAGACATCGAGGCAGCCCATCCCCGTTTGGGTAGCTCTTAATCTTAAGAAGATGGAGCCACTCTGCATTTCCACCCAGGACACGTCTTTTCTACATGGCAGCCAATGAACCCCCGAAGTCTGCTCTCTTCCAGAATAACACGACCAGTTTCTCCAAATGATCCTCAAAGGGCAGAGTCTCCACTTCCCGAGCCGTCCCCTCATGAGCTCTCTATGTGATTTCTGGGTCCAGGATGGACCAAACGAGATATGTGGGGGCACGGGGACCATTCCTGGCAAGCTCTCAGACCCAAATGTGTAGGCAGGCGCCTAGCGGGCTCACGCTGAAGGCCGGCCCAGGAGGGCGCACAATGTCTCTGGCCAAAGGGTCTGATGTGAATCATCCAAGATTTACAGAGGAGCCTTGGGAAAGAAAGCTATAAATCTACCTGGAGTCCCGCTACCAGCGAGTAGCCATCCATCGGCTCCTGGGCCCACTTATTTACAGAGGAATCTTCCTGCCAAGAGAAACAGCCCTCCCCCTTTTTCTGGGCAGCTGGAGAGAGGAAAAGCTCCCCTCTGCCTTTCTTTGCCCCCAAATTCATTCTGTAGGGGAAATCATGCCAGACTTATCAGGTAAAGAAATGGAGCATTGGGGTCACCCACGTGCTCAAGCATTAGACGACCTTGTTCTCCATCACTGTCTCCTTTTGGCCAAGCAGTCTCACATCTGTCTCTGGAAGGCTTCCTTGATTGACCCATCAACCTCAGCACTTTCTCTGCCCCATTGCTCCTGGAACCGATTTGTAAGGAAGTACCCAGGTAACTCGTTCCTTTATTATTCTCCAGCCTCACAACTCCTGACTCTGTTCTCCATCATGTACCTAAGGAGGTGCTTTCTCCTCATCCTCACCCCCATCTCCAAGCATTGTCCTCCCCACCAGTGTTTAGTGCCTGGCACATAATAAGCAATTAATAAATGCTTGTTGTTCGACCCTGTCCGACTCCTTGTGACTGGAGTAGTTTGACATTTTCTTCTCCAGTGCGTCCCCATTTTACAGGTGAAGAACTGAGGCAAACAGGGGTAAGTGACTTGTCCAGGGTCACAAAGCTAGTAAATGTCTGAGAGTGGATTTGAACTCAGGTCCTCCTCTATGCACTCTGACCCTTACCTGCCCTTAACAGAAATAGGGACATTTGGAAGAAACTAATTTGGGAGGAAAGAGAAAGTAAAAAGGTCCGCAAGGAAGATCACAACCCATTTATACCCGGCTTGTGACTCATTTTGACCCACCAAAACACCCCAGAAGGAGGGAGAATCCACTACTCAGAGAATAGAATAACAGGCCATTAGGGGCACAGCGGGGGGGGGGGGGGGGGGCATGCCCCCTGAGCTCTCTAACGAGCTGTAATAACCAGGTGGAACGGGAGGGAGGGGAGGAGGAGGGGCGGGTATGACAGCATACCCCAGGGGCTGATGCATTACAGAGAAAGGGAAGAAGCCGGGAACTTACACAGCCTCGGGAGGCTGGGAAGGGGGAGGGGGAGAAGGGAGCGAGAGGCTGTGTGAGAGCGAGTCCAGAGATTGGCCATCGTGGGGTCCGTGAGACGGGCCCAGGCTTCCACCCTTGTGATCACGCAGCACTCGGGGTCCTGCCAAGGAGCCCACTTTATAACGGATAGAGCATTGGTTCTCGTGCCAGAGCTGACCTGGATTCAAATCCTGCCTTGGACACTTACAGCTACATAAACAAGTCCTTTAACCTTGTTAATTTAAAGGAGCTCAGTTCAGTCCCTCGATTTCCTCAGCTGTAAAATAAGAGTAGAAGTACAGTGGATTTCCACCTCCCAGAACTGCCGCAAGACCTGAATCAGTCATTCAGCCAAACACAAATTCATTCCCAGTGTGACAAAAGCAGAAATGAAACCGTCCTGCCCTCGGAGAGCTCCAGGTCTCTCAGGAACAAAGGAGACTTTTAAAACGGGAAGCGCTTCGCAAACCTGAAGTGTCAGTTGTCACTAGGGGACTCCTCCTCCCTGCGGGTCTCAGGAGAAGCCTGGATGACCATATCAGGCGGAAGGGAGTGAGGAGTCTTTTTTTTTTTTTTTTTTAGGGATGAGGGACGATGCGTTTTCACCAGCTATCCCCCATGCCTGGAAAGCTGTCCCTCCTCCGCCTCCTGGTTTCCAGCTAAAATCTCCCTTTCTGTGGGAAACCTTCCCTAATCCCCTTCATGTTAGCGCCTTCCCAATGTTGATTTGTCCCATTTTATTGGTACACATTTTGTTGGCGTAGCTCTCTACCTGCTGTCTCCCCATAGAGTGTGAGCTTCTTGCGGACGGAGACCATCTTTCACCTTTCTTTGTGGCTTAGCATGATGCTTAGCAACACTTACCTACCTCCCTGTGGGTCTGGCAGGTTAACGAGGATGCTTCCAAGACCTCTTCCAGCTCCGAAATTCCATGATCCTCAAAGGACTTGGAATATAAGGGACCTTAAGGAGGATCTAGTCTAACTCCACTATCATTTCTACATCAAATTCAAACCCAGGTCCCCTTGCGTCTAATCAGGGTTGTTTCCCCTATCCCATGTTGCCCCCTGGTGGTTCCAAACCCTACGCTCGTCTCCCAAAGCTCCGATGGAGAGCACTGAAGACCCTCTAGATTTCTCCCCCACTCTAACAGAAAGGGACCTTCCACCCCTTACACAAAGGGACCTTCTCCACCTTCATGCATCCCCCTCCTCGACAAGGGAACATTATAGAGGAAAGCACTATAAGAGACACAAATACCTTATGGCCCCATTTCCAAAAGCCCCAAAACGTACCCATTTCAATTCAATTCAAATCAAATCAATCACCATTGAATAAGCTCCAACTGTGTGCAGGGCGCTAAGTGACATAGAGTCTGAATAAAATCCTTGCCCTTAATGAAACTCATTCATAGTCTAATCGTAGGCTAAGATGGCAAACCAGATTCTCAAAAAAACCAGCCTTTTGGACGTCTCCTTCTTGCCCTGTGCGGGATACCTTCCCTTCCCCCATCCCTCTGCCAATTTTCAGCTTCTTTTTGCTTTAGACTGCAAGTGCCCCGAGGGCAGGAACTCGGTGTTTTGGTTTGGGAACACAGCAGATGCTTAATAAATATTTATTGCCTGAGTGACTAGCACCAGGGCCATTGGGAGTGCTTGCTCCAGTTTGGGGGGGCCTCCTTGCTCCTACCAAACAATCTAACTAAATGCCTTAGCTTTAAGCCAAATATATCCGGTTAGCGATTATTATAGGTATGTTGGCTCTCGAGTTACAGGAGCAGATCGCCCTGGGGTTCCCTTAGAACCCAAAGTAGCAGCTGCTTTCTGGGGTCCGGCCCACCAGTGCAAGTTATAGTAATAGCCCCGAAGGGGTGGATGGAGAAATAAAAACTGGCCATGGAATACATCTAATGGTACCCTTGGATGATGAGTTGGCTGGTTTTGCTGACTTGCTTTTTTCTCCTCTTTTGAAAGATTATTTGTGAGAAAGTCTGCTTCTCTGGGATGGATGGAGAGGGATATGTGGAAAAAAGCGGGTTATATAAAAAAGAAACACATCAATAAAATATTTTTAATTTTAAAAAAGAAACCATATTCTAGCGCAACATGCTTCCGGGGCTCGAAGATGCGAGATCACAGAGGAACTGATGGATGTGGATAACCAAGGCGGGTAGGTTAGGAACTTGGAGAGGTCAGTGGGGCTGGGGACAGCCAGAGGGAGGAAGAATAAGGAAGGGGTAGTTACTGGAGAACCTTCAGCTCCAGGCGGAAGAATCCTCATCTGACCTAGCTCTGTCCCTAAGGTGGACACGTCTCATCTCTCTGGGCTTCCTTTTCTTCCTTACAAAATGAGAGAAATGATTGAAGTGATCCCTCGAACCCCTTCCACCCTTAAAGTCCAGGATCTTACTATATTATGATTCTGAGATTTTTCGGGTTTTGTTTCTAAGATTTGATCATAGGACAAGAAATCGGAGGTCACGGTAGCAGTGCGAGTTCCCAATCTGGGGACAAATTTGAAGGGGCAAGTGGTGAGGGGGGGCAGTCTAAACCCTGGAAAAGCTGTGGCAAAGCCCATGAAACACCATTTTCTCTGTACCTGCCTTGGGGTCTGATTTTCCTTCCAGAGAAGAGAAAAAACTCCAGCGGGGTTTTTCCATCATCAAGCCCCCCTTCTCCTGCTTCAGGCCCTTTCTCTCCTTCCTACCCTGCTAGCTTCATCGCTCTGGCCCCTGGATCCATGCCGAGCCGTAATGGGCCTCCCGGTGGACTCCCAGAATAGATGGCTCAGGGACTGGGGAGCTCCTCCGGCCTCGCCCTCAGCCTCCCCATTCATAAAGTGGACACAAGGAGGTTCCTTCAACTCTGATTGCATTGTATCCCTGCTGGCTCCAGGCGCCAATTCCTTTCTGATTAAGATAGAACAAGAGCTACTTGATTTGGGGGCCCAAGGCAGTGGTGACACAGACCTTCACCTCCTCCATTTCTATGTCTTTTTCAGTGTGTTTCTCTGTCTCTATCTCTGTCTCTGTGTCTCTGTCTCTCTTTGTGTCTCTCTCTGTCTCATACATATACATTCTCTCTCTCTCTCTCTCTCTCTCTCTCTCTCTCTCTCTCTATATATATATATATATATATATATATATATATGTTTGTCTCCTCTCTTTCTCTTTCCCCTCTCCCCTCTCACTCTCTTTTCTTTCCCTTCTTTCTGTCCCTTTGTATTCTTTCAGCTCCATCTTTGTTCTTTTTCTTCTCTCTCTCCCTCTTCTCCTGTCTTCTTCTCTACCCTTTTCTTTATCCATCTCCTTTCTTTTCTCTCCTTTCTCTGTTTTCCCTTATCTCCCTTTCCTTATTTCTCCTTCCCTCTATCCTTCTCAGCTTTTCTCTCTTCCTCCCCTTTCTTTCTCATTCTCTTCTCCTTCCCTTTTTTTGCTCTTTCCCAGTCTTTGTATCCTTTCTCTTTCCCTTTTTCTCTCTTTCTTTCCCTATTTTTCTTATCTCTTCCTATTCATCTTTGTCTCTGTCTCTATCTCCCTGTGTCTGTCTTTACCTCTGTGTCTGTCTTTATATCTTTGACTCTCTTTCTGTCTCTATGTCTTTTGATGTATCTCTCCCTTTGTCTCTGTTCTCTCTGTGTGCATGTCTCTGTTTCTGTCTCTGTCTCTATCTCTCTTCCCCCTCCTCCTTCTCCCTTTCATCCCTCCCCCTTTCTTCTCTCTCTCTCTCTCTCTCTCTCTCTCTCTCTCTCTCTCTCTCTCTCTCTCTCTCTCTCTCCCTCCCTTTCCTTGGTTCTACAGGGCACACTATGTTTACAAGAAAAGGAGGACAGATTTTTGTTTCTCTTTTGTCTCCCTTTCTTCCCTGGAGGTAAACGTGCTCACATCACAATCTCCCAGGAAGAAATCCTCTCAGAAAGAGAAAAAATAAGCAGAGATGGAGGGAATTGGGCTACTCCATGCTTACACACACACATACACACACACACACACACACACACACACACACACACACACCACAGAAGCCCCCACCTTTTCCACACAAACTCTCCGCAGCTGGCTTGCTGAGTAGAGCCTCACTGTTATATTTAGGGTAATTGAAAATGTCGATCTTTATTCCTGAGAATAAACAGTGCAAAGAAAGAGGAGGATTGAGAGGGAGAAAAGAAAGGAATAAGAGAGAGAAAGGAGAGAAAGAGAGAGAGGGAGGGAAGGAGAAAAAGAAATAGAGAGAAATAGACATATAGAAACATATTGAGAGACATAGAGATAGAAAGAGACAGAGACAGAATGAAGATAAGAGACAGAAAGAAAAAAATAGAAGTAAAGACACATTGCTGGGGAAAGACAGAGAATTAGGGAGAGAAAGACAGAGATGAGAGAGAAATATTTCCCTCATTTAAAAAGCAATTCTCTCACAATTTCCCAGGGAAGGCGGTGACTCTAAATACTTTTACAGATGAGGACACAGGGATGTGAGGGTTTAAATGGCTTTCCTTTTACACAAAGCTAGTAAGCGTCTGAACCAGGGCTCCAACCAGGCTTGGAGATTGGGCTACAACACCCACTTTGTTTTTATTCCCCTCCAAGAAGATGTCACAAGAACAGGAAATAATCTCCACCTCCCAGCAACATATGACACTCCTGACCTTGGAGCTCCCAACACACTAGGGGTGAGAAGGATGATGTGGGATTGAAGGGGATGATAATGGGACCGAGACCATGAAGCTTCTGAGACAACAGATTCCATAAGGACACAAGGTTGGGGGGGGGACAATTATAAAAGCAAGTGTCTAAATGTTTTCTATGTGAGCCTATATATGTTTGGGGGGGGTTGTAAATGTCAAAATATATTTGAAATAAAACCCAGACCCCTTAGCTTGCCCCCCCCTCTACCTGACCCCAAACAGCTAGCCTTTCCCAACTGATGGTCTTTTTGTTCTTCGTTCTTAAGAAAACTACAATATCAGGGATCTGGAGCCATGATGTGCAAATGAATTGGTTTTCAATGAGGGGAATCATTATCTCACTTTCTCCTCCTCCTAACCAGAGCCATCTGGGTCCAGTGGCCAGATATAGATCAGAATGACTGGAGATAACCCTTGATCATAGAACCAGAGCTGAAAGGGAACTTAGGGGCCATCAAGGCCAACCTTTATAAATAATGAAATTGAGGTACATGAAGAACGCTGGGATGAAGGATAAAAACACCGACATTTGATTCCCAATTCTAGCATTGACCGGATCTGTGACCCTGGCTAAGACATCTTTTTTTCTCTGAACCTCAATTTTTTTCATCTGTAAAATGAAAGAATTAGATCAGAGGGTCCCCCAAGTCTCTTCCTGCTCTGACAGGACCCTTCAGATATATTATATTCTTTATTCTAAGGCCACATATCCCTAATATTCTATGTTCTGAAGTATTCCCCAGCCCTGACATACTATGTTCTGTTTTCTATGGTCCTTTCCAAATTGAGTCAAGAAGCATTTAAGCATTTAGTATTTGCAAAACACTGGGATTATAAATGCAAGCAAGAAGCCCTCAAGAAGCTTACAATTTGGGTCGTCCTTTGAGAGAACCAAAATGGCATCACTGTGTTAGGATTGAGAGTGTGTCCGACTGGGAGGGTTCAGACCAATACGAGCTCAGAATGCTCTGCCCCAGGTTGGACACAAATAGTCCCTATGAACATTTGTGGTAGACATTCTAAAGATACATAAAAGGATGCTGGGGAGGAGAAGGAAGTGGAGGATGGTGAAAAAAGAAGTCTAGATATTCTGGAGCAGAGTGAACAAAGTTGGCTTGGACAGTTCCTTAAAAAGGGGGTTCCAGGAGGAACTGACGGATCAGAGGAAAGGGCTATGGGGCAGAGGCATCTTGCAGGGTGAGAAGGCTGCTGGAAAATGGTAGAAAAAGAAATCCAGAAAGTGAGGAACTGTTCTTGTTAAGGAGTGAAGTAATGAACTGACATTCCATGTTCTATGTTCTAAGAACCCTTCCACCCATGATGGAGCATTCTGAGATTCTCCTCAGCTCTGACATGCTACATTCTAAGATCTATTCTCCAAAGACCCTTCCCAGTCTGACATTCTGTGATCTATTCTACAACACAATCTATTCTTAACTGCTCATGATGCCCCTTCTGCGGAGAATTAATACCACTTCCTCCCCTACCTTTGCTTGTTAAAATCCTACCCATCCATCAGAGCCCAGCTCAAACACCAGTTTTTCTGGGAAGCTTCTTCTTCTGCCCACAAATGATCACTCCCTCCTGAATCCCCAGCGCTTCTTTTGCCTGATATGTCCTATCCCCTGATCAGACTGTGAAGTTTCTGAAGGAGAGGCTGTCCACCCGCAGAGGGTCCTGAACACAGTGAGTAAACACTGAGATTTCTGGGATTGGAGACATTTGCACACACATGTTTATGTCCACAATATACCTGCATGCATTAGGAACCAGAAGGCAATGTCAGAGCTGGAAAATGAATCTGCATGAATGTATGGATGGGGACTATGGGGCAGGGGAGTTGAGGGGCCTCAACTTCCCACTCACTGGCTTATGACCTTGGGCACTTGCCCTCTTATTACCCTAAAATAATTATCCAAGATGATGAGCTGGCAAGAAGGGGCCAATCTTCTTTGGTAAAGGGGGTTTCCTCAGTGTATGTTTCCTAAACCAATGAAATTATAGGGCCACAATCATAGGAACATGAATTTAGAAGGGACCCCAGAAGTCATTTAATCCTACTCCCTCCCTTTACAGGGAGAAAGAAAATCTTCCTTTACAGAAGAAACTTTGATCCTGGAAAGGAAATGGATTTGCTCAACATCACACAAAGAATGATTGTTAAATAGCAACATTTGAACCCAGCACCTCTAACCCTAGGGTCAGAGTTCTTTACACTGTACTTTGCCGCTACAGATTTGGGCAAAAAGCCAAACACACCATGGGAAGCTACAGGCAAGAATTCAGCTTATTGTATGATTGTTTCCTGGAATCTGGGATTGTCTCTCCGCCAGTACAGATACTCCCTGAGGATGCAACATTTGAGCTGGACTTTGAAGGAAGTTTGGGATTTGGATAAAGAGCTCTGGGGCTTTGGTAACAATTTATAGGTATCACTTTCATAGAAAAGATGATCAGAGCTGAGCCTAAGAGAAGGATTCTCACATTCAGAGATGAGAAGAGAGAACACAAGGAATTGTGGATGTGGATTCATGGAGGCGAGAGATGGCCCCTACAATGAACACAAAAGGTTGGGCTGAACATAATATCTTTGGTACTTCTCTCTGCCTTGGAACCAGAAGGGGAAGCCAGCTCATTCCATTTTTATGGCCTAGAGTTTCCTGACCCACCATCAAAGTGGTCTCTCCATCAATTGCCCGATGGCTCTCTTTACCATCCCTGTGACTTCTCAGAGCAAAGTAGCCATTGCTGGCCACCACTATCCCCCAAGATGTGTTAAAAAGTAAGCTCCCTGAGCACAGGAGCCATCTTGGTTTTTGTTTGTGTTACATCTAATACTTAGCATAGTATCTATCATATAGCCTTCCTCTTACTAAGGGCTGTTTAATTCATTTATTCATTTATCAAATAGCTTTCTGGGTCTCTGCAGTCTCTGAGACACCCCTAAAATTCTCCACACCCTGCCAGGGCATCCCACTTTGCACCTCCCACCTGTTCTTTATACCCTGGTGCTTCAGGCCTTCCCAGGCCTTTGCCCTCACTCTCCAGGCTCATGGAAGCCTTTGGGCCTGCCTTGGGAGAGTAAATGAGTGAGCACATCAGGATTACCCATTCCTGCCAAAACCCCAGATTTTTATCCGAGTCATAATGAAATGTGATGGGTGAATGTAATGATGTGTGGACTCTTCAGAATCATTTCAGCTAATGCGTTCCTGTCTGTTTTATGGAATAGTCACTGGGGGAGGGGGAGAAGATTGGGGAGGAGGGCAAGGAGCCAGGGCCAGTTGGCTCCGAACAGGGTAGGTGTGCTGCAGTTTAGGGTGGCAGAGGAAAGCAACAAAAGAAGTTAATAACGACAGCTGGCATTGACAAAGCATTTCAAGGTTTCCAAAGCACTTTATAGACATTACCTCATTTGGGCCACACAATAGCCTGGTGAGGGAGCTAGTAGAATATTATTATCTTAATATTAAAGAGGGACAGCAGCTAGACGTGTGATCTTGCTGGTAGAGAGAAGTCCCGGTAAGGAAACCCTCTCCACCAATATAAGTCGGCCCCTTCTCTGCCAAATGACTTAACTTGGGTAATATAGCCAGTAGATGTCAGAGGAAGGATGGGCACTCAAGGCCTCCTGGATCTGAGGCGTTTGTCTTTCTACAAAGTCATAGTACTAGTCACTTCAGAGGACATTGTGTCATATTGTACCAGTACTGACATATGGCTGTCAGTCATGGAACATGACGGTCTTTGAAGTACTGAATGTAAGTCTGACATAGGGAGCACTGGAGAAGAGTGTGATGAGGATGAGCAGGCTGCCGGCTGGGACCAAGAAGGACCTTTGATTCAGTTTGTCATCAGGGAAATGATGACAGAAAAAAAAGGGGGGCTGGGCACAATACCAGGAGGAGAGGTGACAGGTCTGCGGCCTGAGTTCTCTGTTGGTACCTTCTCAGTGGCAGGAGAGATCAAAGAAGGCGCCATCTGGGGTGTTGAGTGAGAAAAGGACAGGAAGATACGAACAGGACTTGAATGGTGTGAGCTGGGGACATTGGAGGAGACATCTACTGGGATCAGACCAGTATCCAATAAAATGTTTCTGGGTTAATACTGAGAGGGAAACTGAGGCTCAGAGAAGGGACACAACTACTCTGAGATCACATAGTAAATGGAAAAGGGAAGATTTGAACCCAGTCCTCTCCAAGTTCATTGTTCTTCCCAATACAACGCAATGTTTCCTTGACTGAGGCTTTGGCTCCATTCATCACTATAGGCATTCAGAATATGCGTCGGTCTGTCTGTCATTATGTCCTTAGGTCTATCAGGATTATAGAGATCTGGGAGAGGAAAACTGAATTCCCACGGCCTCACAGATATTAAATGTCAAAGGTGGGATTTGAACCCAGGCTCTTCAAGGCCTTTCTAATCTACCACATGGCATTTTTGACTGAGACCTGGGTCCTTGGATCCACAGATCCCAGATTTGGAAATGGAAGAAGGAGGGTGTCAGAGAGAGGATTTGAACCTGGATCCTGTGACGTCAGGGCCAGAGCTATCTCCACCACAGCATCATCTAGTGAGCCTCTCTGAACTGAAGATTCTGTATCAGTTTATGTCCTCAAGTAGCTTCCGTCTTCATGGGGAGCAAGAAAATACAATCCCTATACAGGAAAAAGGGAAGGAAAAGTCCATGGAAGCTACTCTGGGTCAGGGCCAGAGAACTCACTTCATCCTTAGACTATTATGTCTGCCTCTTGTGGAGCCATTTGTGCCCTTGGAAGTTAGAAGGATGGAGTCTATGAGGCAGGGCTGGGGGAAGAGCAAGGTCAGGTACCGGAGCGGGGCAGAGGGGAGAGGAGAGGGCCAGTGGCTCACAAATCCAGGCTCCAAGGAAGAGATTTCATTTCCAGCTCAGCCTGCTGGATGACCCTCTGCAAATCACTCAGAGTCTCTGAATTCCTGCCTATGGCCCAAGCTCCATTTCCCAGAGGGTGGCTGGGAGGCCAGGCTGTCAAGGAGAATGGAAATTGCTTTGCCAAAGGGCAGCCCACCTGCTAAGTGAGAGGCACCTGAAGGCAATTCATTCACCTTCAACAAATATTGATTGTGTGCCCACTATGTGCCGGGCATTGTGGGTGACACAAAGCTGCAGGACGCTGGCTGCTGCCCATTCATTCTCACTAGGCAGCTAGAGGTAGCATCCTTGTCCATTCTCCTTGAAAACCAGGTCTTTAGGAGTCAAAGCAGCTCTATCCTAAATATTCCCATTCTAAACAAGTTCCAGACATATAGTCAGCCCTCTTCTGCCCTCCCTCTTTATTTCTGAGCAAGATGAACATATCTCCTTGAGAAATCTCAAAAACCAGGTTGGAACTTATATATTCATTGCCCTTCCTGAGACTATAGTATGATTCCCAACCCCTAGTGCCCATCCCAGAGGCTTAGCCCTCCCTCTTGGTACTGAAGTTACCCCACACTTGGTACTTAACTCCATCCCCAGCACTTGCCCCACCTCTGGTCCACACTTCCTCCATTCCCAATCTTTGTACTCATCCACCATTCCTGCTCCTCCCCACCCTGTGTCTTCTCTTTTCTCTTTCCATCTCCAAATCTCATTTCCCCCCAATCCTCATTTCCTAATCCCCACAATGAATCCTGCTACTCTTAATCCTTACATCCCATTCTCCTTCTTCCCCACTCAGGCACTCAGCCTCCCATTTCTGATCCTCAGCCCTTATCCGGGGTCTTCAACCTCTCCAGTCCCTGAGAGCTAATTCCCATCATGACTCCCAATTTCCATTCCTCTCACTCACCCATCTATCTTTGGTCCTCAATCCTTAGCTCTCCTCCTAGCACTCAGTTCTCATTTCTGGTAATCATCACTCTAGTTATTCAGCCCTCACCATTCCCTGTACTCATCATCCATCTCTAGTCTAATATTCTCCATCTTTCCAATGCTCAGTCCTTCCTCCTGTTCCCAAACAGTGACTTGTATCTACCATTGCTGGTTCTTCTGTCCTCTCTGGATATCACCCACACTCTACTGCCCCATCACTAGTCTTCCCATCGAGAATTGGTCTTCACTGCCTATCACCAATTAATAATTTATCTCTAATAGGTCCAGTCAGTTGTTAGAGATTGGAGGTAAGGGTCTTCAGGGGTGTATATTTTGGCCCTAGATGGTTTGTCACAAGGAAAAATAGTTCTTAATCACCACCCTTCCCCTAAGGAAGCTCAAGTATTTATTTAGACAGACAAAACTCATATATAAAAGCAATCAGAGAACAATATACACAAAACTCAGCAAGAAAAGATGGAGAGAAAAATTTCATTTAAAATAACTAAAGAAAATATAAAATACTTGAGAATCCAGCTATGATATAGACAGTAAGAATAACATCATTTAATTATGGAAATATGTATAGAAGAATTGCATGTGTTTAACAAATATTAAATTACTTTCTGTCTAAGGGAGAGGGTGGGGGAAAGGGAAAAAGAAAACATTTGGAACACGTTTTGCAAGGGTGAATGTTGAAAATTATCTTTGCATATATTTTGAAAATAAAAAGCTATTATTAAAAATTAATATAATAAATAAAGTAGAAGAGGAAGGGGGAAAGTACTTTTCTGATCTGTGGATAGGAGCAGCATTTATGCCTAAACAAGGAACTGAGAAAAACACATACTTAAAATAAAATGGACAATTTTGGTTATAGAAAATTAAATTTTTGTATAAACAAAACCAGTGCATCTAAAATTGGAAGAGAAGCAGATAACTTGGCGGGGGGAGTGATCTTCGTAAATCTCCTTAATAAGAGTCTCTTTTCCAAGTTATATAAGGAATCAATTTAAATGTCCAAGAATAAGCGTCATTTCCCAACTGATAAAGGGATAGAGGACTACCAAAACAGGCAAAATTTTTAAGGAAAAAAATCTAATCTATCAAGAGCCATCAGATCAAATAAAAATGTTTTAAGTCACTAATAATTCAAAAAACATAAATTAAATCAATTCTGAGATTGCATCTTAAATTTATCACATTGAAAAAGCTGACAAAAGAAAAAAGATCTTGGAGAAGCTGCAAATTGTCTCAGCCATTATGGAAAATTATATGAAACTATACCTTAAAAGTCATGAAACTATGTATACCTTTGTCACAGTCTATGCTTCTGAAAAGATTAAAGAAAGAGGCAGAGGACTCAACTATACAAAAATGTTTATAACTTCTCTTTTTGCAACTAAAAAGAACTGGAAACAAAGGAGAGGCTCATCAGTTGGGAAATGACTGAACGAACTATGATATATTGATGTAATAGAGTATTATTGTGCTATAAGTAATGAAAAAGGGGGGTGGTTCCAGAGAAATCCAGGAAGACTTATATGAACTGATGCAGAGTAAAGTGGGTAGAACAGGAGAACAATTTATGCAATAAAAGCAACACTAAAAATAAACAAATTTGAAAACCATAAGGATTCTGATCAATTCAATGGCCAAGAATGATTCTAAATGATGGATCATAAAGCATGTTATCCATCTCCTGACAGATTAGGTGATGGATTCAGTGCATAATGAGACATATTGGACATGGCCAGTGGGAGAATTTGTTTCGCCTGACTATGCATATTTGTTACACTGGCTTTGCTTTTGGTTTTTTGGGCATTTTTTGGTTTTTTTTTTCCTATGGTGAAAGGCAGGGAGGAAATGAAAGAAAATCTATTTTTGTTCATTGAAAAAATTGAAATTTCTTTTTTAAAATGCACACAGAATAGAGATAGATGTTGTGACAAAGGCACAAATGTTGATGTCTTTATACCCAGAGAAGAAAGCTCAAACTTTGGGCTAGAGTAGTCAAGGAAGGCTTCCTGGAAGAAGCCTAGATGAATAAAGAGAATTTGAAGCAATGAAAAATAGAGAACACTGGGAGCAAAGGCCTTGATTATAATTGAGGTAAACATAAAAGGGCCTCAATACTTTGTGGAGGGGAGAGGTTTAGTTTTGCTTTGATTTTTTCATTCACATCCAATTCTTCAGACATCCATTTGGGGTTTTCTTGGAAAAGATACTGGAATGGTTTGCCATTTCCTTCTCCAGCTCATTTTACAGATGAGGAAACAGAGTAAAGTGATTTGTCCCAGTTCACACAGCTAGTAAGTGTCTGGGGCCAGATTTGAACTCAGGTTTTACTGATTCCAGTCTTAGCATTCTATCCATTATATCACCTCATATCCTTGTCCTCTGATACTTTGAACTGGAATATTTCCCATGGAGCTGAGTCTGCTCCTTAGCAAACTTCTGAAGACAAAAGCTCTGGATGAGCCTTAAAGGATTTGGTCCCCAGCATGGGAACCAAAGGAATTGGGTACTGTGCCAAAGAGAAGTGTCTAATGATCCAGATAGTGCCAGAAAAGGGTTCTGGTTCAATAAAATGAGGCTAAACTCACTTAACAGATCCTGGCTTCTCAGGAGCCCAATACAAGTTTCTCATGCTCTCAGATTGTCTAAGATGACAGGAAAAAATTAATGATAAAAGTTGGAGGGGATGTGGGAAAACTGGGACACTGATACATTGTTGGTGGAATTGTGAACTGATCCAACCATACTGGAAAGCAATTTGGAACTGTGCCCAAAAAGCCATCAAACTGTGAATCCCCTATCTCTACTGGGCCTGTATCCCAAAGAAATCATAAAAGAGGGAAAAGGACCCACATGTGCAAAAATGTTTGTGGCAGCCCTTTTTGTGGTGGCAAGAAACTGGAAACTGAGTGGATGCTCATTAGACAGGAAAGGGCTGAATAAGTTATGATCTATGAATGATATGGAATATTTTTGTTCCATAAGAAACAATCAGCAGGATAATATCAAAGAGGCCTGGAGAGACTTGCATGAACCGATGCTGAGTGAAGTGAGCAGCACCAGAAGAACATTGTACACAGCAACAAGATTAAATGATGATCAACTGTGATGGACTTGGCTCTTTTCAACAATGAGGTGATTCAGGCCAATTCCAACAGACTTGTGATGGAAAGAACCTTCTGCAAACACAGAGAGGACTGTGGGGACTGAATGTGGAGAACAACATAGTATTTTTGCCTCTTTTGTTGTTAGTGTTTGCTTGCTTTTTTTCTTTCTCATTTTCTCCCTTTTGATCTGATTTCCTTGTGCAGCACAAAAAAATGTGGAAATATGTTTATAAAAAACCAAGAAGATATGAATATTATGGAATATTATTTTTCTGTAAGAAATGACCAGCAGGAGCAATAAGAGAAGGTCCTTGATCCATCAGAAGTGATCCTCATATAGGATTGTTGTTGAAATATATAATGATCTCCTGGTCCTGCTCATTTCACTTAGCATCAGTTCCTGTAAGTCTCTCTTTATTGCTCCACTTGGACCCCAGTTGTGAAAAGGTCACAGATTTAGGGTCAGAAGAAAGATGAGAATGAGTGGATTATGGAATGTATAGAAATGGGGACAGTCAGGAGACAGGCCTGGATGGAGAGGCAGACGTGACCAAGTCCTAGATGACCTCAGATGCCGGGCTGTGTCTGAAATTTGTTCTGTGCGAACTGAAGAATCATTGGGCAATTTAGTTGTTCTGGACACTCATAACAGTAAGATAAAGTCCAGGAAATGAGAATTCAAGTGAGGGAAAGGCTGAGGTGGGAAAATAGTGAGTCCTCTGAGTTCTTTCCCCCCACCAACCTCCTCTCACCACCACCACCACCCCCCACCTTGGGAAAAAAAACCTGGAGAAGAATTTCAAGAGCTTATGAGTGATTAGAAAATAAATCTCCAGTGAAGTAGTCTGGCCAGTTTATGTCTAGACTCATGCGAATCCCTCACTGAGTTCTAATCCTTCCCTCACTGAATACCCTTCTCCTGACTAAGCTCCATGCTTAGAGTTTTAGAGAGTTTTCTCTCCCCCTCACTGAATCTCCATCTCCCTTCCAAGTCTTCTAAGCCCTTCACTGAGTTCCAGTTCACTGAACATCCATCCCCCCACTGAATCCCTGTCTCCTACATTGAGCTTCTTTCTCTTTTACTGAGGGCTCAATTTTCCTGAGCCCAAGTCCTTCCATTCAACATTCTCTCTGTGTGTCTCTCTGGCTCTCTATATCTCTCTGTGTGTCTGTCTGTCTGTCTCTGTCTCTTTGTCTGTCTATCTCTGTCTCTCTGTCACTGTCTGTCTCTGTCTGTGTGTCAGAGATCTCTGTCTCTGTCTTTCTGTCTCTCTCTCTGTCTATATCTCTCTGTGTGTCTCTTTGTCTCTCTATATCTTCTGTGTCTCTGTCTCTATAGCTCTCTGTGTGTCTCTGTCTCTCTATATCTCCCTGTCTGTCTGTCGCTGTCTCTTTGTCTATCTCTGTCTCTGACTCTGTCTCTGTCACTGTCTGTCTCTCTCTGTCTCTCTGTGTGTCACAGATCTCTGTCTCTGTCTTTCTGTCTCTCTCTCTGTCTATATCTCTCTGTGTGTCTCTCTGTCTCTCTATATCTCTCTGTCTGTCTGTCTCTGTCTCTTTGTCTGTCTATCTCTGTCTCTGACTCTGTCTTTCTGTCAATGTCTATCTCTCTCTGTCTCTCTGTGTGTCTCTTTGTCTCTGAATGTCTATCTGTCTCTCTCTCTCCTCCCTGAGTCCCTGTCTTCCCTGAGACCTCTATTCCTTTTATCGAGTTGCACCCCTTACTGCCATTCACTCAGTCAGCATCATTGAACCTTTCTGTCCCAGAACAAAGGGTGATCTCTAATGTGTTCTGAGATAAGGCTTATAAAAAAGCCTCCTTTACTCTCCACTCAGAGTTCATCATTTCTCTCTCTAGAGATGAACAGCATTTTCCATCATGGGTCGTTTGGAGCCTTCTTGGAGTTTTGTCTTGATCAAAGTACTAAGTATCCACCATTGGTCACAGTTAAAATATTGTTGTTACTGTGTACGCTTTCTCCTGTTTCTGATCACTTCACTTTTCATCAGTTCATATAAGACTTCCCAAAGGCTCCTATTTAAGGTATACACACAAACAGAGACATGCAAACAATAAGCCAACGTGTATTTATTAATCACCTACTGTGTGCCAGGTCCTGTAATACAAAAACACAGTCTCTATCCTCAAGGAAATCACATGCTAATTAGGAACAGAAAATGTAAATAATAAAATAATCATAATAGTTATCTTCATAATTATGATATATCATAATAATGATAGTTACCACTTATATGGTGCTTTAAGATTTGCAAAGTGCTTTACAAATATTAAATCATTTGATCCTCACAATCCTGGGGGACGTGTTCTCTAATAATGCTCATTTTACAGAAAATTCAAAGATCTATTTGGGATTGGTGAAAGGCAATCTCAGAAGGAAGACACTAGTGGTGTGGAGGGAAGATGGGATTTGAGCTGAGTCCTGACAGAGGCCGGGGAAGCCAGGAGGCAGAGGGAAGGAAGAGGGAAATTTCCAGCATAAGTGACAAGTAGTGAAAAGTCAAAAAGATGGGAAAGGGAGTGTTGGGAGAAACACACTTGAGCCTCCTTCTCACCCTCCCTACTCCTGATTCTACCTCGATACTCCTGGCTCGAAGCCTCTGGGAACCAATAACCAGCAATCTTCTCTCTTGGATAGGGAAGCTCAGTGACATCAAACTACACCTGGAGAAGCATAAACTCTAAGAACCATCGAAAACTATTAGGGACCGTAGAAATCCCAATTCTTTGTCCCCATTTTAGAACTGGGGAAACTGAGGCCAGAGATACTTTGATAGAACCAGAAGATTACTGAAAGGAGTGCCAGATCTGAAGTCACAGAAGCTGAGTTCAAATTCTGACTCTTCCATTTACTCCCTAGGTGTTCTTGAACAAATCACTTCATCTCTCTGTGCCTCAGTTTACTTATCCATAAAGTGAAAGAGTTGGACTACATATCATCTGAGGGCTCTTAGAGCTCTAAATTTAGGATCACGTGATGATTTAAGTTCAAAATCAAGGATTCTTTGATAAGGTCAGTGCACCCACAGACAAAGTCCAGCTGGACAATCTCTTGTCCCTCTCTTGTCTTGCAGCAAAGGGACTGGGAGACCCAGAGTCAACTCTTTTCCTGTCTGGGCTCGATTGAGAGTCTCGCTCTCTCCTTTTTATCTCCAGGGAATAAAGCAAAACAAAACAAAATAAAAATATATGGAGCCTAAAGGGATGCTGTCAAGCCCTTTTTATGATCTTCATTGGGGTTTTTACTGTCTGTCATGTGTAATCCCTGGCTTAGAGGTCCCCATCCTACTCTGGGCAGGACCTATTAGGGAAGTGTGGCTTGTGGCTTCGCCAATAGATCTTTGGCTGCTTCTGTGGTCCCAGAGGGCAGCTGGGTCTCTAAGGTTTCCCTGAAAATTAATACAATAATGCTCTCCCACCTTTTTGCCTTTGTGGAAATGGTAGCTGACAGCCCCCTATTTGGTCCTGACTCTCCAAGAAGGGGATAGTCTGGAGCATCTAGATGTTGCTGCATCTGGAAAATGAGGCTCAGGTAAGTTAAAGAAATTTGCCCAAAGTACACAAGTAATCATCATCAGAAGCAGGATTTGAATCCAAGTCCTCTGTCTCTAGAGTAAATACTCTTACCTTACAACAAAATTTGTCCTTTAAAGCCCTCTTCTTCTAGACCTTCCTATCCATTCTTGGCACTTCCCCACACTGAATCCCAGAGTTGGAATGGGACTTCAGAGGGGCCAAGTGGAAAAGGCTATTCCTTCCTCCACATATCCTCCAAATAATTAAGGATGGTTCTTGTGCTTCCTCTCTCTATCCTCACCCTGAACTTTCTCTTCTCTAGGATAAATGACTCTCTTTCCTTCAACATGGAACATTCTCTAACAAATCAATGGACTTGTCAAAATATGGCACCCAGACCTGAACCAAGTACTCCTGACGTGATCTCAATGGGGCAAGTGCCTCAAGGCCATCACCTCCATAGGGCTGGACACTACAACTTTCAAGACAATCCAAAAACACTTTCCATTTTTTATAATTGCCACATCACCCAATTGACTCCTGAAGTTTGCAGCCCATTAAGACACCCAATTTTTCCACACTAGGGCTTAGCCCTCAGTGGTATGGTATAGTAGGAAGAATGCTTAGGAGAACCTGAACTTAAAGCCTACTTCTGAGACTTACTAAATAGGCCTCAATAATCTCTCTGAGAATCAGTTTCTCTATCTGAAAAATGGACAAAATAGTGCTTATTTCAGGGCTGTCATGAGGCTCAAATGAAATTGTGTGGGTGCAGGGCTTTGTAAACCTCAAAGCCATAGATGATTAATATATGATTTTTGAACCCATAGTGCTGTGCTCATCTCCATTACAGTTCACCAGACTCAGCCCAGGATGCCAGCTTGATAGGATGTTTTTCTATTTTATCTTGTGGCCATCTCTCCCATATTCAAGGACCAAGTTTGGGGAAATTTTGATGAGGAACTCTACTCCCAACGTATATTGGCAGTAGCTCTGCCCCACGTGCTCTTACAGAGTTGCTTGGATATTGAAAGGTTGTGCTTCTCCCAGGGTCACTCATCTAATCAGTCAGTCAGCATTTGATTCTGGGACTGGCTTTCTCTCCACTCTCCCAATGCCTGCTGCCCAGCTCTCTGTCATTTGATAAGCACACCATTATGGAAATGATTCAATGGAAGAAGTCCAAGCAGAAGCCATGGAGACCACCATTCCGGGTGATATCTCCCTCAGAGCCTGTCTTATTCCTAATTCCTAGAGCCTCATTCAGAATTGTCTGCCAATTAATTCTCTGTTGGAAGGGATGATGATGGCTTAAGGCTGATGTCTTGGGGTATCCCCCTTCCTTGGGGACTCTGTATTACTATAAAGGGTTCTTAGAGTATCTAAGATCTCTCAAGATTACCAAAAAGTCCACTTGTCTATCTTAGTGTATATAAGATTTTTGAAGAGTTGTAGATTAAATTTCAGACATGTTAGGTAGAGTAGAATTTCTGGATGGGGGAAGGATCTTCTCAGAGCTTCTTCTTATATAATAGCAGTTAGGAATCCTGGGTCCTAGTCCCAACTGCCATTCATTCATACAGTAACTGTGGGCAAATCATATTCCCACTCTGGGGCTGAATTTTGTCCCCTTTAAATGTATTGGATTAGGTTGCCCCAAAGTTTCCCATCCCCACTGCTGTAACGTTCTGGTTTCCATGACTATAAAATAGAAAATTATTTCTTTGAGGAAGTGCTCCTTCCCTTTCCCTCCCCCAGCAGTCCCAGGTCTGGCTGCCTGGCAAGACCATAGGCTTCCAAATTTTCCCTGCAGCTGCACCGCACACACACACACACACACACACACACACACACGCACACATACGCACACGCACATGCACACGCACACACCACCCAGCTACCACTAATTTCTCCAGCTGCCATGATAAATGGCTTTGTCGGCAAAATGACATCTTTCTAATCTGCCAAGAGACAGCCTGGATCCTCTGAGGAGGGAGAACTCGCTGGCACAGTCTGGGCAGCCAGGACACAATGAGTAGGAGTCTGGAGGGCAGGGGAGAAGAGCGGGTTTTTAATTCAATTTTCACTTTCAATTAAAACTTGAATGTTACTGGAATTTTTTTAAGTGACTACATTATGAAAAGACTTACAATTCATTTTCTCACCATCTCTTTCTGTTTCTCTCATTTTCCTTTCTGGGAAGGCTCACCAGAGTTCAGAAAGACCAGCCTCCTGCCTCTGAATGGAGTCTATCTAAGTCTTCCAAGACATAATACTTTTTTCTCTGGATTTTCTGATTGGACCTTTCTCCCTCCTTCTCCTTTCCCATGTCTTTCCCACTCTTTCCCCATCTCTTTTTTTCTCTTGTCCTTCCCTTCTTTGTCTCCTCTGCCTTTTCTCTCTTCCTTGCCCTGCATTCCTGTCTTATGTCTCTTTTTCTCCCTCTTTCCTTTTCTCATTTTTCCTTCTAACTCTGTCTCTCCCTCTTCCCTTCACTCTCTCTCTCTCTCCTCTCTGTCATGATCTCTATTTAAAGATCAATTTATGGAAAATGTTAAAGATAGCCAATGGAAAAGTTTTAGGAATCATTCTGGGGCAAGGCTTGGGCTGGTAAGTGGAGCAGATATCAGGTGCCAGGAATGGAGGCGTCAAAGTCAGGGATCTGGTATTCCTCATGGTAATTGAGTACCATGGCTAGGGACAAGGATGGAGAAGGTAAGGACCAGAGATGGAGGGGAAGTAAATATTACAAGTGAAGGGAGGTCATCGTGAAGCTAGGTCTAGGGACAGGCAAGGCAGACACCTGCCCAGAGCTCATGGATGATGATAACAGACATGTCGATTCATTACAAAGTACATTTGGAGGAAACTTGATCTCACTAGATGGTCTCAGCTATCTGGCATGGCGGCCTGTTGTAGAAAGAGCGATTCTGTTTGGAGCCAAAAGAACAAGTTCAAATCCCAACTCTGCCATTTGTGTGACATTGGACAAAGTCAGCCACCATTTCTCTGGGCCCCATCTGTAAAACCCAGGGCTTTGAATTCGATGCTCTCTGCGATCCCTTCCAGCACAAAATCCCGTGATATTAGCAAGAGGGAAGACAAAGACAGCAAGAGACATAGGGGGGGCTTATGAGACAGAGAAAGGTAGCAATAGGAAGCCTACAAATCAGAGGCCAGGAAAAGTGGGGGAGGGCTTAAGCTCAGGGGTCCCTATGCTTGGCAGTTGAGCATAGTACAGTGTGTTGCTGCCACCTCCTGGTGAGAATCCCAGCCTCTGTGCTTGTCCATTGGCAGAACGGGCAGTTCTCAGGGGGAGGCAATTGAGGGTGGACACAATCTGTAAAGCTCCTATGTGTATGTAGGTCAGGAACATGATACAAGCATGTGTCACACCAGACTGCCGCACAAGTGGCGTGAACCCCTACTTATATGGAAGAAACTGTTTAAGGGATGTAGGGACCCTGGAAAGGTACTCACTAACCCCACCCCCAATTCTCCCCTGTAGGGAGCTTCCACAGTTACTGGTCAGCTCACCCATTAACAAAGCCCCATCGTTATCTGGACCCTCATCTCCCAGGAGCAGTCAATGGTGACAGCTTCAAGCTAAGGTAGCCATGTCACAGAGCTGTCACAGAGACATGAAAAGCATTTGCCTCTGAGCCTGTTCAAAATCCTGGTCTACACTTGCAATCCATTCATTCACTTATTCCCACCTTTTTTAATTCATCTTCGCTCCGGGATTTTTTGGATGTGACCAATGTGGAAAATTGTTTTCCTTGACTATGTGTATGTTGCAAGAGTCTTGTTTGTCTTCCCCTTTTGTTATTTCCAGTGGAGGTGGTTAAGTGGGAAGGAGAGAAAATAGATTTTTATTCACTAAAAAAATGAAATCATTCTCCCTCCATTCACTCATTTACTGCTTTCATCATTCATCTGATATATATTGAGAATTTTCAACGTTCAGATGACTTTCCTGACAACATTTCTGTCAGTGGACTATAATAAATAATAAAGATAGATAGATACATACATAGATACAGAGATGGATAGATAGATAGATAGACAGACAGATAGATACATAGATGGATAGATTGATAGGTAGATAGATAGAATTACTTTCTAAGTTTTGCAAAACACTTTAGTATTAAGAATTGCTAGTGTTTACATCAGGCTTTAAAGTTTGCTAGATGATTTATAAGCTCATCTAGTTTAATCCTTACAATAACCCTGTGAAAAAGATGCCATTATTAGGATTATTTGCAGATGAAGAAACTGAGGCTGAAAGACATTAAGGGATTTATCTATAGTCACACAGCCTGAGGCAGGATTCGAATTCTGGCCTTCCTGATTCCAGGTTCCACTCTGTCCCATATATGGCAATACCTTAAGGATCAATAGGGAAAAAAAGACCATAGTAATGATAATAGTAGCACAAATTTATATAGTGCGTTACAATTTACAATGCTCTGGAGATACATAGTTCATCTCACAAGGTCTGCACAAGCAGCCCAATTTTGGAGAGAAAATCCACAGTCTTGCACACATTGAGAAATGGGATGGACCTCAGACTCCTCTTGTTTAATCCCCTTTCATTTTACAAATGAGAAGAGGGATGAAATGAATTATCCAAGGTGACATAAGCAGAGTCAGGATTGGAACTCAATTGGAGAGACAGAGACAGAGACAAAGACAGAGACACAGAGACAGACAGACAGACAGAGACAGAGAGACAGAGACAGACAGACAGGAAGACAGAAAGATAGAGAGAGGAAGAGAGACAGAAGGGGAGGGAGAAGGAAGGGGGAAAGAGAGAGGAGGAAGGAAAGGAAGGAGAGAGAGATGGATAGACAGACAGATAAGTGGATAAATGAACAAAATGCAGAATGAAAAAAATTAATGCATGAATTAAAAAACAAATCAAACTGTCAAGGAACAGGGCTTGAGGAAAAGATGGACTGAGTCTAACTAGACAGTCAAGTCCCTGAGAGCAACGATTGCTTCGTTTTCTCTCTCTTTCTCTCTCTCTCTCTCTCTCTCTCTCTCTCTCTCTCTCTCTCTCTCTCTCTCTCTCTCTCTCTCTCTCTCTCTCTCTTTCCCCATAGTTTGAGAGGGACTATGAGTCAGAGATGAAGAGGGAGAAGGAGAGAAATGGGGGGAAGGGAGAGAGGAAGGAGGGAGACAGAGACAGACAGACAGAAAAGGGAAGAAGGAAGGGAGGGAGGGAGGGAGGAAGGGAGAAGAAAGGAGAGAAGGAAGGAGGGAGGAGGGAGGGAAGGAGGGAAGGGAAAAGGGAGGGAAAAAGGGAGGGAGAAAGGAAAGAACTAAAGCAGGTGATGTTGCCTCTTCTAGTCTATCTCAGTCTTGGACAGTGGGTAAAATCATCGAATTCTAGCATTTTAGAGAGCTGGAAGAGACCCCAGGGAGCTTTTAGTCCAGGTATTCTAAATTTGAGGAAGCAGAACTTTTTTATTATTTGAAAAACTGTACCTCAGAATGGTTGGTTTCCATTGTAATACTATATAATTTACATTATACATTTAAAAATACAGTTCTGAGAAAGGTTCTTAGGCTCCAGCAGTGTGCCAAAGGGGTCCAGAATACAACAAAAGGTTGAGAACCCCTGGACTACTTTGTGTTCTTTCAGCATCTCCAGCCTCCACTCGAAGACTGTTGGTGATGATGAGAAACTCTCTCAGCGGTCATTTGGCCCAAGGCTTTGATTTGATAGATTAGAGAATCATAGATGGAATGGTAGAAAGGATCTCTGAGAACATTATCACTTGACAGATGAGGAAACTGAGACCAGGGAGTTTAAGTGACTTGTCTGGAGGATTGATCAGTTATTTAGGGTCAGTCGTGGAATTTGAACTCAGGCCTTCAGAATCTTGGAGAAGCCTTCTCTTCCTCTATAAGGCCTCAGCGTCACAAAGACCATGAGACAATCCACACAAGTGGAAACTGCCCACAGGAACACGCCACATTGCCACACAGATGGCTGACCAGTCAAACAGCCGGCTGCCATCGGAGGGTTTGGCTGGCCTTTGCCAATGTGCTGGAACTCTCTGAATCTCCCAGAAACCTGCTACACAAGGGCCCTGGTACTGACGCATTCAGCCAGCACGCTTGGGTTCTCTGGCAGGGCCGCTATTGGGCCGGGGTTTTCTTAGGCAAACACAGGGCTGGGGATGCTGTTGGGCCAGCTTGGTTAGGAGTGAGAGGGAGAAACCTGAGCTTCCGGCTGGGGGGGCCCTCCCAGTCAGGACTACTGGAGCAAATCAAGAATTCTTTTTGCAAGGCTGAGGTGGCAAAAGGGAGAGAAAAGATCTTGCAAGTGGAAAGGACTCATTTAACCCCTGGTCTTGCCTCTAAGTGATCCCCTAGCACATCAGTCAGTCCCTCTGAGCATCTCCCCCATCAGAACAGCTCCTGCTTTTGCCTTCAGAGCATCACCATCAAGGTTCCCCAGACCTTTTGGACTTGCTGCCTCCTGATCGGTCAACTCTCAGTCCTCAGTAACAGACTCTCCCAGACCTAGGAAACACTTTGGGCCAGGCTTGGGTTTCCACTCTTAAATCATACACTCTGGTGTGATCACTTGCTCTTGTCTGACCTTGGTCTTCAGACTCATTGAGGTCATTCATTTCTCAGGAGAGATTTTTCACTCTCTATTCTAAGATGTCAATCCTCCTCAATATTCATTCCCCTTTAGATTTTCCTTTCTAGTATCTCTTGTTCATCTCTTTCCTTCTGTAGTCCCCACAGTCAGGCTATCTCCAGAGCCAGGAATATTTAAAAAACAAACAGACATGGCTATTCCTTCTGAATGATTCTGTCTCTCCCCCACTTCAGACAGAACCTTCCAACAAAGAAATACAGTGAAGCAAAAGAAATCAATACGTTGGCCCCTCGTTTCTTTCAAGTCCACTCCATGAAACCTGCAGGGTGATTCCCCATCACCACTGCTACCAGTAATAGAGCCCTTCCTCCCGAAATACCTTCTATTTCCTTTCTATCTACTCCATTCATATTTATGTGTGTGTGGTATATTCCTCAATAGAATGTATACTGCTGCAGAGTATAGATTGTTTCCCTTTGTTTGCCTTTGTATCTCAAGACCCTGTAGGAACAGTGCCTGTTACAATGTATATGTGCATGTGTATACATATATGTGTGTATGTGTATATATATATATATATATGTATATAGTAGGTGCTTCATAAATACTTGTTGATAAGATCATAGACTTAGATCCCAAAGAACTACTAAGGAGCATTTATAACCACTCCACCTCCCTCTCCATTTCATAGATGAGAAAACAGGCTCAGAGAGGAAGCGATCTTCCTAAGGTCACACAGAGACAAAATGGCAGAATGGGACGACGGAGACTCTAAATTCAAGCGTGTTCCCCCGCTCACCTTGTGTTAGGATCCCTTGCTCACTCCATTCATTCACCAGACTCGGCGCATTTGGAGATAAATTTCTCAGGCCGTTAATTTCATCACCGGCTCTCGCCTTGGATAGAGTCTCTTGTGAATTATTGGTCCTTTCACCTGTCACTCTTCATTGGCTGCCCTTGTTACTCTGTGGTACAAGGCTTCCCCGAGCGATGTGGGCAGCTTTCCCCTGCTCCCTCCTTTGTGATTTTCAGGCTCTCGATTAGATCCTCCAGGATCCCAGCAAACCTTCTTCCCTCAGTTGGATCACCCATCCCTGGTCAGGAGTCTGAGCATAAATTCTAAAGCCCATCTCGGAAAACCAGCTCTCCCACACCATGTTCTCAGGCTGCTCTTCACTTCCTCGACCTGTCTTTCTCTCCCAAATCCCTTGCCTCTCTGCAAGTAGTGTGGGAATAACAGCTCTGCCTTTCAGGGATTTAGTTTGTCTTTTTGCCTCCTCCCCAAGACTTCACAAAATCTCTGTGATGCATTTTAGGTTCCTTCTGGAGGCATCATTTGTCCCCATATGAATAACCAGGCTTGGGCAGTGCCTGTCAGTTCTGACATGTCTCAGGAGGCTCTCTGTCAAGTCCTGAGTGCACGTCCCAGGAATTGGGCAGACTTCTGGGTTGTTTATGTCGGGTTGGCAAATAGGCACCTTCGTGCCCCTTGGCAAAGAGTCTCCAGGACCCACTATTCCCCTCTCCTTCCTCTATCCATTAGTCACTGACCTCTCGCCTTAGGGTGATCAGAGATCCTTCTTCCCTTCCTTCTCTGCCTCCCATTCTTCATCCCTACAACTCCTGGTTTCCTCTGTCTCTTCACATCTTTTTTTTCCTCCTCCTTTTCCTTATTAAACCATTTCTATTTTTTCCCAGGAAGCACTTTCTTCTGATGACCTAGAAATCGGAGCGATGTTTCTAACACCCGTCACCTTTTCCTTCAGGACAGAGACTAACGTGTCCCCTCAGTGCACACAGGGGGATTTTTGGTACTAATAGAAGCAAAATTCTCTTTGCCCTCCACTCAATTCCATTTTAATTCAATGCTCATTAAAGAGTGACTGTGGGCAGGACATTACGCTGGATACTAGGGATGCCAAGGGGGAAAAAAAGATGAAATATGTTCTGATCTGGAGAACATTCTGCTGGGAAGATACAGGATGAACACAGAAAACGAAACACCGTAGAGGGGAGGTGATGTATATGGGGGGTGAGTGGGAATGGAAAATGGGGGGGGGGGAGAAGCGGAGGGGGGATGCTTTGATTTTGACCAGGGATTTCACTTAGGAAGGGAACTCTGATTAAAGAAGTTTCCTATGCAAAACAGATGGGCAACTGTTTTAAAAGTTATCTGAGTCATTGAGGTATTAAATGCTCCCACAGCTTACAGAATCAGAGACAAGATCTGAACCCACTATAGTGCGGTGCCATTGAAAGGAGAATTGGACCTGAATCCCGTATGACCTTAGACTTGTAAATTAAAGGGGTTGGACATATGTGCATCCAATGCCTCCATGATCTTATAAATCGTGCCAGGCAGCTAGGAGGCGCTGCAAGGGATAAAGCACCTGGTCTGGATCAGGAAGACTCATCTTCCTGAGTTCAAATATAGTCTCAGACACTTACTAGTTGGGTGACTCTGGTCAAGTAACTTAAACTTGTTTGCCTCAGTTTCCTCACCTATAAAATGAACTGGAGAAGGAAATGGCAAATCCCTCCAGTATCTCTGCCAAGAAAACCCCAGTCACAAAGAGTCAGAGAGGACTGAACAACAGACACGACTTTGGGGTAGGAAGGGGGATTGGTTATTCGAGACTCTGTGCAGAAGGAGCACCTGAGGTATCTTTTAAAGAAAACTAGAAATTCCAAGAATTTAGTCCTTTTTTTTTCTCTTTTCAGAGCCTCTCCTGGCAAAACCTTATGGCAAACCAGCTCTTTGCAATAACAGTGGCCAGAATTTATATGGATTTACATTTATATAGCATTTAGATAGGTTTACAAATATCTCTATGATCTCCATTTTATAGATGAGCAAACTGAGGCAAATGAAGAGTAACTTGCCCAGAATCACACAATTAATAAGTGTCTGAGGCCAGATTTGAACTCAGGTCTTCTTGGCTCCAGGTCCAGCTAATCCCATCTCACAAGCATGTTACCTGTGTGATTTTGGACAAGGAACTTGACCTCTTAAACCTCAGTTTCTTCATCTGTAAAATGGAGGGATTGGCCTCCTTGTAATAAAAAACAATTGGGACTCACGATCAAGGCTTTGTTATTCCTGACAGTTTCTGGGCTTTTCTTAGAAGCTGAGGCAAAACAATGTGCTCAGCTGCCTTTAATTGTCAGTCAATGTGTTCCTGTCTTAGCCTAAAGACAAAAGCCAAGAGGAGCTGATCCAAAGCAGAAATGTGATTACCCAATGAAAATTCCCTCCCCATCACCATGGGGCTAAAAACCTCGTGACTTCCTTGAGTATCCTTGGCCAAAGGAATAGGCTTAGAGACCAGCATGACCTCTTCAAGGTCTGTGATTCAGGCAGACGCCAAATGTAGAGGAGGGAGCTTCCCACATCCTGGGGTCATTCGACTCGCATTTAGAAAGTCCCTTCTAGAGTGTCTGCCATTAAATAAGCGTACAAATGGGGCCTCAGATACTTGACACTAGCTGTAGGAAGGAAGGAAGGAAGGGAGGAAGGGAGGAAGGGAGGAAGGGAGGAAGGGAAGAAGGGAGGAAGGAAGGAAGGAAGGAAGGAAGAAAGGAAGGAAGAAAGGAAGGAAGGAAGGAAGGAAGGAAGGAAGGAAGGAAGGAAGGAAGGAAGGAAGGAAGGAAGGAAGGAAGGAAGGAAGGAAGGAAGGAAGAAAGAAATCTGAAAGAAAGAAGATGTAGGTGAAACTCTAGAGTTCAACAAACTTTTTGAGTTCCTAGTCAGCGCAGAAAAGAGCCTGCCCTCAGGGAGCTTCCATTAGGCTGGGTGTGGGGAGGGGATGACACTCAGAAAGAGCATCTAATAGGCTAAGACTCACTACTTGGACCTAGTCAGGCCCACTGATAAGTTCAAACTCGTGGAGGGACCTTGCTGTCACTGAGCCCAGGGAATGCTGGGAAACTTTGCCATCCTTGCTCCGCCCACTTTTCCCCCACTAGAAAGGACTCTGCTACCTGAGTCAGTCTGGGATAGCTTGGCAAATTTGGCCCAAAGCCTGATAAACCTTGTGGGAGGAGGGGGTGAGTGTGGGAGAGACAGAAGAGGCTATGCTGGCTCTGCAAGCTGAAGGGGGTGGGGCAGGGAGAATTAGCATGGATCCTGAAATCTGCAGATTTTTCTCTACCTTAAAATAATAATTTTCATAATGATGATCTATCATACTGATTGCTTATTTTTCTATCCAGCCTTAACATTTATACTGTTTTCCTCAGAACAATGTGGGGAGGTTGGCCATATTACGTGACCTTTCCCCTATTTGACAGATGAACAAACCAAAGGGCAGAGATGGCTCAAGGTCATATGGTTAATTAGGTCCCAGCACAGAAGCTTGAACCTAGGTCTTGGGAATCCAAAACCAATTAAAAGACCACACTGCGGGCGTATTTTTTCACCAAAAAGACTCCTCTCTGGAACTGTGGCAGGATGGGGCTCTTTAAGGCAGATTCTTCCGGGTAGGGGGTAGCAACAAAGTGCAGATTCTGAGACTAATATGAAACATTTCCTACCCCCAAGAAGCTTGTATTTTATGGGAGAAATTCATATTCCATTTAGGTCTCCTAGTGTGCGGTAGGTACTTAATCAATGCTTGTCACCTGCTGCCTCCTGGCACAAACACTGTGGACCCTGAGTGAACAATGGAGCTTCAGAAAATGTGTCTATTTCTTTTGCTTTACTTCATTTCTTTGCAACTAGATTCTATCCAAAGTCGGGGTCGGGGTGGGGGGAAGAAAGTTATTAGGAAGGGATAGACAGCTTTGGGTTGTTTTTAAGACCCATGTCTCTGAAGTCAGAAGCTGGGGGTTCAAATCCTATCTTTGAACTATATTCCCTGTGTGACCCTGTGGACCCCAATTTCCTCATCTCCAAAAGGTGTGGATGGAATAATAGCCAAAGGCAGCATTTAAGGAGTGCTTTAAGAGTTGCCAAGTGCCAAAGGATATGAACAATTTTCAGATGAAAAAATTAAAACCATTTGTTTAGTCATATGAAAAAATGCTCTAAATTACTATTGATTAGAGAAATGCAAATTAAGACAACTCTGAAGTACCACTCACACCTCTCAGAATGATTTAAGATGACAGGAAAAGATAGTGCGGAATGTTGGAGGAGATGTGGGAAAACAGGGACACTAATGCATTGTTGGTAGAGTTGTGAACTGATCCGATCATTCTGGAGAACAGTGTGGAACTGTGCTCAAAAGTTATCAAACTGTGCATACCCTTTGATCCAGCAGTGTTTCTACTGGGCTTATATCCCAAAGAGATACTAAAGAAGGGAAAGGGACCCGTATGTGCACAAATGTTTGTGGCAGCCCTTTCTGTAGTGGCCAGAAACTGGAAACTGAGTGGATGCCCATCAACTGGAGAATGGCTGAATGAGTTATGGCCTATGAATGTTATGGAATATTATTGTTCTATAAGAAATGACCAACAGGATGATTTCAGAGAGGTCTGGAGAGACTGACATGAACTGATGCTGAGTAAAGTGAGCTGAACCGGGAAAACACTGTCCACAGCAACAAGATTATGCAATGATCAGTTCTGCTGGACTTGGCTCTTTTCAACAATGAGGTGATTCAGACCAGTTCCAGTGGACTTGTGAGGGAGTCATCTGTACCCAGAGAGAGAACTATGGGGACTGAATGTGGATCGCATCATGGTATTTTCACCTTTTTGTTATTGTTCGCTTGTTTTGTTTTTCTTTCTCATTTCCCCCCTTTTTGATCTGATTTTTCTCATGCAGCATGATAACTGTGGAAATATGTATGTTAGAATCACACATGTCTAACCTATATTGGATTGCTTGCCATCTGGGGTGGGGAGAGGGAGAAAAAAATTTGGAACACAAGGTTTTGCAAGGATGAATGTTGAAAACTATGCATTTATTTTGAAAATAAAAAGCTTAAAAAAGAGTTGTCGAGTGCTTTATGTATGTTATTTCATTCAATCTTCACACCATTCCTGAGAATGTTATTCCCATTTTACAGCTGAGGAAACTGAGGCTGTGCGATTAAATGACTCGTCCAGTGTCCTGCAGATTTGAACTCAGGTCCTCCTGATTCCACACTATCCTTTCAAACAGAGATGGGTGGAAAGAGAGCTAGTGACGAAGGGCAGAGCTCTCCATCCTAAAACCAGTCCTCCAGGTCCCCTGCTGATCTCGGCCTCCTCCAGGCCTCCTGCCTGTCTCTCCCCGCCTCTGAGCCCTTCCCACTGGTGTTGTAACTGAGAAGGGGGGACAGCTCCAAAGACCCCCAGCAGAGAGTGAACCCTTGGTGTCTAGGTGTGGGGAAAGGTGAGCCGGGGAGCAGAGGGGCCCCCCCAGGGAGTGAGGAGGGAGAGTGGATTCCAGAGGAGAAGGTAACCTAGCAACCGCCACCTGGAAAGTAACAATGCAAATAGCTCTGGCCACACAGAACTCTGGGAACTTCTGTTTTCCCTGAGCCCCGACTACACACGGATTCTTGCCCACATGGTCGAGTTGACAGCCCAAGCCGTGAGTCGGGGATCTGCTCTAAGAACCGAGGCCCTAGGCAGGCTTGGGGGCCGCCTCCTCCCTCTGGCCCCCGGGGGAGCCGTGGCAGAGCTGTGTGGCAGGGCTGGCGAGGGGAGGGAGAGGGCAGGACGGAGCCATGAACTAGAGCCAGAAGGCGAGATTGGTTTGGGGGCAGAATCTCAGCTGCCCTGCTGTGCGGCCTTGGGATGGTCTCTCTGCCCACCATCTATGAAGTGAAGGAGGTAGGACAGCCACGAAAGGCCCTTGTGGCTCCCAGACCCCGGACTCCCTTTTGGTTCAAGTTTGGTGGTTAGGAAGAGGTGGGTGAGGCTGGGAGTCTGAAACTGAAGAAGTGCAGGGAGAGGAAGAAACGCGGACCCCCTTTCCTCCGGATCTCAGGGCTCATGGCCCCCTTAGGAGGCCGGTTGGGGAAGGAGGGGTCGCCTTCCCTGTCCTGCTGTCCCAGCACAGCCACGGGGTCCCTCGCCAGCAGAGGTGGGGGCTGAATGGAGAGGAGCCATCCCAGGCGTGGAAAGCCACTGGGGAGAGAATGGGGAGGGGATGAGCCAATTTGGAGGGAGGAGTTCTGGGCTAGCCTGACAGGGGCAAGGGTCCTCCTGGCTTTGTGGAGGAGGCCCTGTCCCTTCCCAAGGCTTTCCCTGGGAAGCCCCTGGCTCTGCCTGGAGAAGGTGGACAACCCATCTCCAGGGGCTGCTGAAGCCAGAGGCCCCCCAGCCCGGGCTCGGGGAGACCACAAGAAGTTGATAAAGCTTCAGGTGGCTACCCAGAGGCCTCCCCAGCCCAGGCTCTGCCCCTGACTGTCTCATTCAGACACTGCTACCAAAAGCCACTTGCTCTTGTTTTAGAATCCTGAAATGGCTACAGAAGTCAAGAAGGACATGGAGGACCCTTCTCCGCCAGAGTAAGTTATTACCCACAAGTAAACAGGATAGGCAGTAGGAGCCAAGGAGGGATGTGGAGGGAAGCCAGGGCTCCTTCCCTAGTCTTCAGTGGGGCACAACTATCCGCCGACAAAGCTGTGAATGCTTCGGTCAGTTCAGCTGGAGGTACAAGTGTCTGCTGTGTCCTGGCACTGACCGTGGGAGGGGACACAAAGTTCGATACTAGACCACACACTTGGTGAGGGCAGGCACTGGGCTTTAAGTAAGCTTTGAACCTCTGCTGGAGCTGGTACATCGGATACTTCTTCATGCTCATTCCTTGAATATTGGTGAGTTTTTAAAGTTGTCATTGGTGCTCTCCTCCCAGGGATCACCCCCCATCACTCCAAAAAAAACCCCTCTTGTCACAAATAAATTAAGCAAAGCAAACCCGCCACTGGGCCGTGTCTGACAATGCATGCCCCTTTCCTCATCCACAGTTCACCACTCTTTGCCAAGAGGTTAGAACTTACTTTGCTGTTGAGAAGACTAAGTGCAGAGGAAAGACGGCTATATTCAGGTCAGATAGACTGGGATCAAATCCCACTTCTAATGCCTGAGTAGCACTTTTGGACCTCAGTTTCCTCATTTGTAAAATGGCACCTCCAACATTGCTTCCAGCTGGAGATGAATGATTCAACAATCCAAAGGCCCCCCTGGGGTTGTACTCAAAGATTACTTCCAGCCCCCGCCCATGGCGCCTGCTCCCAAGGACCTCTCTTCTTCCCCAGTGGTTTTCTTAGACATTCTGTGGCACCTTGACTATTGTATGAGTATAACTCTGACACCTGATAATCCGAAGGAAGGGAGGGTTTGGGGTCTGGGATTCGATGAGCAGAAAGCACTTCCCAGGGGATTGCCAGCTACCAACACCCAGCGGCACCTCCTAGGCTTGAGAGTGTCTGAAATCTCGGCTGGAGGGCTCAGAGGCAGCCCTGGAACTCAGACCTTCCTTTCCCTGAGCCAGCCTTCTCGCCACCGTAGCCACGCTGCCCCCATATAAGCCACTGGGATGGGGGACTCCTTACAGACAGAAAGGAACAAGCCGCAAAACCTTCAGGAGAAGGATGTGTCAGAGGGTGGCTTTCAAAGATGGGCAGGAATTGTATCAACAGAGGCAAGGAGGGATGGCCAGTGGCCTAGGGAAGACCGTGAGAAGCCACCAGAGGCAGGAGGTTTGGGGCATCTTAGGATCTGAGGTGGGCTGGGCCCAGAAGCTACCCCTGAGGCCTAAGGGGCCTTGGGGGCCTGCCCGAGCCAGAGCCCAGCAGGGGGCTCCCACCAGGGTCTTGGGTCAAGCCGGCTCACCGGGCTCCAACTCCCAGCTCCCCAGGCTGCCCGCTCTGGGCTACGTGGTTCCCAGGCTGGGGCTGGAAGGCCCCTGGGGGCCTCTGAGCCCAGCCCTCCATTTTACAAATGAGGAAACTGAGACCCAGGGAGGTGGAGGCTTGACTGAGCTCGCAGAGGTAACAAGTAACAGAGGAGGGATTCCAAACCCAGGGTGCAAACTTTTCCCACCATCAGTCGGCGAGAGGGACGGCCCCCACCCAGACCGTCTGGACCAAGGAGACACACACAAACACATGCATACACATACACACAGAGATATACACATACACACGCAGTCATACATTTGCACACAAAGGCGCACACACACACACACACACACATACACACACACCCCTGCTCCTTCCCATTCACCCCATAGCTACCTATCACTCCCCACCCCCTGCCAACTGAGTTTGTCCCAAGCACCAGAATCCCTGACCGTGGTTCCCTGGGTGACCTTGGGCCATTCACCAGCCTCCCCTTAATGTGAGGGGAACCCCCGGGGTCCTGCCAGCCTCGGAGCCGTGCTCCTGTTACTGCCCCCCTTCCCCATCTGTAAAATGAAGGCAGTAATTAATATGCCCTGAGCCCCGCCAGGCTCAGCGTCACTGCAGGGAAGTGACCCTAAGCGTTCCCCAGAGCCGCCGCTGGCTGGGTGCGGATGCTGGCGCCCACCCAGCTTTGTGTCTGGGAGCTGGCACTGCCCACGCTTCCAGACTTCTGCTTGCCGCCCCGCCCCCTTCCCCGTCTCCAGAGTGGGAAGTCCCCCTCCTCCGGTCCTTAAGACCCCAACCCCTCCCATCTCGGTTTTAAATTGCCCCCGCCTCTCTGTCCCTGGCCATTTGGACGAGCAGGTGAGTGTTAACATCCTTTGCCTTCTGGAGTTTGGAGATGGTCTCTGGGTTTGGACAATAACCTGGAATCTCAAGGCAGGAGACCTGAGTTCGAATCCTATCTTTGCCGCCTCCTAGCCATGGGACTCCAGACACATCCCTTCTTCACCCCGGGCGTCAGTTTCCCCCTGTGGAGAATAATGGGGTTGGGACTAGAAAAGCTCTCAAGTCCCCTCCAGAGCTAACGTTCTGTCATGGTTTGATGGCATGTGGGAGAAGCAGAGAGAGAACCAGGGACCGCCTAGCTCCAGAGGCAGAGAACCTTGGACTACATTTCACCTGTGGGGCTTGCTACCTTGGGCAAGGCTCCTCACCTACCTTTCCTGGCCTCATCTGTAAAATGGGCAGATCAGACTAGATGGTCTCCAAAACCCCTCCTGCTCTGGCAGGCCGAGATCCCGAGTCCTCATTTTAGGGGGAAAGGGGAAATGAATCAGCTTTCTCTGGCAGCCGGGGATCCCGAGTCCCCATTTGGGGGGTGTGGGTGGGGCAAGTGAACCGCCTTCTTCTGCCTCTCATCCCGTCTCAGGGCCAAGACCAGCTCGTCGAAAAAGGACTTGGTTAAAAAGTCTAGGAGCCAGAGCTCATCCAGACCCAAGGAAAGCACACTGACTCCCAAGAAGGCTGAGATCAGCCTCCAGGAAGTCCCCAAGATTACCCGGTGCTGGTCCCAGGGTCCCTCCCGCTTTGGCCAGCTCAGCCACAACTCTTTCTTCTCCAGACACAATCCTCATTCCCATCGAGTGTCTCACATCCAGGGTAAGTGGGGGAGCCCGTCTGGGGAGGGAGGAGAAGCAGGACAAAAGACAGCAAATGTCAGTGTCTGGGATGGAGGCTGAGAAGTTCAGTTCTCCCCAAACCAGAAATACTCATGAAAATAAGAATAAGAATAAACATTCACCTAGCTCTTTAAGTTTGACAAAGTGCTTTACAAGTGTCTTATCCTCTCAACGACCCAAGGAGATAGATATTATCATCCCCATTTTACAGATGAGGAAACTGAAGCAGAGGCTGCGGTTTGACTAGAGTCACACAGTCAGTGTCTGAGGCAGGATTTGAACTCGATCTTCCTGACCTCAGGTCCAAGCATTCTTGCACTGTGCTACTGCTTGCCTAGAAGCAAAGCCAGTAGGAGGGCCCCAGAAATTCAGGCAACCAGGCAGAATCAGGCCCTAGCTGCTGCCTCCCTTTCCCCCCCAAATCTCTATCAAAGGAGAAACCCAAAAGTTGGACCACTCTTCCCTCCACGTCCCAAGCATGATCCTCCATCCATTAGATTCACCTCCATTTTTAAAATTCAATAGGGGAAATTTAAGGCTTAGAAAACTGAAAGAAAGGCCAGGGAATCGGGAACAGGAAACAAAAATCCTGACCCCTAGGTCAGATGGGACTCCATTCTCTGGGTCAATTTTGGAAGACTCTTGAAAAGACTTAGACCCACAATCTTGCCTGAATATGAATAAGTTTTTTATTTTCCATCTGCTCTGTGCCTCAATTTCCCCACCTATAAAATGGAACTACCAATCCTTTTACTGCTCGCCTCTAAGAACCGTGAGAATCCCATGAGCTAGTGGCTGTCAAATACTAGCTAAACCTCAAATCTCTATGTAAATGCCAGCTTTTATTTATTAATAACGTTCAAGGAGGTTTTTTCCCCGGCTAGAAGGGACCTCAGATGCTCCTCCGCCTTTCTGCATTCAAATGTGAAAATGATGCTCTTCAGAAGTAACTTAAAAATTGCCTTTTAAATCTGGAAGACTGGACATGGGATTTAGTTGGCCTTTGGCATTCAGGGGATATTCTCAGAGGAAGAGACTCCCTGTACTGGAGCTCCCCCAGTCTCCGTCCCATCATCCCTAGAGGTCACAGCTCCAGAGCTCCAAGAGAATGGAGCCATCCTCCCCTCCATCCCTCCCCTCAATGATCGTCCCTGACAGTCGCACAGGCTGCCACCAGGTGGAGACAGTCAGATCCATTGCTCTAAAGAGGGAATTCTAAACCTTAGGCTGTAGCTGGGGATACTTAAAAAGAACTCTGGGAGAAAGACAATTGACCGAAATGGTGGGGTTAACTCCATAGCAATCTCAGGCTCCATTCGGGGAGGATGAGGGAGGGATTGATGGATTATTTCTTGGACTGTTCTCTATATTAATGCTTTTGTCCACGGTTTCTCGTGGGCTCCGTAAGACCCAAATTAGTTAGTCCTTGAGAGCCAGGGACCCCCTTTAAGAAAAGCCCCGAAACACAAGCTATGGGATGAGCACAATAAGAGATTTTCCTGGAGCAATGGCGGGGCTGGGCCAGGAATCCGAGAAAGGGACTCACATCTTCTGGCATCTGGCCCAGAACTGGTCTGTTTGACACCAGGATCCCCAAAGGGGAGAAGCCTGATTCCTCCTCACTCTTTTATGTAGCCATACCTCTGTCCTCCCCCACAGGCTGTATTCTATGCCCTCGAATCTAACTTTAAAAATGGCAGCCCTTTAAATACTTAATGACAGCTGTCCCATCTATCCTACCCCAGGTCTCTCCTTGTTGATTGATTGGGCAAAGGAGAGATCCAGACAGCCTCTGAGGCTTACTGATATTCATTTCCCCTTCTGTTTGAATGTGAATCCCTAACTAAGGATTTTCTCCCTTTTCCATTTGTACATCCAGACCTCAGCTTAGGGCTCTTCCCCTGGCTTAATAAGCGCGTTTTTCATTCATTTACTAGCACTACGTGACCTTGGGCGGTCCACTTGGCCAACCTCTCAGGGATGAAATCTCGGCCTCTGTAAAATGACTGAGGTTGGACTGGGTTGCTAGGATACTTGGTAGCCATGACCCTTTCATCTTAATGACAGCCCATGACATTTTCATTTTCATCTATGGATCTCCATATCTATGTCACTTAGTAGGCACTTAACAAATCTTACTTAACTGAATAAATAAGCATCCAATAAGGGAATGAATAATCCAAACCTCGTTTGCCAAGCCTGAGAAGAAATGAGAGGTAGTTGCATAGAGAGCCGACCTGGAGCCAGGAAGAACTCCATTCGAGTCCTGTCTCTCACACAGACCGGTTGTGACTGAAGGTGTGATTCTGGTCAAGTCACTTAGTTTTTCAGGGCTTTAGGCAATTCTCTAGGGCCATAAGCTTCAGAGAAGGTAACAACACCCTTCGGTAAAGTTAATCCCTTTACCAGGTGTTCTTTATACCATTGAAATCACAGGTTTGTGAATGAATGAATGAATGAATACTTCTCTCCAGTTGAGATTTGTCTCCCTTCTCCTTGGCAGATATTTCTGGGAATCCCATTTGTGCTGTAAGAGACATCAGGACTCACAACTCGCTGCCTCCACCCGGACCCATCCCCAATTTGTCCTTCGGCATGGTAGGAGTACCCCAAGTACAGCTGCCCATCGGAGACCCACAGTCCCTTGTGGAACCCCGCTTAAGCCTGTGTAGGTACAATGACACCCTTCAAAGACATCCCCCTCCAAGAAGTGGTCTTCTTGCCCAGATCTAGGATTTGTAGTGGGTCTTCCTTTTCCCAAGGGTTGCCTCACGGAGGAAGGAAAGGACAGATGGAAGAGGTCAGATTACAAGATAAGATCTGAGAAGTTGTATGATTGGGGTTGGGGGGAGATCCAGGATTTCTCCATTTCCCATATGCCATCCTTCCCCCCAAAAAAAATCTGTTCCTAAGAATCTACAAACCCAAGAATCTCAGAACAGTTCCCTTCATCCCTCTTTCTCAGTCTCTCAGAATTATCTCTCTTTAAAACATAAAGATCTGGTCCTTTTTTGCCTTTCTCCTTAAAAGAAAGGGAGAGAAAGTTTGTTGGGATAAAAAAAGAAAGAGGATATACCTAACTTCTTGCTTCCTATTCTTACTTTTAAAACATGGATGGGACAGGAAGGAAAGGAAGTGTTGACCTCCAGAGAAAAGTTTTTCCTAGTGGAGCCATAACTGGATATTCTGATGCCAGGGGAAAATTCACTGAAGTTGGGGTGGGGACAGGGGGCAGCATATAGATCTAAGGTATAACTTATCCCAGTATGGTGAAAGAAAAGCTGAAGGGTCTGAGGAACTGGGAATAAGGGGTGCACAAAGGGGAAGGAGTTGGGGTGAAAAACATGGTGAGGCAGGTTCTGAACATGGGGGAGAGGGAAAAAGAGTGACCAAGAGGTACATGAAGCATGGGGTCATATCTCTAGAACTAGGAGGGACCTGCAGTCGTGTAGTCCAACCCCTTTATTGAAGAGATAAGACTAGTGAGGTCCAGAGAGGTTAAAATATGAGACAACAGCACAGACATCAACATCCCAATGGTTCTGAACCCTGTAGGTCATCATTGAAGCCCCATTCCCTATCCCTCAACACCAGATTGCTTATTCCCATTTTGCCTTAACTTTACTATCCCCAAATTCCACCCAAACCCTCCTTCCTTTTATACTGTGCCTTCTGAATGCCCGTTCCACAGGCAACAGACTCCTTTGTCTTAAATCCTTTTCTTTCCCTCTTCTTTCCTCTTCGAGCAATCGCACAGCTTCCCTGGTCACCCTTCCCAGTGTTGGGTACATTTTCACTCATTCCCTTTCGGTCATTGGCAGAAGCAGGGGGTTGGAGAACCACTCTTGCACCTCGTCCCACCCATATCCAATCTTGTGCCAAAGGCCTGTCAATTTTTGTAAAGTCTATTGAATGTTTCCTCTTCTTTCCTGATACTACCCCCACCTCGAGTGTAGGTCCTCACCACTTCCAGCCTTTTGGTAGGTCCAGCTGACACAAGTCTTCCCCTCCTCCAAAACACCCTCCATGCAGCCAGTCTGAGACAAAGATCCAATCATGTCGCTCTTCTATTCAATAAAATCCAGTGGTTCCCTATTATTTCCAGAAGCAAATTGAAAATTCTCTTTTGTGTTCAAGGTCCTTCATAATCTATCCCTTACCTTTCAAGTCTTCTTATTTCTTATTCTTATACCTCATTCTTCAATATGTACTTTTTATATATTTTTATTATAGCTTTTTATATACAGACAATATATATGGGTAATTTTTCAACACTGACCCTTGCAAAAACTTCTGTTCCAACTTTTCCCCTCCTTCCCCCCAACCCCTCCCCTAGATGGCAGGTAGATCCATACGTGTTAAATACAACATGCCCTTTTTGACTCAGTGACACTGATCTCTTTGCTATTTCCCAAGCTAGACACTATATCTCTTGGCTCTGGGCATTTTTTCTGGCTGTCCCTCATGCAGGGAATGGTCTCCCCCATCTCTACCTACTGGTTTCCTTGGCTTCCTTTTAGTTCCCACTAAAATCTTGATTGGTTGTTGTCCTTCGTTCTCAAAGAGAACCAAAATAACATCACTATATTAGAGTCGAGTTACGGTCTGTCCAGCTATGACTGATCAGATCAATATGAGCTTAGAATGTTCTTCCACAGGTTGGACACAAATGGTCCCTGTGAACATTTGGTGTGGCTTCTCTAACTTTTCCTATCCCATGCTTCTTCTGAGCTATCTGAGTTCTGCTTTGCTCATAGAGCATGGCACCTTCTGGGCGATTCTGTGCCAGTGTCTCCTATGTTGTACAATCGATTCTACAGTTCTTAAGAGAAATCTTGAGAATATCCTTGGATGACTTTTTCTGACCACCTTGTGAACACTTGTCATGTGTGAGTTCTCCATGAAATTATTTCCCAGCCTGAGAAGCTTGAGGATGATGGAAGGGAAGAATGACAGAAAGGAGAAATCCTGACAGGTTTTCGGTTAGGAAATTCTCCTCCTAGCGCTCCCACTCTTTGTCCCCTCCCCTTGCCTCTTCACTCAGGCTCACTGTCAAATGCCTGGAGAGAGGAGCTAAAGGATCTGGCCTCCAAGGTGGCTACCTTCACCAAGGAAGCAGAGATAAAGAAGAAGAAGGTGAGTGAGAAATGAGACCAAGCGAAGGGATGGATAACAGATGGGTAGAGGGAGGGAGAGTGGGAAAAGATAGGGGAAGGAGGTGAGAAAAGAATGGGGGACAGGGAGGGAAGGGAGAAGAGATTTGGGGAGAGGAGTGAGAATTGAGCTGGGGAGGGAGGAAATTACAGCTGGGAAGGAGAGGGAGGAGGGGAGAAGGGAACATGGAGGAAGAGGAGAAAAGAGTTGGGGGAAAAGGAGGTCAGGAAGACCAGAGCTGGGTAGAGGGGAATAGCTGAAGACATGGTTTGGGAGAAGGGAGGTGGGACAAGGCTAGAGAGAAGGGGGATGTAGGAAGCAGTTTAGGGCCAGAGGAAAAGAGGCCCCTGGATATCCCAGCTTCCTCAGCCACTCCAGGTGGTATCTTAAAATTAAGACCATCAATAGAGTGATTTTGGAATTGGCCTCTTCTTAGCTAAACTAAACTAGCCATCAAAGGTTGTGAATCCAGGTCCTCGCTCCTCTATTCATTAGCTGTATAACCTTCCAACCCCAACCCCCACTTAGCTTTTATGAGCATCAGTTTCTCCATTTGTATGGAGGAATAATTATAAAAATTACACAGGTACCCAAGGGATCATCCAATTCTCTAATTCTATAGGAAAAAAACTTCCAGAGAGGAGAGTGTACTTGTTTAGGGTCAAGAGTCTAGATAGGATGAATTGAGGTCTCTGAAGGCCCTAAGACCACTTCCCTCCTGTTAAGCAAACATGCTAATAATGACGTTTTTGTAAGAGGGAACCATTGCTGCCTTCTCTCTGGGTTGATCAGAGCTGCTGCCCAGGGGAAGTCACTGGGAGCAGAGTTCTCAAGGTCAGAGCAAGGCCACTCTCTGTCTCTCCCTTTTACAACCTGAGCCTTCCCTGGAGCCCAAGTTCATCTGGCTTCTCTTTGTCAAAGAACCAGCTGTTTAGAGCCTTGCTCAAGTTCACATGGGTATTTAAAATCAGGATCCAGTTCCAAATCTCCCACTCTTCCCATGAGACCCCACAAGTCTCCACTGTCAAGAAACTTAAAAGTTTCACGTTGGAGAATAAAAATAGAAACAATGGGGGATAACACTGTCAAACCTTGCCCACAGTAGGCACTTCATAGATATTTGTTCAAAGCTGTGTGGCTGAGGTTGCAAAGGGAGCTGACGCGGGGGAGGTCGGGAAGGTCTTCCAATGGGCCCAGAAGGGTAGGATTGAAACCAGTTGAGACAAGGCAAAGAGACACTTCAGGCTGGAGAGGTATGATGCTCGATGCCCCTCAAATGTTTACATGGCTGTTGGTTGAGTAAAGAATGAGGAGGAGCCCCTCGCCTATCTCTGCTGCTCTGCTCTGACCTTGGAGTCTCCTCCAGAAGAGTCCCAGCTTTGGCACCAGCTGGGTGATTTGAGCCAAGTTCTTTCCCTCCTCTGGCCCAAAATCCTCCTTTTCTTGGCCGGGTTGGGAGCTGAGGTTCCTTCCAGAACTGACCATCTGCAATTCTGTCAGGAGGAAGAGACAGAGAGGTTGGCCCAGTACTCTCCAGAGACGGGGAGGCTCATCCCAGGCTACCTTCGGAACATGACGAGCCGGGCCCCCCGGACCGCCCACAGGGGCTACTATTCAAGCAAAGAGGATGTGATCCCAGTTCTCCAAGACCAAGAACTGCTGGTGAGTCGGAGATGGGGAGGAAGCGGCCAGGAAGGCCCACGCCAGCGCTTTCCAACAAGCCTGATCCTTATCCACTAGGCAGAAGGCGTGCCTTTGTCCCAAGGAGGGCTAGCCTTCACTAAAAGGGATGCTCCTGTGGCCTAGCCTTATTCTCACTCATGTGTTAGTCCAGCTCTGATGAGACCCTGGGCAATAACAGCTTCCTGGGGGTCCCAAAAGGAGGGAAGGGGAAGGAATAGACTCTTGAAACCAAAAGAATGAAGTATGAATGGTGAATAATAATAGGGAGTTACATTTGAGAAATTGAGGTCTCTTGTTGGTTTAATAGCATATAATAAATGGTGTTGGTCTTGGATTAATGAAGCCCTGAGTTCAATTTTTGGACAAGTTAGTCATCTCTCTCTCAGCCTCAGTTTTATCACCTATAAAATGGGGGCGATAATAGCACCAACCTCTCCCAAGGTTATGACAAGGATCAATTGATAAAACATTTTCAAAGTTCTTTGTAAACATTAAAGCACAATATAGTCGGCTATTATTATTCTTGTTATCCTCATGCAAGGGATGTCGTGACCAGCCAAAATCCTTAATCCTTAATCCCTTGAATTCCCAAGCAGGCCACATCCTGATCATTGTCAGATCATGCTCTGGGTGATTCACCCTGAAGTCACCAGTCTCTGGGGTCCTCTGGATCCTCACTCACTCGAGAGCACAAAGCGTAGAAGACCCGACTGAATGTGAATACTTCTCTAGGGAGGCATTAGATTATTTCTCAACACAAATGAGTCTTTTAGCTCACTCTCAGAGCAGGGCCCTAAGGAGAGAGGGAAGCAAATGAGTAAGTTTTGATGGGGAGAGGTTCAGAGCTGGGGAAGGGGTGGGTTCCCAAAATCGCTTTTGTTCTAGCTCATGATTTTACTGAGAAAAATAGAACCATTGCTATGTCTGAACAGAACTTGACTCTGAGACATGGACTTTGGACTTGCCCCCTCCAACAATCACCCTTGTAACAAGGATTCTGAGTTGGAGATTTGTTCTACCTGGGCCCCGAGTCTGGGGCTATCGTTTGGTGGCCCTAGGAGAGGTTGAACCCCTTTTTCTACCTTAAAATGAAAGTGGGAACTTGGGGGGGTGCAGCCTACATAAAGAACAGCCCTAGAGGACAATCTAGGTGGTCAGTCCCATGCTATGAAAGGGGATAGAAATGGAGACACCCTTTGTGGAAAACTATCTTAGCATGTATTCTGAAAATAAAAAGCTATTATTAAAAAATGGAGATACCCTGAGAATGTAGGGAGCTAAAACAGCAACTTGAGCATGTGAACCCTAAACAGTTCTCCCTCCTCCCTGGGGATGGGGCTGAGCAAGAGTTTCCCTTACTCACTCACACGGCACCATCTGACTACTACTTGCTCATCAAGATCCACATGTATTCAGGTATAGTCGTCCAGTTCTAAAAACTGTAATGTCAGTCAGGGCTGCCTAAAAGGGAACAGAAAGGCCATAAATGCCTCTAGTGCTCAGGATAAACAGGCACCAAGATTTCCTGGAGATGGGATGGCAGGCAGGGGAGGGGCGGCACATGGAGAATACCCAACTATAGCTGCGAGCTCTGAACCCCATGATCAAGTACGCTCATGGGTTCAATCATACTGACCTACCCACCGGACTCTTCTGCCAACAGATCCTGGAACTGCTGTGTCAGATCCTACAGACAGACTCTCTGACCGCCATCCAGTGCTGGCTTGTCTCAGCTAGCCCCCGGGGTGAGAGCCTATAGGGTGAGGGGGGACACACTGCGTCAACTGGTCTCAAAAGTCCTTTCCAGCCCTTAAGATTTAGGACTCCTGGGAGCCTCCGTTCTAAGGGGCTAAAACCCTGAGGTTCTATAACTGTGTGAAGCTCTTGGGCAGAGCTCAGATTTTTGGCCAAGTATGGGCCCCTTTCTTTTCCTCATGGATCTCCCATCAGACCCTCATGGAGCAAGAGGATGGTAGTTGTAGAGCCCTGGACTGCCATGGGAGAGGAGACTTCAAAGCAACTTGGGAAAATACAGGGCATTCACTCCTGAAAGACATGTCTTTCAGGAGAAAGACATTCAAGACACATTCCTCTATCAGTGCAAGGTCACATACACACGTATTGGTTTGATTCAATCCCATTAGACAAGCATTTATTAAATACCTACTATGTACATTGTAATATGGTATATATGGGTCAGTTTGCATTGGTAGGGAGAGTTTCCTACATTAAATCAAAGGTCCAGTGTCAAAAAAAATCCCAGATCCCAGGCAAAAAAAAGACAAATCTGGTCATTCTCAAGGCATTGGAGACATACGAGGCAGCACTTAAAGTGAGCCTTGAAGGATACGTGTACATGCTGAGGGATGGAGGCATCCAAAGTGCAGTCAGCTATGGAGATGGAGGGATCATGGGTGGTGATTGCTAAACAGAGTGGGCATGAAAAGTTATAAACTAGTGCCCTGGCTGCCTACAGCCTTAGAGTGGGGGGGAGAGGAGGATGGGGGAAGAAGGGGTCTGCTACAAAGCCAACACAAGGAAGAAAAGGAAGATTTATCTTTCAATCCAGCCCCAAATGCTCCCATGCCAGAGATGGGCTGCTGAGAAAGGTGAACTCTCCTGCGAGGTCCTGAGCATTTGTCCAGATGGGTTCAGAGGGTCGGGGAGGCAGGATGGGGGAACCTGGTGACCACTGGGCACACAAACACATACCCTTTTCCCACTGCCTCCTCTCTCATTGCAGAAAAGGACTTAGTCCTGGGCCTCCTGCAGACCGCTGTGGCCAATCTGATCCCTGAGCCTCTGATAACTTTGCCCGAGGAGAGGATCATCACAACTTGGTCCTCCAAACCCAACAGCCCAGCCTCCATCAGCCAATGCCTGATACCACTTAAGAGTCTGAAGCAAAGGTGAGCCAAACCTCGAGTCTAGCTGGACAGAGGCCCCATGGTGCCATCGGCTCATCAAAAGTCCTCATCAGGGAGACTTTCATCTAACCAAAGCCCAGAAATGGGAAAACCCTTCCAAGGTGGCCCAGCTTATCAGGGCAGACGCTTCACCTGCGATGTCTCCCCCTAGGCTCCTTTTACCCATTTAGTATCCTGGAGGAAATTCCCTTAGGTTGCCCCCACCAAAGTGGGCAAGGCAGATGCTTAAAGAATCTGAGTCCAGACCCTCATTTCACAGAGAAGGCAACTGAGATCCAGAAGGGCTTTGTCCGAGATCCATGAGAATAAAAGGAAGACACAGAATTCTAAAACAAGGCCTTCCTGGGATCCAAGTTGAAAGGGAGCTCAAAGTCTGTCCGGTCAAATGATTGATTCCTGAGAAGGAATGCCCTTTGGAATAACCTCTGTTTTGGTCTTCAAACAGAGCAAGGCACCTGAACTGAGCAGCATTTATCTCAATGTTTCACTTGCCCACATAATTATAACTGGTTGTTGAGGAAGACCTGACTTCAGATCTTGCCTCTGACATTCACAAGATGTATGTTTATACTCAATTCCCTGAACATCTCTGAGCTTCCCCATCTATCAGACAGGCTTAATAATAGTGTCCACCCCAACTGTTGTGAGCTCACAGGAGAGGATGTGTATAAAGATTTCCTTCGCAAATCTTACAGTGGTATATAAATTTCCTGTAAGTTTGGAGAACAAGTTAACATTCCCCATTCTCCAAAAAATCCAGACTTTCATCTTCCCTGAGTCATATTTTTAACATCTTCCATCCCAGAGTCATCATTAGAATTCTGGTATCTATAGCAGAGTTGGGTATAGTCAACTCCTGGAACGAAGGACACAGAAGAAAGTCTCCTTCCCATCTCTGTGACCGTATCCCTGCTCCAACATACTCACAATGGAACAGAAGTTATGGTCACACAGGGAGGGTAGGATGACACCTTAGAGTGCTTTAAGGTATAGTCTCCCCAAACATGCATGTGTACACACACACACACACACACACACACACACACACACACACACAAACCAGGAAGTGATAAAATAGGAAAAGATAAGAAGACTGTCTTCATATCCTGGAAGACTAATAACCTGGAAAGAGCCCTAGTTATCCTCTCCAGTTATGACTCTGTCCTATGCCTATAACTTTCAGAGCCAGTATTCTTCCCCCATTCCTCCCCAGACATCACTCACCTAGAGATCTAAAGGGTCCTATTCTATCAGTGCTTTCACTTATTATTTTCACTGTAATATCATTGACATTACATTGTCAAATTCCTACCCCTTCCCAACCCTTAGAATTTCTCCTGGATAAAAGGGCAAAGTTTCAAAAGGAGATCATTTGGTTTTAATGTAAGGAAAAAATGTCTAATGATGAGATCTGTCCAAAAGTAAAATAGGCTGCCACAGGAAGAAGTGAATAATGGCCTTCTTAGGGAAGGTCTTCAGGCAAAAACTGGAGGACCATTTGTCAGGAAGGTCAGAGGGGATTCTTGGTCAGGTATAGAGACTAGTTGACCACTCAGGCCTCTTCTAACTCTTGGGAATCTGGGGACTAGCCTCTCTCCAGCTGAGGGAGCTTACAGCTGTCTGCACCTCTGCTCCAAGGATTCTTTACCATCAGCCTCCAAATTTCTCAGAATCAATCTTGCCAAATGATGAGGACAATCATTATTCATTACAATTATAATAATAGTAAATCTGGGCAGTCCTAAAAATAATCTACAGTGACCATTCTAGCTTTGCCCTCTTTTAGCTTCTGCAGCTTCTCCTGAAAGGGAGAAGCTGGCCCACCAAAACACTGGGAATGGGCGTTTCCATGGTCCAGCTTAAATGCCCCCAACACACACATACACACACACACACACACACACACACACACACACACACATTCCTTCTCCAATATACACATACTCCTACTCTATGTCCAACTGATTAAATGTCAATAACAAACTTCTTTATGTTTGGTTTTAGTCAAAACAGACCGAAAACAAAGGGAGAATCCTATGAAAAACCAGGTAAAATATATTCCACTCAAAATTCTAAAGATTCAAGTTTCTGTGTTCTGTGGTTATGGAAACAGGGGTAACAAGGCCTTGGCCAAGCCAGGAATTTTCTCAATCTACTGCTTTACATTCCCAGCCAAAGTTCAGAGACTCTACTCACTTTGTCCAGAGGGGCCAGTGTCTGCAAGAAGGGGTCAGTTTGGCCCCAAACCAGCTCCAATACCTCACCACCTCCTCCCCTAGGAGTCACAAAATAGTGACTGAATAGTGCCAAAATCAAATGCCAACTTATTCCCTGAGGGATGTTGGGAAAGTCACTGATCCTTTACTGGCCTCAGTCCCATATGTTACCTTTGGGCTCAAATCCTGTGAAATTGCCTTGAGCCCCTAGTGTGCCTCATTGGGGCATCACTTTAAACTTCTCAAAATATATATATATAGACATTTTCCAAAATACATGTATATATACATTTTTCAATATATATATATATATATAGATTATATTAATTTTCTTCAACTCCCATAATAATCCTATGAGGTATAGGTACCAAAATTGACATGTTGGAATTTTTTGTTTGTTTTGGGGGGTGATTTTTTTAAAAGACGAGGAAACTTAAGGTTTAGGGAGGGAAAGGTCACCTAGTATCCAAGGCAGCTAGTAGAGAGAGGACAGTACCAGATTTGGAACCAGGGTTAATCCTGCTTCAGACACTAACTAGGTGTGTGTCCCTGGGCAAGTGACATCATTGCTCTGTGTCTGTTTCTTCATCTGTAAAATGGGGGTAATAATAGCATCTACCTCCCACGGTGGTTGTGAGGATCTAATGTGATGCCATTTGGACAGTGCTTTGCCTGCTTTAAAGCTCTCTACAAAAGCTAGCCATTTGAGAGAAGAGACAGCTCCTCCATCAAGAAACTCATGATCTTGGTAGGATGTAAAGGTTTAAAATGGCGAATTGTCTGTTTCCAAAATGACCAAGTTCAGGGTTGTGGGTGTAAGCTGTGGAAACTCCTCTGCCTGTCCTGTCCTGGCCAGCCCCCCCTCTTCAGATTCAGACGGACAGACGATCCAGCCCAGATCTTGTAATTTTCATTATGACCATCTGGATACGGTGGGGGGAGCAAAGAAGTGTCCTTCACCCCAACCCAACTTAGTTAAGGGTGGGAGCAACTCAGGAGGGATTTCATGGAGCCCAACCATACTACAATAGTCCTCTCTACACCATCCCCAGCAAGTGACTACCCTCTTATTCTTGAAGACCTATACTGACGGGAAACTCACTATCTTCTTGGGCAAGGCAGAACAAGCTTTGAATGGTGTTTCAAATACTGGGCTAACTTTCTTAGGTTCTCTCACTTATACACTGCATGACTTTTTTTTTTTTGCTGAGGTAATTAGGGTTAAGTGACTTGCCCAGGGTCACACAGCTAGGAAGTGTTAAGTGTCTGGGACTGGGTTTGAATTCAGGTCCTCCTGACTTCAGGGCTGAGGCTCTAGCCACTGTGCCCCCTAGCTGCCCCCACAGCATGACTTTTAAGAATGAAGTAGAAGAAAAAACTTTATGGACATAATAAGTACTTAATAAATATTTTTAACCATCCCCTATCTTTCCACCAAAGCTTAGTTACCAATGAGGCTTGTCAAGGTCCAATTCATAATGTAGCACCAAGAACTGAACTTAAAAGTCCAGAGGTGGGCTGGCTAGAGCTCCTGTCTCTCTGAGAAGATAAATGAATCAGTACAAAGATATAGCACAGTGCCCTAGCACATAGTAGACAATTAATTCATCGCTGGCTAATTAATAATTACTTATAAATAAATGAATAATTGATGATTATCAGTAAATTAATTATGCTGGTTAGTTGATAAAGGGAGGTACTGATGCTTTTGGCAAGAAGGGGGGTCGTCTAGCTTGGAGTTCTCTGTGGCTCGTCGTGGGTCCCACTCCCCTTCTAAGCTTGGATGAGTCAGGCCAAACTCCTGGCCTGACCACGGCTGCCAGAACAGGCTTTTGACTAGCAGGGTAACCATGTAAGTGTGCCAAAGCATCATGAGAAGGAGGGTTTCTCAATCAGGCAGAGGTCCAGCATGGAGAGCTAGGAGAGCAAGCATTCACAATAGAATAGAAGCAGCCTCCCTCCATCCAGGATGAAGGTCTAGAAGGGGTCTGGTCCAACCCTTTATGTTATTTCCTTAACGGGGGAATGGAGAAAGGAAGCTACTTGGCCACAGTCCCATAGGGAGTAAGCTGAAGAGCCAAGATCAGCCCCTCTGACTCCAAGCAGGGCACTCTTGCCTCGGTCTCACCCAGAGCTGGTCTCCATCTCCACAGCAGCGTTTGGGTTGGGGGCATTGAGCGGGTTCCTCCTCCTGCTTTCTCCTTCCTTCCTCTCCCTTCCGCTCCCGGACTCCTTTCTCTCTTCCCCAGAGTGCATCGGCAACGCTGAGGTTCTACAGCTGGGCAATAATATGGAGGAGAGAAAGAAGAAAATGTAATGAGTCCTTGAAGGTTTTGCCTCTGTCTGCACAGGATGCCTGATGCTGGGAGCTGGGGGGGGTCTCCTGAGTGACGGTCATCTGCGTGACTGCTTGGTACAGTCTGTCAAATAAAATACGTTGTCTTTGGATTACGAAGATAACACTGCTGACCCACAATCCCTAGGCCATGCGCTCTGAGTGGTTTTTCCAGGAGAGAGGGTGATCTCCATTGAAGCAGCCCCTCTCCTTCCCAAGGAGGTTCAGGCAGACAGTCTTGCCTACTAGACCTCCTGTATGTCCTTGAGTCCCAAAGAAGCGATTTCCCCTTGCCCCGGCCTAGAAAAGGCTTCTCCCCTAGCTTGGGCAGGTGGTCAGCTCCAGCCAATGAGGATGACTTTGTTGGGTTCAGCCTCCCATCCAGCCCCACCCCCAGCTGTCCATGTAGCCTGCTTCAGTTTAAACAAGGATTTTTCAGACTTTTACTAGGAGTGTAAATTTAGAACTGGGAGAGACCATTTTGTCATCGTCGTGACTCCATTTGGGATTTTCTTGGCAAAGATCCTGCAAGTGGTTTCCTCCTTCAGAGGAACAACCTTAGAGGTTATCAAGCCCAAACTACCTCATTTTACATATGGGGAAACTGAGGCTCAGAGAGAATAAGACAAGGGTCGGAAGTAGAATATGGACTGAGACTTTTCCTATTCCAAGCCCAGCACACTGCCCATTGCCTCTTAGCGGCCCCTTCTGCAGATAGACCCTGGGACAGACACTGCAGTTGCAGATCCCTGCCCTCTGACGAGAACAGATCTGGGGCTCAATAAACCTCACAAAAGGCAGAGTAGAATGGGGGCCATGGACACAGCTAGACAAAATATTTGGATGTCTCTTCAGATCGCACAACTTTATCAGGCATTGTTGGAAAACTCTCCCCAAGAGGATGCTTCCCTGGCCCAAACCCACAGACCAGCCCTACTTCTGCCTTACAGCTCTCTAGGTCCCCTTGGGCCAGCGGTCAGCTGATGGCTATGCCCCCCTTCTCAGAAACTTGTTCTGAATATGCATAGAGTAAAAAAACAAAGGAAACTAGATATTAGTGAAAATAAAGATGTATTTTTCCCATCCAGGTTCACAGACTCTCTAATATCTCTGCACTGAAATGAAGAAACCCTGCTCTAGCGAGGGCCAATCAAAATAAAGCTGGTCTCTCTTTCAATCACTTGTCCACAGCCTTCTCTGTTCAAGCTAAATAGTTCCTTTTCCTTCCAATAAACCTAATGACTCTCCACTGGTTTCCTAATCACAGAAAAGGGAAGGAAAGTGATCACCTGGCCTAGCCCCACCGTAAGGGATACCCAGTCTTTGCCCTTAAGCAGATGCTCCTAGGATGGAGACCTAAAATCCCTCTCAAGTGGGAAACCTGGCCTCCACATGAGCTGCGGACTCTCCTACCCCAGTTTTTAAGCACCTCCCTAGCTTCTGTTTCCCTACCTGAATCCAAAGGGCCACCTACTTCTACTCTTCTTGAAATCAGCTCTGCCCAGGATGGGGTGAAAGGGAAGTGGAATAGGAGAAGAATAATTACTAGGAGACTGAGGCATTGATTTGCCTAAGGTCATTCAGATTTTGAACTCAGATCTTCCTGACTCCATTTTGCTCCTAGTAGCCTCAATAGGGAACAATGGGAGACTTTTGAGTTAGAGGAGCCCATAGAAGTTTATTCTGGCAATGCTACAAAGGATGGAATGGGATACAGAGCAAGACAAGCTGGCTGTTAGGTGGTTACAATAGTCAGGGGATAAATAATGAGGGATTTGATTCTTTTCATCCATCCCATTCATCCATCCATCCATTCATATATCCCTTCATTTATCCATCCATCCATTTTACCTATCCATTTATTCATCCATTTGTTCATTTGCCCACTTGTTCAACATGTTATGCATTACACCCTGCTCTTGAAAGGCACTAGATTTGAAGTCTTGATAATCTGGTTTGGAATCCTGTAAAATGAGACAGGCTGGAGGACCTTTTTAATCCCCTCCAGTTCCAAATCTAAGCTCTTTTGATCCTGTCTCTCCCTTCTCTAAGTGTATAGGGAAGGAAGAAATGGGAGCTTTTTCAATAATGAGGTGATTCAGGGCAACTCCAATAGACTTGGGATGGAGAGAACCATCGGTATCCAGAGAGAAGACCATGGGGACCGAATGTGGATCACAACATATTTTCATCATTTTTGTTGTTTGCCTTTTTTCTTATTTTTTCCTTTTGGATCTGATTTTTCTTGTGCTATGTGATAAATATGGAAATATGTATAGAAGAACTGTACATGTTTAATCTCTACCGGATTACTTCCTGTCTAGGGGGATGGGAGTGGGGGAAGGGAGGAAGAAAAATTTGAAACACAAGGTTTTGAAGGGTGAATGTTTTAAAATTATCTTTGAATGTATTTTGAATGAAGAAAATTATCTTTGCTTGTATTTTGAAAATAAAAAATATCAAAAAATTTTAAAGAGAAAATAAAATCTATAATGACCATAGAAAGCCAGAATTTTTACAAGGCACATCAACTTGGATATACTAAACTGATACTAAACTAAACATGGCAAAAGGAAAACACAACATGGAAAAAAAAAACATAGAAAAATACAAATAAAACTGGCCTCGCTGAGAAAAAATGTGCTATTGAAAGACAAACCAGAACAGCGCAAAGCAAACATCGAAATAAAATTGAACAATTTAACTGGAAGGACATTTTATGACTTACCAAACATGGAATTTGAGGACAGATCTTAGAAAGAAAACATTAATTTTCAAACCTAAAATAGTGAAGAAAAAGTCTATCATATTTCAGAGAATCATACAAGAAAGGGTCCCTGAATTATTAAAATAAGGAAGAGAAGAATTGTGATATTGACGGGACCTTGCCTTCTGAATTTGACTTCTTTGGGGTACATGGCTAGTAGTGTGGTTGAGGGCCCCACAAGGTAAATCCCAGACACATCTCACTCATACTGTCATGAGAATCAGAAGCTACAATGACAAAACGATTTTACCGATGATCACGGAGACAAATATCTGTCAGGAAAAAAACAATTGAATTGCATAAGGCTTTACATTTAAATGAGGAACAATGGAAAGAGCTGGAATATGATTGAGGGAAATTGAGTTTCACCTAGCTAGCTTAAGCCTACTTTTTGAGAATAAGAGAAGACTATTTTGGCAAATTTAACAATTCCAGGAAATTTTTATTTTATTGAAGAAAACAAGCCTTGGCAGGGCATTTGATATGCAAATCAACCTAGAAGAATTTCAACAAGAAAAATGCTTTAAAATTTTATTACTATGAGTGACTGACAGGGTGAATTCAGACTCAAAAAGGCACAAATTTGAAATCTGTCTTTTACAGACCAGATTACAAAAAGAGTTATCAAGAAGGAAACTCTAATTGAGAAATACTTGCTTTTAGACTGGGACCAAAAAAAAAAATGAATTGCTAAATAATTCTTGGGTCAAAGAACAGATTATAGAAATATTTTTTCAACTATGGTAAAGACAATGACAATATGAATACACAAATCAAATTTTATGGGATGCAGCTCAAGTATTTCTCAGGGGAAAAGTTGTATCCCTGATCATTTGTATTAGCAAAAGACAAAAAGGGAAGATTAGTGAGTTGGGTTTGCGGCTAAAATGAGAAAATCACCAAATTAATATCCTTATGCTAAGCCCGCGAAAGGAGAAATTAACAAAACTGAGAACAAGTAAATTAATATATACATAACAAAGTTGGGTTCCTGAAAAGAATGATAAAATTAATAAACCATTAAAAATTTAATTAAAATGAAAAGAAAAGACCCAGCTATTAAAATAAAAAATAAAATTAGAGAGATCACAAGAATGGAGAAGAGATAAAAAAAAATTTTCAGTGACTATTACACATTGTCCTAGACCAACAAACTGAGACTAAAAAAAGACATGAATATTCACAAAACTATAAAAATCCCCCAATTCACAAAAACGAGAAATAGATTAAATAAAAGAACATCAGAAAGAGCAATTGAAAAGGCCGTTAATGAGTTGTATTGTAATAAAACACTCTAGAAGGATTCACAAGCAAATGCTATCATAAATTTAAAAACAAATCATTTCTATACTATATAACAAAAGCTTACAGTTAGATTTACATTTATTTACAGTGCGGTACCCGGGTTTGAGTTGTGGGTGCTGGTAAATGTTAACATCTGGCTCTGCCCCCCTAATCTACCCTCACCCCACCCCTGAAAAAAACCTTAGATCCATGATACACTTTTCAGTTTGATCTGTATCATTAATACATTTTCTCTGTCGCTTTCCCAAGTCTAGACAATCCAAAAAACAATAAATCCAGCCTTAATTGTTTACTGATTTCCAAGGTGTAAATGCTCACCCTAAAAACCGAACAATCTGACCCTGAGGTTTATGGGAGCTGTCTCCAGGTTGTCCCTGCCCCTGACATTTACCAGCTGGGTGACCGGGAATACCAAATCTGAACTTATGAATCCCATTCCAGGACACAGCGGACTCCTAGAGTCAGAAACTGTCTCATTTTTGTTTTTGCATACCCAGCACCACATACATAAAAGGCACTTAAGAAATCCTTATTAGTTATTCATCAGCTCAATTGATTTTTAGTAAGTTTATTGGGTTTTCTTTCTCTTGATTTGTTTTTTTTCTTGTGTATATATTTCTATACTTGCAAATAATGGCATTTATGTGCAGTTTTAAGGTCGGCAATGCACTTCACAAATATTTTATCCTTAAAATATCCCTGGGAGGCTGGCGCTATTATGATCCCCATTTTACAGATAAAGAAACTGAGGCAGAGAGAGGTCACATAGCATTCCATTTTTGTCCATGGGAGAACCACAATATGACCGAAAGGTTGCTTTCCTGGGGTCTCCTCCTTCCTCTTACATAAGAGATATATAATATGTATAATGAGTCTCCATTTCCAGAGGAGAGCTACCTAGGTGTGAGGAGGAGGAGGATTTCCTTCCCACCCTCAAAATTCCCAAGCAGAGTGCCCAAGGGCCACTCCCAAGAGGGCCCAAACTGGATTAAAATTGAATTGGGAACTATTTAGCAATATAAATAAAGATATAATAAATATATAGAACACAGATAATGTGAATATATGGACTTCTACATTAATATTTCAGTTAAGGCAGTCTTTAAGTCCAGTTTAGTGGCCCCCATTTCTACCAGAGTTTGACACCCCTGGGATGGGTGGTCAAGGCCAGCACTTTCCCTCTGAGAGAGAGCTCCATATCCTGTATGTAGACAGTCATCTGCATGTGGTTGTCCCCATCAGAAGGGATTATTTGAGGGCTGAGACAATTTGTGCCTTTCTTTGTCCCCAGCTCTTAGCCCGACACATAATCAGCTCCTCGGAATTGATTGTTGACCCACTAACCCTGAACTCCAAACAAAATCCCACTAAGTGCAAGAGTGTCATAGACCTCAGAATCAGGAGAGGGACCCCAAGGGCCGTCACGTCCAGTGCTTCCCTGAACAGAGAGCCAGCACCCATTCCCTGAAAAGGAATCCTCGAGCAGAAAGAGCGTTGAATTGGGGGGAAAGAAAACTGGCTTTGAACCAATCAGTCTAGTATTTATTAAGTACCTACTATGTGCTAGGCACTGTGCTAGGGGCTGGAAACACAATAGGATGAATGGAGCAATCCCTACTTACAAAGAGCTGACATTCTAATGAGGAAGATATATATATATATATATAGTTTTACAAGTCAGAGGACCCGGGTTCAAATCTCTATTCTGTTACTTCCCACCTGTAAGACCTTGGGCAAGCCACTTAGAACTCAATCACTCAGGTGGGTTCTCTCTCCTTCCAGATTCAAAGTCATGATTCTCTAGGACTACAACCTGGGTTCAAATCTTGCCCGACAGAGACGGGAGGTGAATCCCGACTCCCCAAAGTGAGTAGTCTTCCTCCTAGTGCCTGATGCACAGCCTTGACAACCTGAAGCTACATTTACCTACCTGTAAAATGGGATCATACAAGGCTTATCCAGATTTAGAGTTGGAAGGGACCTCAGAGGCTATCTATCCAACCCTTCATGTTACAGATGAGGAAACTGAGACTTAGGGAAATGACTTGTTTAAGGTCACCCAGGTAGGAAATAGTAAATTGGGTCTCAACCTCACCCATGAGATCAAGCCCAAGATTCTTTCTATTGCATTATGCCACTTCCCTCGGAAAAAGCCGTTCTTAGGGAACAGCTGGGTGGACCACTGGTCAGAAGCACTGGGCCCGAAGTGAGGAATACTTGAGTTCAAATCCAACTTCAGACACTGTTTTCCTCAGTTTCCTCACCTGTTAAATGGGGATAATAACAGCATCTCTCTGCCAGGATTGTTGTGGGGATCAGTGAAATCATATCAGCAAAGTGCTCTGGAAACCTCAAAGTGCTCCATGAAGGCCACAGGTCACTGCTTTCTTACACCAGTAAATACATGGCTTCCCTCGAAGCCCAGTTTCTTTTCCCTCGGCCTCATTTCTTTGGTGCCCTGGAGCTGTTGGCTACCCTACCCTGGCGACCGGATCTCAGCTCCTTCCTCTCCCAGCACTGAGCCAAGGAAAACATGCGCCACAGCCGGGAGGCTTGGGCTTGCACCCAATCCTGCCAGGTGACATGGGGCAAGCAACCTCCCAGCTAAGGGATGGACCTGGAGAGAGGAAGTTCAAATTGTGCTTCACTCACTAGCAGGTTACACTCAGCTGTGAAATGGGCATAATAATAGCACCCCCCTCACACAGTTACTGTGAGGATCAAATCCAATTAGAAACAATACATAAAGTGCTTTGTGCTATAGAAATGTTAGCTACAAGCCACTTCTCTTCCCTGAGACTGCTTCCTGCTCTGGAAAATAAGAGGGCAAGGCTAAGGGTCCTGTAAAGTCCCTTCTGTGTCTGTGAACCCAGGCTAGCCTTGTCTCTGGGCCCGGGAGATTGCTCGAGTTTTTTCCTCAAGCTCCTCCCAGCATTGTGTGACGAAGGCTCAGGTTCAGCTGCTTGCTGGGACATCTGCTGAGGGACTTGGAAGATGTGGGAAATCCTGACTAGCACAATCTCCTCCTGCTTCCCAACCAGCTCCGTCCTCCCCTGTCCCTTAGGGCGGAAGAGGCAGCTCCCTTGGGACTAAGGGCCAGCAGGTCCTTATGGGTGACCTTTCACCCAGGAGGGGGGAGATCTAGAATCACAGACTGTTGGAGCTGGAAGAGTCAGCCTAGGCCAAGCCCCTTGTTTTATAATTGATGAGGAAGCCCGGAGACTGACCGGAACCATTAGGGACAAAGCCACAGGCCTGGCTCCTCGGCCTTCCACTGGGCCAGCCCCGATTCCCTGGAGAGGCAGGAAAGCGTAATGAAAAGGAAAGCCCACAGGGGTGGCCATTTCTGGGTTAGCAAAGAATAAAGTGCCAGCCTGTGATCAATGAGGCGGCCTCCTGGTCGGCTTTCTCCTCCCAGCCACCGGCACCCCAGAATAGATATAACACGAAGGTACAAGTGGGTGCTGGTGGTCCATGAGAGGGCACCCAACAGTGCAGATTGAATCTGAGAATCAGGAAGAAGTTCAAATCCTTCCCCAGATACCTCCTAGTGTATGACACTGGACATGTCACTTGACCTGTCTGCCTCATTTCCTCACCTGTAAAATGGGAACAATGGCCTCTATCTCACAAGATAGTTATTGTGGATTCTAAAGTGCTATATTTTTGTGGTCGTTCAGTCATTTTCAGTCGGGCCCAACCCTTTCTGATCCCATTTGGGGTTTTCTTGGCAGAGAGAGTGGAGTGTTTTGCCATTTCCTTTTTCAGCTCATTTTACAGATGAGGGAACTGAAGCAAACAGGATGAAGTGACCTGTCCAGGATCACCCAGTTAGGAGGTGTCTGAAGCTGGATTTGAACTGGGGAAGCTGAGGCTTCCTGACTCTAGGCTCAGCTCTGTGCAGTCTGGCTGCCCCAAAGTGCTACATGAGAGCTCGGGATGACTGTATCCAGGGTGCTTTATGAGCCCGGAGGAAACCATGTATCAGTCATCCCTCGGAAGGCAACAAAGTGAACACCTTGCAGCTAGAACAGAGTCCCAGAAAGCAGAGCTGGGAGGGCCCTGAGAACATGGAACACCAAGAGTCGGACACGGAACGTAAGAACCGAAGGGGACATAGCATCGGAGCTCCCCCTTGTTTTCCAGATGGGGAAACTGAGTCACAGAGAGGGGGAAGAGGCTTGCCCGGTCAGCTCATGACTGCAGCCCTCTGCATAGAAGCCGTAGCTCCCTCCAAGATGGTGTTTTTGTTTTCCTTTCCTCAAAAATAAATCAACAGGAGCAAACATTTCTTATGCTTTGGTACATTTCTGGAGCAGCCAAAAGGGGAAAAAAAACAACAAAGGAAAAGGGGGGAATTCACAAGCCTGGGACAAAATTAATAAATAGGTCACATTTAAAAGCTTTGGGACTGCTAGAAACATTTTCTACTCTGTACTCTGGGCCAGAGGACATCACAGGAATGATGCAAGGTCGGCCCCCACAGCATTCTGGAGCCCAACAGGGCAGGCAGTCAGTGTGGCTCCCACTGCCCCGGCGTCGCCTTTGTCTCTTCTCCCAGGTGGGTCTGGAGCCCCATGGAGAACCCCCCAGCCTCAGGACTCATAGGGGTCTCTGGGAGTCCAGCCCTGGGGGCCAGTGAGGGGGCTAGAGGATGCTGGGGAGCCGGGAGCCTCTTCCAAAGCCACTGATGAAGCAATAATGAGCATCACAAGCCGGTTGTGCGGGGGAGCCTGGCTCCTTCGCTGCAGACGTGGGCAAAGGTGAGCGCGGCTCGGGGCTCAGTCATGCTGAACACCCACCACGGCCAGCTCAGGGCTGGAGGCAGGTGGAGGCAGGTTGGACAGAGGCACTGGGCTGAGGTCAGATGTTACCCCATCTCAGTTTCCCCATCTGAAAGAGGATGAATGTGGTGGTTTCTGAGATGTCTCCCGGCTAAGGGCAAGCCCCGGTCAGTGTCGGGGTGTTCAACACCTCCACTCCACGGCCTCCCACACAGGGCCTCCCCAGGGCCAATGGGAAGGTGTCCCCTTGGTCACGGGTAGCGACCTTGGCTTCCTGGGGAGACTGGGAGCTTCAGAGCCACCCAGGATTCAGGGACAGCAGCAAGGAGAAAGGACCATGAGGCCCCAGCAATGGGGCCGACTTCCAATGAGGCCCCGCTAGCACCTGAGAGGGAGAGTCCCCGAGCTTGGGCCATCCACGCCCTGAGGTATCTGGCCCAGGGGACTCCCCAGTGAGCCTCTGACTTCTCGGAGCCCCAACCGCCTTTCCCCCGGACATCTGCCTCCCTTTGGCTCAGCTGTGACTGTTTTTCTCACATGACCCTGTGCCCCCAGACCTCTGGCGGGCTCCAAAGTGCCACAGTCCCAAATAACTATAACAGTAATAACAATTACACAAAGAGTTAAGAACAGTCTTTTGCCCTGTGTTCTCTGGGCAGTAAATCTCCTGAGTTCCCATGGGCAGCTCAGAGACTGCGTAAACCTGGGCTGAGCGAGAGAGATGGCCAGACGTGGGGGGCGGGGGAAGCTCATGTGATGGGAGATGTGGCCGGGAGGTCCTGGCTTGGAGGCTCCGCTCTCTTGCTGACCCTCCCCCTCTTCTGTCCCTCCTCCCAAGAGGCCGAGGCCCCAGTGTGGTGGTCAGTGGAGGACGGGATCCAGGAAGCAGGCAGCCACCAGAGGGCCAGAGCCCTGTTCCCGAAGGGTCCCCAGCTTTGCTTTTGTGGAGCAAGGCTGCCCTGAGTCACCGGCGGCCTGGTGTGCGGCAGGGCCGGAGGCTCAGTGGGGGGCTTGCTGACACCTGGCTGCTGCTGGGGCTCAGGGGCTCCTTCCATCATAGGGGACGGGCTGGTATCTGGCTGCTGCTGCTGGGGCTCAGGGGCTCCTTCCATTGCAGAGGGCTTGCTGACATCTGGCTGCCGCTGCTGCTGCTGTGGTTCAGGGGCTCCTTCCACTGTAAGGGGTGGGCCGGGAGCTGCAAGGAGGGTCTTGTTTGCTCCTGGAGAAACTGTGCTGGTCTCAGGACTCTGAGAAGAGACTTCTGGAGTGGAGAGCACGGGAGGATGTAGGGTCTGGCCAGGGGCCGGGCTGGGGTGGGGAGCCGCCTCCTTCTTGTTGCAGGACTCACAGCACAGCTTGTGGTAGCCAGGGATGGAGCAGTAACGCACCAGTACTTCCATCTGGCAGAAGATAGATTTGTCCCCCAAGCAAGGCTCTTCTGAAACCACAATCACAAGGACAGGTCACCAAAGAGCCCAGGTTCCAGCGGATCCCAGATCCCCATGGAGCCCAGATCCAGTGGATCCCAGATTCCCATAGAGACAAAGTCCCAATGAACCCCAGATCTCCATGGAGCCCAGGTCCCTGTGGACCTCAGATCCTCACAGAGCTAAAATCCCAGTGGACCCCAAATCTCCATGGAGCCCAGGTCCTGGTGGACCCCAGATCCCCATAGAGACAAAGTCCCAGTGAACCTCAGATCTCCATGGAGCCCAGGTCCCGGTGGACCCCAGATCCCGGTAGAGACAAAGTCCCAGTGGACTCTGGATCCCCATGGAGCCCAGATCCAGTGGATCCTAGCTTTCCACAGAGCTAAAATCCCAGTGGACCCCAGATCTCCATGGAGCCCAGATCCCGGTGGACCTCAGATCTCCACAGAGCTAAAATCCCAGTGGACCCCAGATCCCCGTGGAGCCCATCCCAGTGAACCCCAGAACCAGCCAAGGCCCCCTTGGACCTTACCGCATGGGGCTAGGAGAATGGAAAGTTCCCAGAGCTAGAGCTGGGAGGGACCTTAGAGGTCACCAAGTTTAACCCCTGGTTTGACTAATAAGGAAATTGAGGTCCATAGAGAGCAAGAGGTCTCCCCAAGCCATTTAGCCTGTGCCTGAGGTGGGATTTGACCACTGCGCTTGGACAGTCCCTGAAGGACCTAGGCCCTCCCAGGGCCTCAGTTTCCACATCTGTAGCATGAGGTGAATTAGGTGAGCCCGGAGTCCCTTCCAAGGATAACCTCCAGGATCTGGTGAATGTTAACAAGAGGCAGCGGAGGCCAGGAGCCACGAGATGGCACCAGAGCTCCATCAGACTTGGGGGCCGGGAAGTGGTGGGAAGTGGCAGTCGCAGAACCCCTGCTCCCAGACCTGGGCGGGAGACCCACAGCGGCACTCGCCGCACAGATGGGGAAGGAGAGCTCTGGAGACTGGCCCGGGGCCGCTCATCTGGTGAGCAGCTGAGCCCTCAACGAGCATTTAGTGAGCTCCGAGGGTATACACCCCCAGACACAAGCAAAGGTAAAAAAGGGTCCTGGTTCTGGAGCTTTGGATCTGAATCCAGCTCTCGCCGACTGGAAAGCCTGTGCATTCCCCGGCAGCCTCTTGTGCTGAGGGACAGGAGATGAGCTTACTTGATGATATCTTGTTGACAGGATTGGGGGGCCCAGTGCGAGGAGCCCACTGGCCTTTGGGGGTCACACGTTCGCTGGTCTCCATCTTTGCTGTAATGCTCAGGACCTTCCCTAAGAGTTGGGGGAGACACGGACTAGGTCGGGGACCTCAGAATCTCTGAGCCATTCCCCTGGGGGAAGGGCACATGCCCCTTTGGGGCATGTTCCTAATTCAGAACAGTCTATGTGAGCTGCCCTCCTCCCCAGTAACCCCCATCATCCCATCTACCACCCCCAGTCCCTGACTCACCAGGACAGGCGGGCAGGCTGCAGACCTGGACGGTCTCAGGCTTGTCCCCCACACACTGGCCCACGTTGTTGTCACTGGTTTTACAGACCACTTGGCGCTGCTGGATCCCTTCCCCACAGCTGGCCGAGCACTGTCCGGGTAGGAGCGGTCACCCGTGAGGGCAATGAAGGACGGGAGAAGGAGGAGAGGGCAGGAGGAGAAATGAATCCCAGGTGGGACAAAAGAGGACAATGTTAAGTCCCTCTTGGCTTTCCTTCCTTTCAGACGACTCCCATCTGTCCTGTACAGGATGTAGTTACTTACATTCTGTCTCCCCCAATAGATTGTAAGCTCCCTGAGGACAGGCTTTGACCTTTCTGTGTGTCCCAATCACAATGTCTGGCACACAGCAGGAGCTTAATAAATGTTTCTTGTCAACAGACTTTTAGAGTGGCTTTAGAATTACAACGTATTTTCTTTATAACAACCCTCCGAGGTGGAAGGCACAGATACTCTTGTTCCCACTTTACAGATGGGGACTAAGGGATTGGCCACGTACTACCAAAGTACGTGACAATGGCCTTGAGCGTGCAATAAACTCCTCGTGTGGGTCACCTTCCTGCTCAAGAAGATTGATGGCTCCCTATCGCTTCTAGGATACAGCAGCTTCTCTGCCTGGCACTTAACCCATTTATGATCGCACTCCAATTTACTGGTTACATATCACTAGATCCAGTTTGTCCCCGAACGCCAGAGCCGGTTCCCTTCCCACTGCCCCATGTGCCCCTGGGTTGTGACAGAACAGTTTCCAAAGGGTTTGGAGAAAGGCAAGGCAGAGGAAGTCAGCCCAAAGGGACGGGAAGTCCCCAGGAAAAATTAAAGAAACAAGCAGCAATGACTCCTGGGAGGAGGAGAGGGAGCTGCCTGAAGAGAGCCATGTGGCTGCACGGAGTGCTCATCGGTAGCCATCTTGGAATATGAAGGTTCATGTGAGGGATGAGAGCCAGAGTACAAAAAGCAAGCATCCCAAACGACCCGGGAGGAGACTGCTCCTGCCCATGTGAAGACCTCGGTGAAGGGTCCTTCTTGCTAGAGCTGCAGGAACCAATGGAGGGAGAGTAGTGATGGGAAATAAGATGGGAGGAGATTCAGCCAGAAGCAAAGAATGGGCTCCACAGCAGTATCTCCGCCCCTTGCCGTTCTCCCCCACCCCACCAGGGCCTTTCTTACAAGCCTGGAGGGACCCAAGGCTCCCCAGGCACCTGCAGACTCGCTCACCTGAGACCAGGCTCCCATCCTCCACTGGGCAGGGCAGGGCACTCGGTGGCAGGGCCTCCGGGCCTCAGGCCGCTCGCCCGAGCAGTTCTTGATGTGCACGGCCCGGCTGGTGCCATTGCGGAGGGGCTGGAGGCACTGCACCGCCCGAGTCTGGACCCCGAGCTTCCCACAGCTCTTGCTACAGGGACCCCACTCTTCAGCGACCCACCTGAGACAGGAGAGGGGGGAACCGGTCAGCTTGTGGAGGTGGAGACGGGCTGGGGCGAGAGGCGGGTTCTCAGCCCAGAGAGGAGGTCCTTTCAGTCTGGGTCCTCATCGCCCCAGTGCCCAGCACCATGCCGGGACACAGCGGCTGCCTCATTAGTGCTGAATGACTGATGGACCCCACTCTTCCCCTTCTGTCCCAGAGGGTTACGTAGGGCAGCGGCAGCAGTAGGATCTGAAGACCCGGCTCTACTTGGGACTATGTCACTGACAGGAGGCTGCCCTGACCCCCCCAACCCTGCTCAGCCTCCACGTCCCTGAGGAGGCTCATCTGGAAAGTGATGGGAGATTCACCGCTCTCTCTGGGTGTGTGTGTGTGTGTGTGTGTGTGTGTGTGTGTGTGTGTTTCTCTTTCCTCTGTCTCTCCCCCATCTCTGTGTATATCTTTCTGTCTCTGGCACTTTCTCTCTGTCTCTGTCTATCTCTGTCTCTCTTGTCTCTCTGTCTCTGTCTCTGTCTCTCCCTCTCCCTCCCTCCCTCCCTTCCATCCCATCCCTTTTCAAGACTTTTTAGAAACAGCCCAGGATGCCTGGAGGAGCTTAGCTCAGTTGCTCTAGAGAAAGATGAGAGCCAGAAAAGGAAACCAGGAGAGAGACGTTCCCACAGGACTCAGTGGAAAAGATCAGGCCGAGGATGCCCAAAAGAGGGGGGCAAAGGGACGGACCTGGAGCTGACCCCAAGCCACCCCTGACTCCCCTCCACCTTTCATCAAGCTCTCTGGGGCCTACTCTGACTTTGTCCAGCGTCCTCCCAGCGTCCTCCTAGCGTCCTCCTGTTTCAAACCCAAGCCCCCCAGAGCCCGGGACACCTCGGCTTCCGTCTGTGACCCCAGTGGCTGGCGCGGGCCGGCACTGAGGAAGGGCTGCTAACAAAGGTCCGTTCCCTGGCTGACTGAGGAGAAAACCCGGACCCCCTTGAGCAGACCGGAAAGTACCCGGCCACAGAGCCCGGAGGAGGCCGGCTGCCTGGAAGCGGGGCCCCAACCCGTCCTCAAGTGGGGGGGCCTTTTATCACACCGGGCTCGGACTTTTTGGAGGAAGTTCATACTGGATCGGGCGGGAGGAGGGCCAGGAGCACGGGGCCGGCACTCACGAGGGCTGGGAGCACTCCTGCTGGCTGCAGCGCCTCCGGATGGGCTTGGGCTTCTTCTGCTGGTCACAGAAGTGGCGGTGCACCATGCGGTGGCCGCTCCGCTGCCGGCAGCCGTACTTGGTGAACTGGACCCCTGGAGCAGGCAGAGAGGGGCAGGGCCCGGGGCGGGGCTTTCAGAAGGGGAGGGGGGCTTCATTGGGGAGGGGCGATTCCTGAGGGCCGGGCCACGCCCAGGCTGAAGCAGGTCAGCTGATCTCCCCCGGAGCCGGGCTCGTGGGCTCCAGATGCCCGCACCTCAGGGCCTGCCACAGTCCTCCCTACCCTTCCCCTCCCTCCTCCTCCCGCGCTTCCTGCCCTCTGCCCGGGCTCCCTGAAAGGCTCAGTCCTTAGTCCCTTCCTCCAGGAAGCCCACCCGCCTTCCCCCCTCCCGTTAGCCTTATCTCGGCTACCTTGTGTGCGATATCCCCTGCCCCACCTGGCCTTGGCCCAGCCTGGGCCCGGAATGCCCTCACTCCTCGGCTCCTCTTCCCAGAATCCCTGGTTCCCTTCAAACACAGCTACCGGGCAGTACAAGCGCCCGTCCGACCAGATTCCCCCTTCTTCCGCCCTCCCCCCCCCCCCCGCCGCCTTCCTGTTCTTGGAATGACTGCCTACAGCTTCCAAGTGACTTGGGGAGGTTCTCCCTCGCCTCCCCCGGCCAGGAGAGGGTCAGCTCCCTCAGGGCAGGGACTGACCTAGCACAGCCCAAGCGCCGGCCGCCTCCGGCCCATTTATCCGGCATTTATGGCTCTAAGGGTATGCTGGACTTCACCAGACATTGCCCGAGGGGCGGCGGAAGCTGCTGAGCTCAGGCACTTTCATAGATGAGGCAATAGGGCTTAAGGTGGTGCCCCTCCCCCACAGGGAAAAAGCATCAGAACTGGGATTTGAACTCGGGTCAGTTCATGTTCCTGATTCTGTGTGTGTGTCTGTCTCTCTGTCTCTCTATCTCTATCTCTCTCTCTCTCTCTGTCTCTGTATGTTCTCTCTCTCTCTCTCTTCCCCCTCCCTCCCTCCTTCTCTCTCTGTCTGTCCCTCTCTGTCTCTGTATGTGTCCCTGTGTCTCTCTCTCTCTTTCTCGCTTTCTCTCTGCCTCTTCTCTCTCTTGCTCCTCTCTCTTTTTCTTCTCTTTCTCTCTCCTCTCTCTGTCTCTCTCTCTGTCCTCTCTGTCTCTCCTCTCTCTGTGTGTGTCTCTCTTTCTCTCTCCCCCTCTCCCTGCGCTCTCTCTCTCTCTTCTTCTCTCTGACTCTCTCTTTCTCTCCTCTCTTTCTCTCTCTCTCTCTCTCTTTCTCTCTCTCTCTCTCTCTCCACCCCTCTTTCTCCTCTCTCTGTCTCTCCTCTCTGTGTGTCTCTCTTTCTCTCTTCTCTCTTCTCTCTCTCTCTCTCTCTCTCTCACACACACACATGCACACACACACACACACACACACACACACACACACACACACACATTTACTCTTCCCAACATGGCCCTGTCTCTTGACTGTCATCCCCTTCCCCTGAACACTGCTCCCCTTTGTTGCTTCTTGCTGCATCTCACCCATCTGGCCTCCTCCACACAGCCCGCCTGAATCCTCAAGCTCTGAAATGGGACATGTCTCTCCTGATGCCCCGAGTTTCCTCTCCTCTAGGCGGCATCTTTGTCTCATCCCCTTTTCTGAATTGTAAAATGCCTGAGGGCAGGCACTGGGTCCCAGGTAAGGCCCACCCCCGGCTCCTGTGGGTGGCTGCCTTCCAGGGAAGTTCCTATTCTGCACCCTTGTCTAGCGCAGCCCAGGTGGGGGCGTCCACTCCGGCTCCCTTTTGGCTGGAGGGTGGGAGGCTGCACTGGTGATGTCTCTGGTGAGAACACTTGGGCTCAGAATTGCCCAGTCTTCAGCCAACAGAAATGGACAAGGCCGTGACCCCCTGATATCGGCCTTCCACCCCCTGCCTCCCTGTCTGTGCCCCCCGGCACTATGAGGGGGTATGGGAGCCAGCCTTTCCCCATGCATCCCTCCTCCCCCTCCTCTGCTCTTCAGCCACAATGGCCTGTTCTCTGATGCCCAAACCCACCCTGGGCTGTTCCAGACCCTTTGTCAGGTGATCCCCTAGGCGTAAGATGCCTGACTTCTGGTACAGGATTCATCAGCCATGAGGGGACCATGGTGCAAATCCAGACACCTTTGCCTTGGAAAGTCACTGAGAGTTACCCAGCTGTCAAATGGGTGAGCTTAGACTCACCCTTCCTGCCTCCAGAAAGCCGTCAGATTTCTCCCATCTCTAACTCCCACTCTTTGGGTGTTCTCCCCAGGAAACCCGCCCTGATTCCCCCACCCCTGCTGGCAGCCCTGAGGGAGTACTCTGCCAGGTGAGCTCCATGAGGGCAGGCGCCAGGACCGGTCTGCGCCATCCCTTCCTCCCCAGCCCCGCAGGGCTCGACCGCACCACAGACGCACCTCCGCCACAGGTTTTCGAGCACGGGGACCAGCTCTTGAGGGCCCACTCGTACGACTCTGTCTCTTCCAGGAGCACATTGTTGCTCCCTATGAGGGGCAGCAGGTCCTCATGGATGACATACTTGTATATCAGGCTGCTCCTGGAGTCGCTGTCCCCTTGGGAGATGACCTAGGGTTGGGAGGTGGTTGCAAGGGGGAGTGTGGAGACCGCTGAATTGGAGTCAGGAGACCCGAGATCGAGTCCCAGCTCTGCCACTCACTAGCTGGGTGACCTTGGCAAGCCACATCACTTCTCTGGGCCTCAGTTTCCCCATCTGTAAAAGGGTGATGATAACACTCGCACTGCCTACCTCACTGACTTGTTGTGAGGGGTCTGGGGAGGGGGATGGACACAGGAACCCCACCCATGCCCCTGGACCAAGGGAGGCCCCTCCCTCTGTAGTTCCTGTGCTTGTCCCCAATCAGATTTGAGGGTAGGGAGGAGCAGTTGGGCTCAGTGGGAAGAGCACTGGAAATGGGCTCAGTATGGCAGGGTTTGAACTGTAGCCTTGCCACCTGCTCACTTTGAAAATGGCAGCTTCTCTCTCAAGTTTTAGTCTTCTGTCAGATGGAAAGATGGCCCTGGGAGCCGTCCAGTTCTGCCGTTCTCATTTCTGCATTCTAAGGTCTCTTTCAATTCTAACATCCTATATCCCAAGGTCCCTCCCAGATCCGATGATCTATGTTCTACATTCTAAGATCTCTTCTGACTCCGATGTTCCATGTTCTAAGGTCCTTCCCAGCTTTAACATTCTATATTCCACATTCTAAGATCTTTTCCCAACTCTAACATACTATTTTCTAAGGTCTCTTTCAGCTCTGATGTTCTATGTTCTGAGTTCTAAGTAACCTTCAGCTCCGATGTTCAGTACTATAAAGTCTTTTCCAGCTTTAACATTCTATATTCTAATAATGGCCCTGCCAGTTCTGGTTTTCTGGGTTCTAAGGTCCCTCCCAACTTTGAAATTCTACATTCTAATTCAAAGGTCTCTTTCAATTCTGACATTCTATGTTCTCACTTCCCTTCTAATTCTGATGTCTTATGTTAGATTTTCCAGCTCCAATGTTCTATGTTCTAAGGTCTCTTTCAGCTCTGATGTTTTATGTTCTAAGTTCCCTTCCAAGTTTAACATTCAATTCTCTAAGATTCTTTCCAGCTCTTGTGTTTTATGCTCTAAAATCCTTTCCAATTCTGGTGTTCTATATTCTAAAGCTTCTTCCAGCTATGATGGTCTAGATAGTACTGTCAACTCTGATGTTCTAAGTTCCAGATAAACTTCCAGCTCTGAAATTCTGTGCACTAAGATCCCATCAAGCTCTGATGTTCTGTGTTCTAAGATTTCTTCCAATCTGACATTCTGTTTTCTAAGTCTCTTTCCGCTCAGATATTCTGTGTTCTAAGTTTCCTTCCAATTGATGTTCTATGTTATAAAAGTCCTTCTACCTCTGACATTTCATGTTCAGTCACTACAGTTCTACGTTCTAAGTCCATTCCAGTTCTGACATTTTGGGAGTTTGGGATTCAAAGACAACCCAGGTCTCTCCTATCTACGCTCACCTTTTGTCCTCGATTACTGAGGTGAAGAGTCAGAGAATCATTCTTTCCCCTTCCTTCTCATTTGTAGATTTAGAACTGGGAATGGACTTCAAGACTGTTCAGTCCAACGGCATTAGTTGCTATCAGGAGAAACTCCAGGAAGGGAGCTGATTCCCAAAGCCACAGTGCTAGGAAGTGGCCTGGAACCTGGGTCACTGATGGTTCTTTGTTTCGCTAGCAGACCCTGCCTTCTCTGACCGTGGTTTGGGATCACTGAGATCCACTGGGAAGTGGAAGGGGTTCTGCTCTCATCCCGAGCGTCAAAAGACACAGGAAGGAGCAGATTTCTTTCGTGTCCTCCTGTGCTGTCCCAACTGACTTCAGAAAAGAATGACAGGGGCAGGGTGGAAGAGGACGGGGACGTCTAGAATGCAGGAAATCATCTTGTGGCTACTGGTTGGTCTTCCTGTGCAGGGCCCAGGGCCAGGAAGTGCTCTGACCAAAGTCCTGGCTCTTGGCCCCGTGGGCAGCAGGGATGGGGGGAAAGGGTTAGAAGGGCCTCTGAGGGACTTACTAGGACGGTGACAGCTTCCGGCAGAGGACCACTGGTCTTCAGAGTTTCTTTGGAGTCCTCCACACTATACTCCCATTCCAAGCCCATCTCAATGAAGGTTCTGTTCTCAGTGTCTTTGCCTTTGGGGTTGAGGATAAAGTTCCCAGTATCCTTATTCTTCACCGCTGTGGGGGATGGAAAGTTAACAGCTCAGTTTATTTCATGGAACATTCATTAAGAACCTACTAAGACTCTGTTGGGCGCTGAGGATACAGTGGGATACAATGGGCTTCCAAACTGACCCTGCCCTGAAGAACTAACGTCCTCCTGAGGAAATGGTGCAAGCTCCCAGAGAAGGAAATACAGAGGGGAAGGACACGTTTCATTAGGAGGTGACCCCTGCATTGAGCCTTGGAGACAGGAGAGGTTGATGGGAGAAGGGAGATCATTCACTCCAGCTCCCCCACTTACTAACTGGGTGACTCCGGGCAAACTGTTTTTCTGTCCCGGTCTCAGCTCTCACATCAACAAAATGGGCATAATCATCCCTAAGCCAACTCCTTTTCTTATCAAATCTTTCCTGATTCCTTCAATTTCTAGTGCCTTCCTTCTCAAACTAAGCTGAATTTAACTACTTTGTACATGTAGACACTGTATGTATATCTGTGTGTGTCTATGTATGTACACACATTATCTATAATATATATTACAGAAAGAGGAAGTCCCAAAAGTCATACAAAAGTTTTAAGATTTAGATTAAGTTTTAATATTTAGATTAAGATTTAATAAGCTTTAATAAGCACAGGGTCTGGAACACAGCAGGTGCTTTAAAAATTCATTGATTAAAAAGTTAATAGAGGGTTGACCTCAAAGTAGAAAAAATCTGGGTTCAAATCTGCCCTCTGACTGTGTGACACTGTGCAAGTCACTTAACCTCTCACTGGCAACTCCACAGGGACAGGACTCTAAGGGGCAGAGAAGGTGTGGAACCAGGGAGTTTCCTATACCAATGAACCATAGGCTCAACCCTTCTCCCTACTCCCTACTTCATGGTGAAAAGCTTTCTATAAACTGGTAGTAAAATATTATAGCGATGTGAAATGGGGATAGGCTACCAGACCTGAACTTAGGAAGAGCTGAGTTCAAATACGGACTCAGACATTTACTAGCTGTGTAACCTTGGTTATGTCAGTTTGCCTCAGCTCCCTCATCTGTGAAATGGGGATAATAACAGCACCTACTTCTCAGTTTGCCTCAGTTTCCTCATCTGTAAAATGAGGATAATAACAGCACCTACCTCTTGGAGCTGAGTGAAGATCGAATGAGATCACTGTAAAGTATGTAGCCCAGTGCCTGGCACAGTGTAGGTACCATACACTATAGTTATTATGATGATTAGTTATCATTGTTATCATTACCAATGGTCTGGGGCTCCTTTTCCAGTTCTTCGATCTGAATGTGCCTGGCTCCCGCTGGGATGTGGAACAGTTTGAGAGAACCTGAATGGATGGAGATCACAAATAGAATCACTCTTCCTTTGGGGAGGGTCCCAATCAGGCGCCGTTGAAGGGATGATGGTTTGGCTTCATAGGGAAAGGCAGGGGGTGGCAAGGTGCCATCTTGGAAGGGCCTGGCACACAGGAGGTATCTGAAGAGGGCACCGTGCAGGAGGATGGGAGGCAGGGAGAATGGAGACAGCAGCACAAATGTACTGAGCACTATTCCTGGTCCCGCCACTGACTTCCCATGGGACCTGGGGCTTGTGGCTCAGTTTCCCCCTCTGTAAAGTGAGGGATCAGACTTGATTCTAGGATCTCTGTTCCAGCAGGGATTTTTCCCATCAGCCCTGTTTCTGGCATGTAGTGGCCAGAACAATGAGCACACAGACTTTCTCCCATAGGACCTGAATGACGTTCTCCTTCACACACCACATCCCTCCATCCCTTAGTGAGGACAACAGGCCCCCGCCCTTACGAGCCTCCCTAGGCTGGCCGAAGCTCACCTGGCTGCTTGGGGGACTTGGCCAGGGTGCCCTTCACCGTCCGGCAGTGGGAGTTGTCACCCCCACACACGCCGCACTTGTCGTCCTGCTTCATGGAGCCGACCTCCTTGTCACACCCAACAGGCTGTGGGCAAAGGCAATGTTTGGAATCCGAGGCTTTCTGGGTGCTGGGAAACACTCAGGGTTTAGACTTGATGTAGGGGTCCTCACACTTTTTAAATAGGGGGCCAGTTCACTGTCCCTCAGACTGCTGGAGGGCCGGACTATAGTAAAAACAAAAACTTTGTTTTGTGGGCCTTTAAATAAAGAAACTTCATAGCCCTGGGTGAGGGGGATAAACGTCCTCAGCTGCTGCATCTGGCCCGCGGCCATAGTTTGAGGACCCCTGGTAGAGCATCTCAAGTCATTAATTCTAGTGTCGATTCTCCAGCGACTTGTCCAATGACAACTGTCCAAGGTGAAAAGCCCTCTCCACTCGGACCCAAGGCCCACCTTTCTCAGAAGCTAAGTCCAGGGGGAGGCAGCCACGTGGCTTGAGATGAAAGGGAGCCGATTAATCTAACTTTTACTGATCACACAATGGGAAAATGCTGTGAGATTTCCACAAAGTCCAAAAGAGATGTGATTCAAGGGAAATGCTGCTAAGTGTTTAACAACTGACTCTCCAGGGAGACAGACTCTTAAATTTATTATTTAAGTTCATTGTTAACATCTTCTCTATCACTTTCTTAAATCAATACAATCAATAAAACAATAAATCAGGTTTAACCCTGGTTTGTAGTGTCTGCTGATTTCCAAGATGGAAATATTTATGAGAAAATCTCTCAATGGGCTCTCCCAAGTCTATCTGAGCTAGCATCCCCATACTCCATCCCTCCCTTTCAGCTTCTGTTTACATGTTGTCTCCACCTTTAGACTGTTAGCCCCTTGAGGGCAGAAACTACCTTAGGCCTTTTTTTCATCCCTAGCACTAGAATAAAGTAAGCACTTACTAAATATTTATTGATCATTCATTGATTCAAAATAATAACTCTAAACATTGATGGATAGATAAATTAATCAGTAATCTCATCCTTCCATGGTATAGACCAAAGTCCTTCCTCACATTCTGATAGAATGAATGAAGTGCTGGGAGGGACATTAGGGAGCACCACAGCCAACTCTCTCATTTTACCCAGAAGGAAACTCAAACCAGGAGAGATCAGGTTGTTTGTTCAGGGTATATACAGCACAGAGAAGTTTGTACCAAGTCCTCTGACCCTATGAGTGCTCCCCTAAATTGTGAGTGCTCAACGAGGAGGCCAGGGAGACTGGCTTTTCCACATCTCTTACCGTTGCATGGACACCTGTAGAACACATGGGCCAGCCAGTGCTCCCCCCTCATCCTTTTTGAGTAACTCACCTTCTTTATTTCCAGGCCTGCCTTCTGCCTCGAGTCATTCCAGGTCTATCAAGATGACCTAGTTCCTAGAGTAGCACTGCCCTTTGCTGTTATTCCGTGAACAAGCTCTGACCTCTAAAGCATTGACACTGCGATTAATGAGTACAGATGCTCTAAGTCCTGGGTGATTCTTAGCACCCAGAAATGCAGAATTTTTGAGTTAGAAAGACCTTCCCTAGTCATCTGGTACATGCGAAGCACCAACCAAAAGGTCATTCAGCCCCAAGCCCCCTTTTCTTTTTGTCTTAAGTTCCAATGCGCTTTGCTTTTATATCACAGTTCCTCCTCAATACGCTTTCCACAGCCCAACCAGTCCCCAATAAGCCTTGCTTTCCAACCAACAGCCAAGCAAAGCCAACTAACCCAGTCTTCGGTCCAATGGTACGAGAAATGTTCCATACTCACAGTCCCCTACCTCGCCACGGAAAGGAAAAATGCAGTTTTCTCATCTCATCTCATCTCATTGCTGGAGCTGTAATTCCTGCACCTCCTTTTCCATCACACCATTAACACACAGGCCAATAGAAAACTGGCTGACCCTTGTCTTTATCACTACCAAGTGGCCAATAGATTGAGGATGAGCCTTTCCATACTCAACCAATCTGGTCCCAGAAAGTATCAAGTGGGTGCTAGGAATCACACTTTCCATTTTCATTAGAAAAGCACTAGAAATAATATGAGCAGGGGCTATTTCATCCTTTGTACTTGTAAATGCCATTTCCTTCTCCAGCTCATTTTACAGATGAGGAAACTGAGGCACACAGGATGAAGTAACTTGCCCACTCACAGTGAGTGAGTGTCTGAGGCCAGATTTAAACTCCTGACTCCTTCTCCTGAGGAGAACTTGACAAAGCTTGGCCTATGCTCCCTGCTAACCTTTTAAACCCCAGGTTCACTCCCACACCATATGGAAGAAGGGTTTTGTGGAAGGTAACAGCAAGAATTTAATTAAATTTTATGCCTCCTATTAATCTAGTGCTTTATGGTTTGCAAAAACATCACAAAAGTCCTCCAAGGCAAGCATTACAATGCTCATTTCACAGATAAAGAAATGGAAGCTCATCAAGGTTGGACCACTTGGTTTAAGCTGGCCAAAGGCAGAGATTATCAATTAATCAATCATTTAATCAATAATTGGATTGCTTCCTAAAACCTTCTTGCTGTCAGAATTAGGGACCTGCCCTCATCAGTACACTGGACTGGAAGTCAAGTGACCGCCCAACTCTGTCATTAACTCACTCGGATGCCCTTGGCTTAAATCACCTGGTCTCTAAAATTCTATGACCATTTCCTGTGACTCTATCTCCTCATCTGTCAATACTTCAAGGATCCGTGATGTCATGAGTGTGGATATGTCCTCCCTCCACTCTGCCATGAAGAAGTTGTTGCCACAAGTGCAATGGTAGAAAGATGTCATCACAGAAAAGAGGAATAAAACTCTGGCCCTGATGAGTAGCCTTCCCAGAGTGAACCTGGATGCTCGCCAGGGGAAAAACATTGATCCTCCACTGAGCTATCCCAGGATGCCTAACAGACCTCTGGAGGACCTTGGGCATCTCCACCCAGTGACAAGGCATCCAAGGACTAGAATCCAGGCTGCCCCTCAGACAGGCAAAGTCCCAGTCCGAAGGAGGGTACCTACCACACACTCTCCCCGGGCACATACACTGTAAGGGTCCCTGTAGCTGCACCTTGTGCCATCGTGGACAACTTGATTCATAAACACCACATCCCCGGTGTCTTCAGACTGGCAAATCAATTCACATTTCTGGGCCTCTGTCAGGAGAAAAGGACACATTATATTACAAAACAATTAGATTAAATTAGAAAGCACAACCAGGTTTCCAAGATCCTTTCCAGGAGGCCGGTAAGGAAAATGGGATTGTTCCCATTTGAAAGACGTGGTGACTGAGGCACAGAAAGATCAAGAGGCTTACCTGAGATCCCACAGCAAATATATGCTAGCGTTGAGTTCTCTTGATTCCAGGTTCAGAGTCATTCTGCTGCATCTCTCTGACCAGGAGTCATTACTCAACAAGCATTTATTGAGTGCCTTCTGTATGCCAGGCCAGTGAGGAAACAGCTGATTTCTTCAAGGACAACAAGGTAGGCTCCATATTCAAGTTCTTTCATCCATTGTTCCACCCCTATCCCTCATTGACTTGAGACTAGAGATAACTTGGGGGGTTATCCAGCCTAAATCCTTCATTTCAGAGACGAGGGGGCAGAAGGCCGGAGAGGCTGAGCTAGGTTCTTCTCCCTGCCATTGTGGCACCTGACCTTGAGTCCATTCCTCTCTCTTTATACATACATACCATACATCTATATTTATGATATATATATAAAAATATATATTTATTTATAATATATATAAATATATAGGTTTATAACATAAAATATATATTATGTATAAATATATATAAAATATTATATACATATATATTTATCTATATAGTTAACTTTTCTGTCAAATCATGGATTCCATGATTTCTAAGGCCTTTTCTGAGCTGCAACATTCTTATGATTCCCCTAATTTTCCAAGGTTCTCACCCTCAGGGCTCCAACTACATCTCATTCATGTGCCTACTGTGCCCTCAGCAGCCAAAACAGCCTCCTCCAAAAAATAACGATAACTCACATGTCTGTAGCCCTCACGAGATTTACAAAGAGCTTACAAACACTTGCTGTGTTCTTGTGAGCTAAGAGCAGATTTCAAGTGAGTGCAAAAAAGAACTTTCTAACTTCAGGAACTACCTGACAATGGAAATGGGAAGGACCAATTGATTAAGAGCTGGGGAATTCCAGATCTGGAGGTAAGAGGGACCCCAGAGATCATGCAGTCCAAGCCCTCAATTTCTAGATAATGGATGACATCACCTGCCCACAATCACACTAATAGTAAGAGGCAAAGTCAAGTTTGAACCCAGGTCTCATGATCACAGGTTGATTGCACCACAAGCTCTCCATCACAAGAAGAATTCATTGAGAGGCTAAGGTGTTCTCAGAGGAGACTCCCGTATTGGGCAAGAGCTTGGATTTTGTGACCTTTCAGGTCCCTCCTCACTCTGAGATGTTTTGACTCTTTGCATCCCAGGACGTCACAGCTGGGGCAGTGATGGTCCGTCTCTTATCCCCTCACTCCACTTCCCTCCCCCACACTCAGAACACTGGTCTCTCTAGGTAAGTCCACTGCTGGGAAATGGGCTGAAGTGAGAACATTTGGGAAAGCTGGATCTGCGAGCATCTTCTCTGAGAAGTTCCCACTAGACTCTGTGAATGGCAAAAAGTCAAGCGGGGAGTGGAGATGAGCAGGGAGGAGGGAAGGGCTCAAACTCACCATCCTCGTGCTCATAGGGGATCCAGCTGTGCCGGGCATTCTTGTGGGTATAGTAGGAATTGCGCTTGGCACACTGCTGGGCTCGGAAGTCCTTGAAGGGTCCCCCACACTCCTCCGAGTTGCAGATCTGATATTCGTACATGGATCCTGAGCACTGGCGGCCCCCATAAGCTGGGCTGGGGGAGGAAACACAAGTCTCGATGACCGCCAGATCTTCCCAAGAAGTCAGGTGGCACTTCAGAGACCACCTAGCACAAGTCCTTCATTTTACAAAATTGGAAACTGAGGCTCAAGATGGAAAAGGGATTTGGATGGAAAAGGGAAACAGTACAAGTGTCAGAGCTGGAGTCTCTGCTTTATTCTTCTGCTCCAAACCCAGGGACCTTTCCACTATACAGTTTATCTGATTTATCAATCAGTCGAGTGCAGGGGGTGAGGGGCACCTCCAATTCTCTCCAGTAACATGTGGTTTGGACTTTCTTTTCAATCACCTGGTTTACATTCACAGTTGGGGCAACAACCAGCTCCTATCCCTTCACTCCCTTCTCCCCTAGTCTCAGGTCACTTGACAATCTAGATAAGTTCACTGCTGGGCAATGGACTACCCTGAGAAAGTTTAGGAAAGCTGTCTCTGAGACCATCTTCTCCGAGAAGTCCCTGTTGGACCCTGTGAATGCAGAAAGTCAAGTGAGAGGAAGCAAATTAGAAATGGGTAGAAATTATATACTGGGGAATTTGGTCTTATTAAAAAAAATTATCTAATCGCTTCTCAGACTTTTGGCTAAGATCAAGTATAGTATAAAGAATTATCTAACATTCAGACCTAGCCAACAATGGAATGAATGGACTACTTTTGAAGGTAATGAGCCTTCATCATTGAAAGAGTTCAATTGAAAATTGGACAACCATGTTAGGAAGGATCCTTGATAATTAATTGTAAACTAGGATACAAGACATCAAGGATCCCTTATAACTTTTTGATGTTGAGATTCTATGATTCAAAGATGATATAATGTCAAAATTCTCAAGATGGAAAAGTACAAAGCAAAGGACAAGGATTCAAATCCCACTTTTGCCTCTAGATCTTTTGCCTCTTAGATCATCAGCTCCTTCATTTTATAAAAAGAAGAAAAAGGAAGAAGGATGGAGGAGGATGGAGGGAGGAGGATGGAGGGAGGAGGAGAAAGAAGAAGGAGGAAGAAGAAGAAGGAAGAAGAAGAAAGAAGAAGAAGAAAAAGAGAAGGGAAGGAGGGAAGGAAGGAGAGAAGGACAAAGGGAAGGAGGGAGGGAGGGAAGAAAGAAAAGATAGACATTTAGTCCAGAGAAAGAAAAGATCACAAAGCTAGGAAAAAAGAATTCCCCTCCATTTCAGCTTAGCCACTCCCACAGGAATCCTCCTGTCTCACCCTTCCACTTTGGGCCATTCTCCCCCGAACCTCCCCCCATTCCCTCCCCCTTCATCGAGGGCTGGACTCACGGAGGGTTGGTGCAGCTGCGGCTCCTAGAACGCACCCCACCTCCACAGGTCCTGGAGCAGGAGCTAAACTTGGTCCAGGAGCTCCAGCCCCCGTCCAGGCTGTAGGATTGCTCCGACGACTTCCAGATGCAATGGCCTTTAAAACACCACTGGGAAAGAGCAGAGAATTTGGGGGTCACCTCTGGGTCTGACCATTCACAGCTCACAATGGAGGGGCCCAGGGGACCCAAAGTCAATCCCTACAATTTACTTCTTGTTTGTTTTTCAAAGCGGGGTGGTTGTGCAGGCACAGGGAATGCTGGGAGACTGAACCCATCAAGCTTGGCTGGCCTCCTTTCTGAAGCAACCCTTGGGGTCTTCTGGCCTTAGACACAGGCAGCATAATGTAAAGCAGAGAATGATGGATCTCGGTCAGAGTCCAGACTTTAATGTATTTTGAAATTGTGTGACCCTGAACAAATCACTAAAAGCTTCAGTTTCCCCATGTGTAATATGGGGATAATAAAAATACAGTAACCTACTTTTTCAAGGTGGTTACAAGAAAGTATTTCTGTAAATCTGACAGCATTATTGAAAAGGGAACTGTAATTTACTCCCTTACAGCAAAATCGGGGGGATGAGCTAAAGGGGAAGAGGAAGGATGGAAGCAGGAGAGATGGGCAACAAAACAGCATCCTTAGAACCTTAGAACTCAAATGTCAGAACTTAGCATTCTGGGAAGCTGGGTCGTGAGAGTCAGAGCCCATTATCTCTTGGGAACTTGGCTTAATCATGGCTAAGCCCCCATCCTTTGGATTGAGTCATCTCCAATCACAAAGGTATTTTTAGCTTCCTCCCTTCCTTCCTTCCATTTCTGCTTTCCTTCCATTTCCTTTTCTTCCTTCCTTCCTTCTTTCCCTCCTTCTTTCCTTCCTTCCATTTCTGCTTTCCTTTCATTTCCTTTCCTTCCTTCCTTCCTCTTTTTTAATAAACCTTCTTGGATCTCAGATGGGGTTCAAGGGTTCCACAGAGCAGGAAGCCCTCACAGACAAAGGAGGAAGGGGCCCAAAGGGAGAGTGTCTCCCTGAGGGCCACACACTCAGGCCTTGTCTGGCTGACCCCTGATCCTGTCCACACGCCAGTCAGTGACCGCTGGGGATGGCAGCACCTGCCTGAGGTGGGAGTCTCTGCTTGAACGGGCAGGAGGAAACAGGAGATGTTGGAGGTCAGGGAGGGAGACCAGAGCTGACCTCCCCTGTGCCTTTCTAGTCTGACCACCAGAGGCCTCTCTTAATCACTAGGACAGTGACTTAGTAGCAGGAATAGGGCCTGCCCCCTTCCCTCCTTCAGGCTGCAAAGCCCCAATCCCTCTGCTCTTGAGACTCACTAAGAATCAGCAAGGGTCTGGACACAGGGGAGGGAGGAGAGGGAGAAAGAATATAGAAGGAAAGGGGAGGGGATAGGAGGAGAGGGAGGGGAGGAGGGGAGGAAAAGAAGAGGAGAAGGGAAGTAAGAAAGGGGGAAGGAGAGAGGAAAAGGGAGGGGAGAGAGAAGGAAAAGGGAGTGAGAAGCACTGCTGAAGTGCCCACTATGTGCCAGTCATTATGCTAAGCACTTTACAGAAATTCTCTCCTTTGGTCCTTTCCACAGCCTTGGGAAGTAGATGCTATTATTATATCCATTTTATAGTTAAGTAAAGCAAGGCAGATGTCTTTCACAGCTAGTAAGTGAATCCAGGTATTCCTAACTCAGGCCAAGTGCTCCATCCACTGTGCCACCTAACTGTGGGACGATGAGGATGAGGATGATGGTGATGATGATGGTTTTCTGTACATTGATAGCACTTTTAATGTATCAGACCTAGAGGAAGTTCAGAGGTCACTAGTCCGCCTCCTTCACTTTACAGAGGAAAAAACTGAAGCTCCCTGGAGGGAGGTGGCTTATCCAAGGCCACAAGGAGTTTTGGCCCCAGACTCCCGCATTTGTCCGGCCCTTTCTGGGAGGCTACGGAACACATCCAAGGGAGAGGCCCTGCTGCTGAGGGTCAGCTAACAGGACCCCAAGGCTGCTGCAGCTCCAGGGGACACACTCCAGACTCTGCCCACGGACCTGGGGGGGCCCATGCTGGCTCCCCAAAGTGAATCAGAACTCTCAGGAACAAAAGAAACACTCAGACAGAGAGGAAACGGAGACAGCCCAGTTCCCCAGGCCCGCTTCCAACCTGATTCTGACATCCCATTCAGTCTGCAGGAGGCACAGGGTTTTCCCGGTTTGGAGAGTGTGAGTGTGCATGTGGGGGGGGGGGGGAGAACGTGTATGCACACTCGGATGTGCGTGTGAAGGAGGAGGGAAAGGGGAGGGGAGGGGGGAAGAGAGAGAAGTGACAGCGTCAAAGAGAAACAGAGAGAAAGACAAAAAGGAGAGACAGAAGAGAGAAAAAGAGAGAAGAGAGAAAGGAGAAAGAGAGAGAAGGAGAAAGGAGAAGAGGAAGAAGAGAGGAGAGGGGAGGGGGGAAGAGAGAGAAGTGAGAGCATCAAAGAGAAAAAAACAGAGAGGAGAGACAGAGAAGAGAGAAAAGAGAGAGAGGAGGGAGAAAGAAAGGAAAAAGAGAGAAGGAGAAAAAAGAGAGGAGAAATAGGAGAGAGAAGGAGAAGAGGGGAATAGGGAAGAGAGAAGTTAGAGCATCAAAGAGAAAGAGAAAGACAGAAAGGAGAAACAGAAGAGAGAAAAAAGAGAAGAGAGGAGGGAGAAAGAAAGAAGGAGAAGAGAAGAGGGAAAAAATAGGAGAGAGAAGGAGAAGAGGGAAAGAGGGAAGAGAGAGAAGTGACAGCGTCAAAGAGAAATACAGAGAAAGACAGAAAGGAGAGACAGAGAAGAGAAAAAAGAGAAGGGGAGAAAGGAGAGAGAGAATGAGAAAAGAGAGGAGAGAAGGAGAAAAGAGGAGAGGGCAGGAGAAAGAGGAGAGAAGTCGAAAGGAGAAAAGGAAGAAGAGAGGAGAGGGGAGAGAGGAGGAGGAGTGTGAAGGGGGAGGGGAGCGGAGGGGTAGCCCCCTGAGGCCCCATGGCCTTCTTCTACCTTGCTGCCCCACCCCCCGGGGAGCGCCGGGCACCTTGCCTGAGGCACATTCGGTCCCGTCCAGGGGCGGCCCCTTCTTGGTTTTGCAGAAGTAGGGGTTGTCGGGGTGGCTGCACCACAGCTGTTTGCAAGAGTCGAAGGTTCTGAACTGCAAGACAAGACAGAGGTCAGAAGGCTTGGGGTGGCTCCTGGCCAGGGCACCTGTTAGCAATGTCACTTAACGTCTCTCTGCTCAGTTTGCCCATCTGTGAAATGGGGGAAGGGAGAGAGGAATGGGCGTTTTTCTATCACCTAACCATGTGCCAGGCGTTGGGCTGAACCCTTGAAAAATAGTATCTTGTGTTATTCCCACAAGAGCCCTGGAAGGTAAAGGCTATTTATCAGCCCCATTGTACAGCTGAGAAGACTGAGGCAGACAGTGTTAAGTGATTACCCAGGTACACACAGCCGGGAAGTTTCTAAGATTGGATTTTAACTCTGGTCTTCCTTCCTGCTCAAGAATGGTGCAAGTGGAGCATCCTCTGAGAGTCCCCGAGGCTGCGCCATCTTCTGCTGTTTCTTATCCCCAAGTCTCATCTGCCCCGACCCCAACAAACAGCGAGTTCCCCACAATTTTCCTGCCTCTCTCGCCACACTCTGCAGAAAACCCAAAGAGAGGGCAGAAAAATCACACATCAGAGCTGGAAGAGCCTCCAAACATGGAAGAACCAGTGCATCCCAGCGAGAAAGAGCATTGAATCTGGGCTGACAGACTGGGGTTCAAATTCTCCCATCTCTATCACTCCTCTAGAGGGCCTGGACAAATCACAACCCTTCTGAGCCTCAGTTTCCACGTCTGCATAATGGGGTGGGACCAAATGGTTCTGAAGCCCCTTCCGGTTATAATTCTGGGGCTCTCTGACCATCCCCTCCCAGCTGTGCCCCTTGTTCTCCAGACCACTCGGCTTCCAAGCCTGGAGTGTCCCTCTGGTGGCTCCCACTGGTGGCTATCTTCCAGGACCTCCATTCTGGGAGGGGCCACAGCGGCCGTCACCCTTGTGCGTTCCCCAGATCTGGCCCGTCATGCCCGTGGAGGGCACCTCCATCCCAGCCCCACGCCCTCTTTTGTCATTGAGGAACTGGTGGCTTTGTTTTGTCAATCCAAATATTTATAGATTGTGTCCATTCCCCAAGAGAACTCTTCTAGCAACGTCAAACCACCGAGCAAAACGAATAAATCAGCGGCCTTGTGGGAGGTGCAAGCACGTGCCCACATCTGTGGCATCCCCAGGTTTCCTCTCTGCATTCTGTCTCCCTCTTGCCCACGCCCGTCGCGAAAAAAGGGAAAGAAACACCTTGTGATGGATATGCACAGTCAAGGAAAGCAAATTCCCTCAGTGCTCAGATACATGGATGGATGGATGGATAGCTAGATAGACAGACGGATGGATGGATGGATGGATGGACACAGAGATACATAAATAGATAAGATAGATAGATACATAGACAGGTAAATAGACAGAAAGGTAGTACATAGATAAAATAGACATACAGATGGACAGAGAGATGGATGGACAGACAGGTAGGTAGGTAGATAGATAGATAGATGGATGGATGGACACACAGACACACAGATGGATGGATAGATGGATAGATGAGTAAATGGATAAATAGGTACACAGAGAGAAATGTGGATGGGTGTGTGTGCATATATACATATACGTATATCTGCACAAATATATATACATGTATAATATATAATTATATGTATTAAATTTGTAGCATCTCTGTAATGAATGGCCAGTGTTGTCTTCCCCCATTAGAATGTAACCCCTTGAGAGCAGGCAATGTCCTTTCTTGTGCTTGTATTTATATCCTACCACTTTTACTGTGCCAGGTATACAGTAAGTGCATGATAAAAGCTTACTGCTCATCTACCTGCATAGGACGTCAGACCTGGCAGGACCCTAGTTCCTAGAACAACATGAGAAAGCCGCAGCTCCATCTGAGGCCTGACTCCTTGAGTGGCGCATAGAGCTAGCATGGGGACCCTCCTCTCCTGAGCCCCCATCCCCTTCCCCTCCTTCAGGCAGGGCTATTTGATGGGTAGCTGGGAGCCCTGCAAAGGCACCATTAACTGGGACGGAGGCTATACTCACGGCCGTGCAGGTCTGATAGCCCACACCAAAGTCAAATCGGCACTGCTCGTCCATGGAGTAGTCGATCCCGGGAAGCTCGGGCAGCTGGGGCCATTGGTGCTCAAAGGGGTCATCCAGGAGACAGTCATAGGAGCTGTGGGGACATGAGGGATGACATGAGGAGAGGGCATCACAGGGAAGGGACACCCCCTCAGACTCGCTCGGATCAGGGCAAGGATTCTCAAGTCCACCTCTCCATTCTCCTCGTGCCTCATGTCAACGGAGGTCGGCAAGAAGCTCCATCTGCCCTCAGCCACCCCTCCTTCCCCCTCACTTGGGTCATGGCCAAACTGGGCAAAACTTCCCTGACCCCCATCTCTCTCCTCCTGGGTTCTCCTGCCCTCCCAGCCCACCACAGCCATTAATAGCCAGACCACCCCTAGGGTGTGACTTGTGGCGGAGGCTCTGGGATGCTCAGTGAGCCTCAGCCAGCTCACACAGAGCCCAGGGGGCCTGAGGCCCTTAGAAGCCTGGCCGGGTGGGAGCCTAGTTAGGCTCTCCCTCACACAGGGATCCTCTATCTCTGAGGCCTGATGGTAAGAGCAGTAAGGAGACCTGATTTCAAATCTTACCTCTGACACTCACTGTGTGACCATGGGCAAGTGTTTACCTCTCTTATCCTCAGCTCATCATCTGTAAAATGGGGATAATAATGCATCCCCTACCTCCGGGAGTCATTAGCAAAGTGGGGCTTCCTAAAGGAACTGCGCTGCAGAAGGGGAAGCTCTGACACCTAATGACATCTGACTCACAGCTTCAGGTTCCCCCGGCAGGCGTGCTGGGGATGGAGGGACGGAGCCCCACCATGTCTCAGGCTCTGCTGCGGGGGCTGTTACATCTGTGTCTAGGGCCCCCCCCACATACGACAAAAGCTCTGGGCCTGGGAGGGGGAGGCGGTGAAGGAGGCACCTACTGTATGTAACGGTTCAGCTCCTGCTTGCTACAGCGGGACCAGTGGTAACGGTGGAAGGCGGCCTGCACCAGTGGCGCCATGATGCTCCCCATGCTCGTCTCGTCCGCACACCGGTTCCCCTGGCCATCATGCTCCATGCCTAGCCTAGGAGAAAGGCCCCTGAGCTGGGCTCATCGAGGAGGCTCCCGACACACGGCAGAGGGGTCTCCCCCAGCCCCACCCCGGCCAGAGACCTCTGGGGGGGTCACTTACACATGGCCAGTCTCATGAGCCACCACAAAGGCGGAGGAAAAGCCGTCCTCGTGGTTAAGGGTACAGCTTCTCAGGGGGTGGCACATGCCAGTAACGGGTGCGTACCCTGCCAGAAGAGAGGGGGGGAGTATGGGGGAGTTGGAGAGGAAGATGGAGATAGAGACACAAAAGGAGGGCAAATGGAGGGAGGGGGGAGAAGAGAGGAAGGGAGGTTGGATGGGAGAAAAAGCAAGGAAGGGAGAAAAAGATGGAGGTGGGGAATTGAAAGAGACACAAAGAGAGGAAAGATGAGAAAAGAGAGAGGTAAAGAGAGAGAATTTATGTAAAAAATTGAGAAACAGAGAAGGGGAGAAAGAGACAGAAACAGACAGATATAGACAGAGAGAGAGAGAGAGAAACAGACAAAAAAGAGAGACGAGACAGAGAGGGAGAGAGACAGAAATAAAGAAACAGAGAGGGAGACACAGAGATAGAGAGAGTGAATTTATGTAAGAAATTAAGAGACAGAGAGAGGGAAATAGAGACAGAGAAAAACAGAGACAGAGAGGGGGAGACATACAGACATAGACAAAGAGACAGAGATAAACAGACAAAAAAGAGAGACAGAGACAGAGAGAAATAAAGAAACAGAGAGGGAGAAAAATACCAGAGGTAGAGAGAGTGAATTTATGCAAGAAATTAAGAGACAGAGAGAGATAGAGATAGAGAGACAGACAGAGACAGAGAGAGAAAAAGAGAGAGAGAAACAGACGAAAAGAGACAGAGACAAAGAGAAGGAGAGAGACAGACAGACAAACGGGCATAGACAAAGAGACAGAGAAAAAGAGAAAAATAAAGAGAGGGAGAGAGACACACAGAGAGAAAGAGAGAGACAGACAGACAGACAGAGAGAGAAAGAGAGAAAGACACAGAGAGACAGAGAGAGACAGAGAGAGAGAGAGAGATGTATCATTGAAATGTAAATGACGCTCTGGGCCAAACATCGCCCCACCCCCATAGTGGCCAGGCCTGCTGCACAGCTGGTTAGAGCAGGGTTGGGGACAGGACACTTACAAAAAAGAGGGTTCGTGGAGATCCAGCCCCATCCCACCCCGTCCCGGGGCCCTGCCATGACTGCTGCATTCTGGGCCCCACCCTGAGCTGTCAGACCAATTCCAGGCTGGGGCCACAGGGACAGGAGCCCAAAGCTTGGACCAGCTGTTGGCCAATGGCTCCTCCCAACCAGCGGCCTCCTAAATTTGAATCTAGCCCAAGCCATCCTCAAATCCAGAGAGGAAGAGAGGCTGGGGGGGGATGCTGACTTAGTGGGAGCTTGGGAGCCCAGGGTTCCTTCCTCGGGAACTCGCCGAGGGTCAGTGCCCTCCCCATCAGCTCTGTGGCTGCAGGGTGGCTTCCTGCTCCTTCCTCTCCGGATCCATGGCAGCCTCTGCTGACTGCCCGGCCTCCACTTTTAACAAGGATGGCAGCAGGATTCAGCAGGACCAGGTCTGCCCCAAAGCCCTGACTCCTCAGGCTCAGGCAAGATTCCCGAAGGCTTCTGAGTCACAGACAGGACTGGACAGCAGGAGGCTGCCACGAGGGGACGGGTCCCTGCCCTTCTCCCGCTATAGGCCGGGCCCCTTACTTCCTCCTCCAAGATTCAGCTTCCTCACTGTAAAATGAGAGAGCTGGACCCCATGAGCCCTGCCGCCCGCTGAGCCTCCATCTTTCTATTCCTGGAATGTAAGGGAGGCCTTCCTGCTGTGTCCTTCCGCACCCCGTGTCCGAAACACCCCTCCAGTTCTGACACTCTATGCTCCAAGTGCCTCCCAGCTCATATTCCACCATCCAAGGACCCCGGAGCCCAACACTCCCTCTCCCAACGTGGAGCATTTTCTCTGGCCGTCTCCCATTGGTACTGGAACATTCTTCGAGCTCATCAGGGCCTCCTGACCTCCCCAGCTCAGTCCCATCGGCTGCAAAAAGCCTTTCTCCAGTCCTGTTTAATCCCAGTGCCTTCCCTGTCTCTTTCTGGGATTCATGAGAGATTTTTCATAAAGATTTGAAAAATCCAGGAAGCAAGACATAAAGGGGATCAATTCAATCCAATTTAAGCATATTGATGATTGATCCGGCTCAGGTCCCCTGACTCAGCAGTAAAGAAACAGAAGGGTTTCTCCCTGTTGCTCCTGGCCCACAAGGTACTAAAATTTCAATCAAGCACTTTTCCCCTCAACAGCTCTGATATACAGATGAGGTTGTTATTAATATTCCCTTTTTTTCTGAGGCAGCTGGGATTAAGTGACTTGGCCAGGGTCACACAGCTAGGAAGTGTTAAGTGTCTGAGGCTGGATTTAAACTCAGGTCCTCCTGACTTCAGGGCTAGTGCTCTACCCACTGCACCACCCCTTCCCCGCCACTCCCCAATATTCCCATTTTATAGATGAGGAAATAGAGGTGTAGGGAAGAGCCTAATTCCTCAGGGAAGTGATTCTAATCAATCAAACAATCAAGCACCTCTGGGCTAGCCAAATTCAACACTCTAAGTTGATGACGTTTGTTTGTTTTCGATTTAATCGGCTCTGGAGCCGTCATTCTAATTGTTCATTGTCTCTCTGTGGCTGAGGCCCCTGGGATGGAGAGCTGCTGGGGACCTCGGAGATCACGCCTCCCTTGTTTCTCATTTGCCAAAGGAGGGAAGCGAGGCCCCCCTCGGGAGAAGTGCCCTGCCCCCCAGCTGCTGAGTAAGAGAAGCCAGATTTACACCGAAGTTCTCCCACAGCCCGTGAACTACGCCATCCTTGTGCCGCCCTCAAGGAAGCCCCTGAGTGTGCCGACAGCAAAGGCCGTTTCGCAAACCTTCCCCACGTGTGCGTTCGAGGGCCCTGAGAGAGGGCTGGGAAGCCCCTCCTTGCAGTCCCAGAGGCTGGGCAGAGCGGTGGGCATGGGCGGGGCTGGGGGCTCTCTCTCCCTTCTTCCCCTCCGGCCAGCTGCGCACCCCTGTCTATGGGGAATACAGTACCTTGCATACCTGCGGGACCAAAATCCTGCCTCGTGAGGAAAACGGCGTGGTCGTGGTGCTCGGCGTGGGCAGGGTCGGAGCGCTGCTGGGAGTGGGCCCAGCGGCACACCTGCTCCAGGCTCCGGGACGGGTTCCCTCGCTCAATCAGGCTCAGAGACTGGAAGGAGTTTGGGGGGTACAGAACCAGAGTGGGGTCAACTTTGTCGCCGCGCATTAGAAGAGAATGGGTGCCGCGAAGCGGAAAGAGCACCGAGTGAGCCTGAGTTCAAATCCCACCTCTGACCCTAGCTGGCAAGTACCATTTAACCTCCCAGGGTCTCAGGTTCCTCACCTATAAAGTGAAAAGGTCGGACTAGGTGACCTTCGAAGCTCCTGAGGGCCCTAAATTCTGTTATCCTGAGCCAGGGATTAAAGAGTCTCTCAAGGTCTAGAATGCCCATGAGACTATCCTGGGCAATCCCATAATCCCCAAACCACCTAGAATGCTTCAGAGCTCTCCTGGGAAATCCCCTCCATCCCTACCTGGATCCCAGAAACCAATCCCATTGCTCCCCACACTCACTTCCACCCGATGGGTCTCCCACATTCTTCATTGTCCATCCCAAGTCCTATCTCTCTGCCTGGCTGCTGCCACCCCAGGGCTCAGACTGGCCCCCATCCTCCGCCCCATGGCTGACCTGCTGGCTTCCTGCCCCGATGACAAGCTTACCTGTCGATAGCCCACCATGATCATCCTAACCAAGGCGATGTTCATATGCACCCCCAGGGATTCATCATGGTAGATCTCATCCACCTGCAGAAAGGAAGAAGAGAACATGGGCTAGCGCTTGCAGAGAAGAGAAGTCACCGATACCTGTAGACTCCAGAAGCTGGTTTGTCTCAGGCTTTAATGCTGATCTAAGCCAGCTCTCTTCATCTTACAGGGAGGGAAATTGATTTTCCAAGAAAGGACTTGACTTGGCCAAGATCATTCAGGTCAACAGGAGAGCAAGGATTTGAAGCTGGGCCCTCCAGCTCCATCCCAGCTTCTTTCCACTACATCATGCTGACCCTCCAGCTAAAGCCCCTCATTTTGACCCAGAAAAGGTCACCCAACTGGTCAGCATCCAAGCTGGCGTGGACATTCAGATCCTCTGACCAGATGCAGAGCTCCGGCCCACCATGTTCTTGTCCATCATTGCCTTTTCCTTTCCTGACATCCTGAAGATGTCAGCTCTCAGCTGAGGAATCTCTTCAGCCATTAAGGAACCAAGGAAGGGAAGGGTCTGCAAACCTCAGATTTTCCCAGCTTAGTTTTCCTTCCCCTTCATCTCCTTGCCTCCAGATTCTCCTTTATGGAGGGGACAAGCAGCCTTCTCCATGGGCCCTTCCAGGCAGCTCTGACACTCTGTATTCTAAATTCTAATGGTCTGTCCAGCTCCAAAGTTCTAACTGTCCTTTCAGTTCTGACCATCTCTGTTCTAAGGGTACAGCTCCTTCAAGTGCAGAGACTGCAGGCCAGTGTGGAGGAGTGAGCGCCCCTAAATCCCTTGGGAAATTGGCCTTTTAGCACTAAAAGGCCAGAGCTCCTTCCACAACAACAGCCATCTCGATAACCTCCCTGCCTTGCATCTCTTCAGCCAGCCAGCCAAAATTAGCCACCTGCTCATCTCTGGGAAATAGTCAGAGCTGACCATTATAGAGTGTGCTAAGGTCTGCCGAACACTGACAGACAGTATCCCATCTGCTCCCCACCGTGACCCTGTGAATCAGGTGCTGTTGTTATCTTCAACCTACAAGTAAACTGAGGCTGAGAGACATTACTACAAGACAAAAAATGTCATCGCTGAGAGGAACGTTAGACTATAGAACATAGAATGTCAGAGCTGAGAGGATCGCTTATATAAAATATAAATGCTAGAACTAGAAGGAACTTGAGACTCTAAAATATGGAATATCAAAGATTATGAACTAATAGTGTACTAAAAAGGAAGTGCAAACTGGAGCAGACAGCTGTGGTAGGAAGTAGATAAAGCATTGATTCTGGGCTCAAATTCTACCTTAAATCCTACTTATAATCTTGGGTATGTCAGTTGCCACTGTGGATTCAGTTTTTCCATCTGTAAAACAACATGTCTGAACTAAATCACTTTAAAATCCCCTTCTAGCTCTAAACCTATGATGCTCTAAGTTAATAATCAGAACAAGGCAAAATAAAACAAGGTCACCGTCATATAGTGGGCAAAAAAGAACAGGAATGAGTTTTGCTTTTTAAACCTCAATGTTGGTGAGTCTGTGACTAAATAAGTACACATACATTGCTGACGTAATTGCAAACCACAGCAATCTTTCTGGGAAATAAACTGGCAACTGATAGATCATAAAACTGACCACACCCTTTGATTTAGTGATCCCACCTCGGAGAATATCTAAACAGATTTTCACAAACCCCTTAGAATTTAGAAGAAAGTGGAACTTAGAGATCATCTAATCTGCCCTGATTTTACAGGTGATGAAAATCAGACCCAGAAGGTCGAATTGTCGATGACTTTTCCCTCCTGAGTTGTTTCTTCATCTTATTTTCAGTTCTTAATTGTCTCTCTCCCTCTTCTTCCCCCAATCATTAAGAAGATAAGAAAAATAAAATCTATTACAAATCTGGATAGTCATACAAAATTAATTCTGAATTTATTTTTATAACTTTGTATGTATTTGGGTGAATTGGTATTGGATCTCCTATGGGGCAAGAACTGTTGACTTTGTCTTCATATATTCTGACTCCAGCATCTAGAACAGTGGAGAACAGGAGATGAGAAGAAGCATTTATTGCATCTACTATGTGTAAGGGACTATTTTAAGTCTTTATAAATGTTTCATTTCACCCTCATAACAATCCTAGGAACAAGGTGCTGTTATTATCCCCATTTTATAGTTGAAAAAACTTAAGACAAACAGATTAAATGACTTGCCCAAGATCTCATAGCTATTAAGTATCTGAGTATGAATTTGAACTCAGATATTCCTGTCACCGTGCCCAGTGTTCTAGTCATTATGCCTCCTAGCACAGTGTCTTGTACATAATAGCTCCTTAATAAATAATTGCTAAATTTAACTGAATGTCCCAGTACCACATTTGGTCTGGGAGTGGGTACAGTCATGAATTTATAGCTGGAAGGGTCCTGAGGTACCTTTTAATCCAATCCTGCTCATCTTGTCAAAAAAGATCTAGAGAAATGAGATGATTCCCCAAGGCCCCCCTGGGATTAGCTAAGCAGTGGAACAGGATTTGAACCTGCCATCCTCTGGCTCCAAACCCCTTCCACTAAACCATCCTGCCCCCTTAAAGGGTGAGGGAAAACTGTGGGTTATGCCCAGGATACAGGAGCTTTGGAGGGAGCATGGTCCAATGAAATGAGCTTTGGTTCTCACATAAGAGGAGCTGAGTTGGAATCCTGCCTTTGACATTTACTAGCTTGTGACTTTGAGAAAGTTACTTAATTTCCTAGGGACTCAATTTCCTCATCTGCAAAGTGGGAGGGTTGGATGAGACAACTTTTGGGATTTCTTCCAGTGCTAGATCAATGGCTTGGGTTTAAATTTTAGATGTGCCACTTACTATCTGGGTGATCTTGGATTTATGGGCCTCAGTTGTCTCATCTGTGAAATGAGGGGGTGAGCTTGATAACCACCTCCAACCTAAGATGTAGAATCCATTACAAAGCTGTCTCAGTTGGACAAACCAAGTGGATGAAAAGTGCCAATTATGAGAAGCTGTAGGATGGGAAGAGCACTGAGTAGAGAATCCTTACAGTAAGCTGGGCCTGGAATTTAATGGGAAGAAGGGGAAAAGGAAGAAAAGAAAGACAAGGAGAAATAGAAGAAAAAAGAAGAGAGAGGAAAAGGAGGAGTAAAATGAGAAGAAAGAGAAAGGCAAGGAGGAGGAAGAGAATAAAGAGAAGGAGATAGTGGGAGAGGGAGAAGAGAAGAAGAAACTTGAGGAGGAAAAAAGGAAGTGAAGGAGGAAGACAGAGAGGAAGAGAAGAGTGAAGTAGAGAAGAGGAGAAGAGGGAAAAGGAAAAGGAGGAGGAGATGAGGTTATTCATATTTATTAAACCATTCTGTTCTTTACAGGATTCCATATTTCCCATTCCAGTAAAACCCCAATGTCCCTTTTGAACTATGGGGCCATGAACTAGGGAAAATCTGAAAGACTAAATTAAAAAACAGTTGGGAGATCAGTGGGCAGTACAGTGGGTAGAAGGAAGCCAGTGAGGATCTGCTTAAGAAGTGACGTAGGAGCCATGACTGTGGATATACCAGAGGAGGTAAGGAGCCTGAGCACCACTGTGTTGTCCCCAAGATGAAGCAGAGAGATACTTCCAAAGCACTTAGTAGATCCTCTAGAGAGGACCGATGAGTGGACATGGGAAGGAGCCATATTGGAGAAGAGAATGCATGCTCCTCAAGGCAGAGACAGGTTTTACTTTTGCTCTATACAGTGTCCCTGTTGCTTAGCACAGCAGACCAATAGATATTTGTTGATTGACAGAATGAAAGTTATTTATATTATAATTATAATATAATATATATTATGTAATAATATATAATAAATTTTAATCTGCACCAAAGAAAGCGCCAGCCTCGACAAGGTAGCAATGCCGCTGAAGGGCTGAATTAAGGCAATGATGGCCACCATCAACTTGGAATCCATCTCTCTGACCAGGTCAGGTCAGCTCCAGTTCTGGAAGACTTTCAGACTGAAGCTGCGGGATGGCCCCAAAGGGCTCCAGATTTGAGAGGACTTTAGGAACAGGATTGGAAGCATGAGCCATGGCAGCCAGGGATGTGTGCCAGGCTGGCACAGGAGCTAGGGGGCTACTTCACCCCAGAAAACTGCCGTTCCATTATGGAATGGAGCTCTAATAGCTTAAAATGACACTAAGACTTTGGGGATATCCCATATTGCAATGAGACTTCCAGATACGTGGCTGAACAATCCTATGCTCCTCTGTAGACTAGATTAAATCCCTTCCCAAATATCAGTTTCAATCTCTCCCCCTACAAAATGAGATTAACAACAATTCTAGGTGAGCCACTCAGAGGATCTCGACTCTTATCATTAGCTACATGATCTTGATCAAGTTATTTAACCTCTGAAAACCTCAGTTTCTTCAACTGTGAAATGGAGTTAAGCCAGATGGCCCATACAATTTCTTCATCTCCACATCTAAGATTCTAGGATAGTTCATCCCCCTTGTTCTCAGTTTCCTCCTCTGTAAAGTGAGGGGGTTCCAACTGCATGAGATCTGAGATCACGTTCAGCTCTAGACCTCTCATCCCATGCTGTCTCAAATCATGCCTCAGGCATTCACTAATTAATTAAATGTGTGACTGAGCAAATAACTTCACCTCAATTTTTGGCCTCAGTTTCTTCAACAGTAAAATATAGATAGTAACAGCCCCTTCCTTCCAGGGTTGGTGTGAGGATCAAATTAAACAATATTTGTAAAGCCCTTTGCATAGGGCCTGGCACACAGTAGGCACTTAATAACTGCTTTTCCTCGTCCCCTCCCTGTCTGCCGTGCCTCCCAGCTGTGGCACTGTGTTCTACCGCTCCTTTCAGCTCTCATCCTGCAGTCTCGAGTTCAGCTGGGACCATTCAGACAGGCAGGCCTGCCCTGGCTCTGACTCCAAAGCTCCATCATCACTCATTCTTCACACTGGTCCAGGCTGTGTGTGGGCTATTCAGCAGGCAATAAGAGGCATGACCCAGACCAACCCAAATCCCTGTAAACACAACCGCGTACCACAATGACGACTTAAGGGGAGAGGACTCAAGACCAAATTCTCTGGGCTTCTCCAACTCCTGGCCTCCTCCCAGCACTCCCTCCTCCCTCTGCTCTGACTAAATGTTCTCTTCTCACCAAGCAGCAGCTCCCAGTGCCCTGCCAGGCTCTCCTTCCACCAACTCACCGACTTCCCAGCAGCCTTAGAATGCTATGCCCTAGTAGGGCTGCTTGCACAGTTGATCAGTAATCATTCCCCCCACCCACCCCCACACCCCCACATCCCCGTGTCTGCTGAGCCCATAACATCAAGAATGGACAGAATCCCTTCCACGGGATAACGATAATTGCTTCCCCTCACTCTCCCAGAGGCAGGGTAGCTTGGTGGGGCAAGCACAGGCTTTGGAGCTAGATGGAGGAGGAACGGGCATTCAAATCTGTTACTTATCTGTATGACCTCAAGCAATTGACAACCTTCTGGAGCCTCAGTTTCCTCATTTATAAAAGAGATTATACTAGATGGCTCCCAGAATTATCTGACTCTATGACTCATCCCAGCACTGTGTTATTCCATTTTCCAGACAGTGAGCCTGCTGGTAGAGAAACAGAAAGTGCTACAGTAGCTCAATGGCTGGGACTCCTGGTAAGGAAAGACTGAGGGGAGAACAGAAAGGGTGGAGGATGAATTACGATCATTTCTGTCTTTGTATTTCCAGGGCTTAGTCCATAAAGTAAGTGTTTACTGAGTGTTTGTTGACTAACTGACTGACTGACTGACAGTTCTCTCCCAGGCTAGTAGGAAAGGACAATCTATTCTGCCTGTGTTGTGGAACTTCAGGGCTGGAAAGAACACTGGATTTGGAGTCAAGAAGACCAGGGTTCAAATCCCTTGTGTGATTTTCTAGAATTCACTTGACCTCTTTGGATATCAGCCTCTCCAATGGGAATTTTCAAAAACTATAAGTTTCTGCTCTAATTTCTATGGAAAACTTCAAAAGTCATTTCATCCCTCTGTATCCAAACTGGAATCCTTTCCACAATATCCGTGACAAGTTGGAGATTCACATAATCTGTGTGATTTTGGGCAAGTCACCTCACCTGTCTGGACTTCATGAGTTTCCCTATTTATAACATGGAGGGGTATCTCTGAGGTCCCTTCTAGCTTCCTATGTATACTCTTAGATAAATCACAGCCTTCCTGTGCCTCAGTTTCTTCATCTGTAAAATAAGGGATTGAACTAGATGACCAACTTTCCCAACTTTCTCTCCCACACCCTGTGCCGAGCATGGAAAAAGGCAACATGGAATGGTTTGGGCAGCTCTAATGGTTAAAGAGGTTTCCCATATATAGTCTACGTCCTCCTTTCTGGAACCTCCCCCGGTACTTCCTAGTTCTGTTCTCTGGAGCCGAGCAGAATTGGCCTCCATGTTCTTTTAAAGATTACCAGGAAATAAAAGGGGTGAGGAGCAGCTAGGAGAGAATACCAGCTCTGGAGTCAGGAAGATCTGAGCTCAAATATGGCCTCAGATACTCACCTGCTCTGTTACCCTGGACACTTGAGCCTAATTGCCTCAAAAAAGAAAGTTCCCCAACAGCCGCTCAGAAATCACATCTGCCTCCTTTCCCCCCAGAAGGCTGGTGTGTGGTATATAGCACAGTACGGGGCACTAGTTTGGGTGGGCGAACAGATAGAGCTTGACATCAACAAAGGAAGTCGAAGAAGGTTAACCAGCCTTTGTGAAGCAAGAAACAGGAAGCCAGTGAAGGCCTTTGAACAGAGAAATAAAACAGTCATACATGTATACTAAGAAGACCTGAGACAGTGCTTCACACACATGGGAGCCAAAAAAAGTTTGGCGAATTGCAGAGAGGAAGGTACAGGCTGGGTCAGAGGGGCAAGGAACTGGAAGTAAGAACCTGCCTGTGAGACCGGCATCCAGACAAGAAATAATAATGGCCGGACCCAACTGCGTAGCTGTGGGAATGGGAAGGAAGGCATGGACTAGGAGGAGGCGATGTGTTGGAAAGAACATTGAATCTGGACTCAAGAGAGCTGGGTTCACATCTCAGTTCTACCATTTCCTACCTGTGTGACCCAGGATTAGTCTATTAAAGCCTCACTTGTTCAGTGAGGGGAGTTGGATTGGATGCTCTCCAAGTGATCTTCCCATTTTAAATCTGTGATCCTACATGTGGTCCCCTCTGAGCCTCAGTTTCCCCATCTGTTTGATGGAGGGAGGGGGATTGGACCCATCCCATGTTCCCTTGGCTTGGCTCTGACTCTGACCTGCTCAGCCACAGCCCTCTTAATGCTGGGCTATAAGCCATGCCAAGGGGCGGGAGGCGCTGCAGTGGCCCTGAGCCAGGGCCTGTTATAACAAGTGGCGTCAGCCAGGGGGTATGGTTAACTGCTCTGCTGTGTGGCTGGTGACCTGGGGCTTCCAGCTGGGCGGAAAACCAGTCGAGTGGGCCGGGCAGGGAGGGAATGCCCTCCAGAGCTGGGCAGCCGTCCCTCCCCCTGCTCCTGCTGTCCCTGAGCCTCCTGCAGCTGCAGAGCCTGGCACCATGGGGGAACGTCTGAGCCCAGCAGCTTCCTGCCTGGGAGCACCTACTCAGCAGCCGCAGCCTAGTGGAAAGAGCCCTGGCCCCACAATTGGGCGCGCTTGGTTCAAATCCTGGCACTGCCCCTCTGGGACCAGGCGCCCCTGACAATCACTTTACCTTGCAGGCCTTTGTAGCCCCGTGTGTAAAATGAGAGGGGCTGAGCTAGGATCACTGATCAAGTGCCAGAAGAAACCTCAGAGGCCATCTAGTCCAACCCCTCGTTTTTACAGAGAGAAACTGAGGTACACCCCCGTGAAGTCCCAACAGAATCAAGGACATAGAGCTGCAGGCGCTCTCAGAGGCCAGACAGCCCAACCCTCCCCTTTTACAGATGGGGAAATGGAGGCAGAGGTTGATCACAGAGCACAGATAATCAGTGGCTCCCCAGGTTTTCTGAAAACTCTCTGCATCATAAAAGTCTGCCTTCAGTCAAGTAATGGACAGTCATGACCTCCCCCAGGAGTCTTTACTTCTACCAGACAAATATCCACCAATTCATCCCCTCACCATCCTGGCCACATTTTTCAGGGCACAAGTCAGTCTGTCGCCATCCTTCATCAAATATGGTGCCCAGAATGAAACCCAGCTCTCTCTAAGGAGCCTGAGCATGGCAGGAGACCAGGATAAGACAACGACCTCCCTCATGGTGGCACTGCATCTATCAGTGCAGTCTAAAAGTGCATTGACTGTTTTGGTCCCATTGATAATTAATATTGAGCTTGGTCCACTAAGACCACAGCTTTAAGGTCAGCTTTAAGGGAAGAGGAAAAGAAAGGAAAAGAAGGAGGAGCAGGAAGAGAAGGAAGAGAAGAGGAGGAAGAAAAGAAAAAGAGAAAGAAGAAGAGGAGGAAGAAGAAGAAGAGGAGGAAGAGGAGGAAGAAGAAGAAGAGGAGGAAGAGGAGGAAAAGGAAGAAGAGGAAGAAAGGAAGAAGAGGAAGAGGAGGAAGAGGAAGAGGAGAAAGAAGAAGAAGAAGAACCCTACGTTCAACTGCTGATGGGTGTCCAAGGCTTGACTGTACCATGTTACAATTCTCCCTCTTAAGAAACCCTTCTTCCAACCTATCTATTCCCTCCCAGAATACCTTTCAGACTTGGACTGACTCTAAGGTGAGTGTGAGAGTGTGACGGAAGGGAAAGTAGGAAGAGATCTACTTGCTGTTTGCCCTGGTTTCTCTGGCACGAGACTCAACAGTAGTTCTTTCCTCTGCAATCATTGGAGGGTTGGATTTCTCATTTACTCCCCCTGGGATGTCTGGGCCTGAGCTGGACCAGACACTGGGCCCTCAGAGGAAGGAGGGACAGAGACGAAGATGGAAGCCTTGCTGCAGGCACTCTACAAGGCAGCCCTGGCCCGGCGCTGGACCTGAATATCCCCTTCTCAGCAGTTAGAGCATGAATTGTCCTTCCCCAAAGAAGTTAAGGCTGTTCATCCCAAAGGCACGCAGGCACGACGGTTTTCAAAAGGGGATTTCCTTGGATTGCAAAATCATTCCCCCTCAAGGGTGCAGTTGAGTAGCAGATTTCCAAGCCTGGGTGGCCAACTTCCTCTTCCTGATTTTAGCCTAGTGCAGTTTCCAAGTGTATTCAACTGGGAACAGGCACCTGACACAACTATAGGATCCCTGAATGTCGGATTAGATCAAAGGGCATAAGATGTGTGAGTTCTGAGACCCTTAGGACATAAAGAGTACGAGATCTCAGAGAACCCTTAGAACATGAAAGCTGGAAGAGAGCTTGGAACACAGAAGGTCAGAGAGGAACCAGAAGCATAGAATGTCAGACTTGGAAGAGCCCTTAGAACACAGAATGTCAGAGAGGAAGCAGAGACATACGATGTCAGACCTGGATGGGGCCTAAGAATACAGAATGTCACAGAAGAACTGGAGACATAGAATGTCAGACTTGGAAGGGGTCTTAAAACCCAGAATTTCAGAAAGGAATTGGAGACGTAGGATGTCGGATCTGGAAGGAGCCTTAGAACAAAGAAGGTCAGAAAGAAACTGGAGACATAGAATGTCAGATCTAAGAATACAGAATGTCAGAGAAGAACCAGAGACATAGAATGTCAGACCTGGATGGGGCCTAAGAACACAAAATGTCAGAGAGATACTCGAGACATAGAATGTCAGACTTGGAAGGGGTCTTAGAACCCAGAATTTCAGAAAGGAATTAAAGACATAGGATGTCAGACCTGAAAGGGTCCTTAGAACCCAGAATGTCAGAGAGGAAGCAGAGACATAGAATGTCAGTCCTAAATGGAGCCTAAGAACACAGGATGTCAGAGAGATACTGGAGACATAGGATGTGGAAAGATCCTTAGCATATAGAGCATCAGAGGAGAAGCGTAGACTGAACATCAGACCTGGAAGGGTCCCAGAACACAGAAGCATTCACAAGCCTGTGCACTGAAAAAAGAAAACAAACAGGAATAATTGGGGAAAGTGCCAAGAGGACAACTCAGGTTTCATGCCTTAGTCCTGGGTGACAGTGGGAGGCAGCATTCCTTGGGCACTACTTATTGGGGGGGCCCAGAGGGTCCTCTTTTTCAGGGATAGGTTGGCTGGGGCAGCCTCAGAAGGCCCCTTGAGCTCTGAGGTTCTCCGATTCTGTGGCTGAGATTAAGGAGGCCCCTACCTCATCCTGAGCCACAGTCCAGAAGCCTGGGCAGCTTTGCTGTGGGGGGTTAAGTTCCTGATCCATTACCCAGCTGCCCAAGGCTAAGCTAAAGCCCAGATAGGGCTGCATGGGCAGAGCTCTGAGGGAGCTGCTTCTCTGGTTCAGAGCTCTGAGCGTCAAAGGGTCCACTCTGGAATGTTTATTACATCCCTCTTAAAGGTGCCCTTGTTCCTCTCGGCTATCTGGGGCCCGGAGGAGGAGAGGGGCCTTGCGTGCAGCCTGGCTGGCCACAGGCCCTCCAGCCCCACACCCCAGGCTGGTTCTTCCTCTGCCTCACCAGCCACTCCTAAGAGCCCCACTTCTCTCCTCTGTTCAGGCCGCCTCACCCCAACAGGGTCCCTTTCATAAAAGCAACAATGGCTGGCATTTATCACTCACTCCCGTGTTCCAGACACTCTGCAGTATTCATGACACCAGGACTCCCAGAGTTCATGAGCCTTCCGGAAATGGCATCACTCAAGGGAAAGCAGATCCAGGGCTCTAAAAGCTGAGCCAAGACCCCTCCCCCTGGCGCCCCACATTTCCCATTTATCTGCCAGCCAGGCAACCCTGGGAAGAGTTGGCCAAGGTCACCCAGTTCTACAGCACCAGGCTCTTTCTGCAGGCTGCCTCCTATTTCCCAGTTTTCCAAGCTTTACAAGTATTTTCTTCACAAGCACCCCACTGTGAGAGAGAAAGCATAAAAGTTCTATTATCCTCACTGTACAGATAGGGAAACTGAGGCTCAGAAGGGATCCCAGAATGTGCAGTCAGTCCAACCCAAAGTCACCCTTCCCAAGATCACAAAGCTAACATGCACTGAGAACTGGAAATGAATCTGTAAAGAGTGGAAAGCGTTCTAGATCTGCAGGCAGAAGTTGTTTTGGCACCTATTTAGTGACTGTATGACTTTGAAAAGGTCACTTCTCTCTGGGTCTTAGTTTCCTCTGCAAGACGAAGGACTTGACAACAATTTAAACAAAAGAATCATTAGTTAAACGGAAGCCAGTGGTTGAGGAGCTGAAAGAGAAATCACAACTTTGGATCCTGGGTAGTTAAATAAAATAATAGCCTCCCCCATTGAATCTGGAGGAACCAGTTCTAGAGACCATGAGATTCAATATCCTCAATTTACACATGAGGAAACTAAGGCAGAGAGAGGGGAAGCGGTCCATCCAAGATCACACGACACAGGGACAAAGAATGAATTTAAATCTGGGTCCTCTGATTCTAAGCTCAGTGGCATTTCTATAAAACTTGATTTTTCAAAAATCTGCCTTTAAGGAACCATATTCACAGTCACTGAGAATGGCCTTAGACCAGTCCTATCACTCACCCCAGCACCGCCAACATGGCGACAAGCTCCTTTTCTATTTAACCCTTCTTTGTTCCTTTCATAGGATCACAGAGATGGGCTGAAACCATGAGCCATGATTAAATCAACTCTGCCAAGACTCCTAGATGGGACACACTAACCTGCTATCCTATGGCCCCACTCACCATCCCTCAAATATTATGGACTAAAGCCCCTCTCCCCCACCACAGCTACCACTTCCCTGTATATATCATTTCTCCCATTAGAATGTAAGCTCCTTGCAGGGAGCTTTTCAGAAAAGCCTGGAAAGACCTACACGAACTGACGCTAAGTGAAGTTAGCAGACCCAAGAGAACACTGTACACAGTAACAAGATTGTGTGATGATCGACTGTAACGGACTTTGCTCTTTTCAACAAAGTGGTAGTTCAAGACCGTTCTAATAGATTTGGGATAGATAGAAAGTGCCATCCAGATCCAGAGAGGGAACTATGGAGAACTGAAGGTAGATCAAAGCATAGCATTTTCACCTTTTTTTATTGGTTTGTTTGCTTGTATATTTTTTTCTCGAGTTTTTTTCCCTTTTGATCTTATTTTTCTTATGCAGCATGACGAATGTGGAAATATGTTTAGAAGAATTGCACGTGTTTAACCTACATCAGATTGTTTGCTTGAGAAAAATTTGGAGCAGAAGGTTTTGCAGGGATGAATGTTGAAAACTACCTTTGCATATATTTGGAAAAATAAAATACAATTAATAAAGGGGGGAAAGAATGTAAGCTCCTTGAGGGCAGGGGCAGTGTTTGCCTTTGTACTTGTCTCTTCAGCACTTAGCACAGCGCCTGGCTCATGAAAAGTGCTTCATTGAAACTCTTTCTTTCCCTTCCTTTTGCTTTATTCTTTATTCCTTCCTTTCATCCGTTTTTTCTTTTCTTTCTTTCTTTCCCTCCTTTTTTCTTTTTGAACAAAGTGAAGATTATAGTAACTAACTCAGTAGTAAATACAACAGAACTGAAGAGAAGAGCTGTTTCTTTCATGTCAAAGTCAGATGCAGGCTTTCCGCCACAGCCAGAATCAATAATATCCCTCAAGTTCCAGAATGTTACTGGAAAATAATATTATCTTTAATTTACAGGGCAACTAGGTGGCACCATAGTGGATAGAGCATCAGGACAAGAATCAGCCAGACTCATCTCCCTGAGTTCAAATCTATCCTCAGACACTTCCTTGTTGTATCATTTGGGGCAAGTCACTTCATCCCGTTTACCTCAGTTTCCTCATCTGTAAAATGAGCCAGAGAAAGAAATGGCAAACCACTCTAGTATTTCTCCCAAGAAAACCCCAAATGGGATCATAAAGAATTGGATATAACAAAAAATGACTAAATAATAGCTTATTTAAAGAAAAATTGGGAAGAGTAGAGTTAATATTGCTTGAAGACAGACATCTTCTTTTGGAATGTCAAGACTTGAGCTTCAATCCTCGTTCTACTACTTATTGGCTGTGTGAATTCAGGAAACTCTGACCCTTTTTTCCTCAATAATGGGGGTAGAACTATATCATCTATAAAGGCCCTTTCCAGTTCTGACATTAAATGTTTATTTTCCAAGTGCCCCTCACAAGGGACATCCTGAGTTCTCCACTCTGAGGTGCCTCCCAGACCAAAAATGTTGTGATTCCTGGAGAAGAGGAGAGGAGGAACATTTCAGAGATGGCAGGAGCCTCCCACAGTGAGAAGAGGGGTGTCAAATGAAAGGAATTATGCAAAAGCTTCAACTTAGTATAAAAGCACTTTTTGTGAGTTTTTGGTTTTAGCCCCAATAATGAATATTTAACACACGCTGGCCACATGCCAACAGAAGACCTGTGTTCAGGACACAGAGTTCACAGGGACCTGGTCCAGCTCATTGAGGTCATTTCCATCACTGCCAAAATTTTCCCCTCTGAAGTTTCTTTCACAGTACCCACACTTCCCGGATTGAGGTTCTTGTTACCCAAACAAGACATGAAAGTAGATCACAGAATGTCAGAATTAGAAGGGAGGGTTGTCTGGTCCAACTCAATCATTTTATAGAGAAAAGTGGAATCCAGAAAGCAAAGATGACTTAGCTGAGAGTGCACCAGAGGAAGTGACCACTCAGGAGTTTAATCCAAGGTTGTGACTCTAAATTATATTCTTTCCACTATTCCACAGACCCCATTTTAAGAAACCAGAGATATGGAGAGAAAGAATTGGGAGGGGGGAAGGAAGGAAGGAAGGAAGGAAGGAAGGAAGGAAGGAAGGAAGGAAGGAAAGGGAAAGGGAAAGGGAAAGGGAAAGGGGAAAGGGGAAAGGAAAAGGGAAAGGAAAGGAAAGGAGAAATGGAAGGAAGGAAGGAGAAAAAAGAAAAGGAAGAAAGAGAAAAAGAAAAGAAAGGGAGAAAGGCAGATAGACAAACAGAGAAGACATTTACAGAATAGGTCAACTGTAGAGTCTTTTCTGCTAAGAACTGGTGAAGAGGTAGATTAGAAATTGCTACCTTTGCTGGCTCAGATCTGGTTCATGTCCAAATTTCCCTGGTAACTCCAAACAATGGAGAATCTAAGTGCCTTTGTATCATCAGTCAGTCCTTAGGGGGGATAAGCTACCACCCAAGTGGGCAGGGGAGCTTATGTCAATGAACAGTGAGAAAACATAATGTGGAAGCCCCCCCCCCCCAGAAATCCAGCTGTATTGATAATCTTCATGAAAGGGAGCCTTTGTCTCTCCCAGGCCTCTGCCACTCTATAACTCAGCCCTCAGAAACACACACACATACACACACCACACCCAAGGAACACCAAGTACAAGGCTGCTAGTGAAAATTCTGTCAGTGTCCCTGGGCAGAAGAGAAAGCTCCCTAGAACCAGGTTCTCAAAACCATTCCAACTGCTCACAACTCCACACAATCTCTGGAGGCACCAAACATTTTGAATCAGTCACCAAAGATTTGGAGTCATTGAATGTGGGTCTGAATTCTAACTTTGTTTCTTCTTCATTATATTATCTTTAGCAAATAACTTTCCTACTCTGAACCTCAGTTTCTTTATCTGGAAAAAAAAAAGAAGAGATTTGTCCAGATCAGCAAAGATTCTAAATCTTTATTTTGTGTCAGGAATCCCTGACAAGGATAGTCAAATGGAGCCAATGGACCTTTTCTCAGACTCATGGTTATTACTTACAATTATAATGAAAGGAAATACTAAATTCCAGTTAAAGGTCAGTGAAAATAAGGATGTCATATTCCCCCTCCATGTTTGCAGATTCTTTCACTCTAAGAAACCCTTGACTAGAGTATCGTGTAAACATTTCATCAATGAAGAGACTTGAACCATTATCTATTACCAAAATAGAATAATATCCTTTACAATATAGGGGACAAGTGGTCAGTTAATTCAATTCAGCTTGAAAGCATGCAGAGAATGGAAACCCACTGATCACCTCCCATTGGAACTGGTTCATTACACTCTGGGATAGCTTGTATCATTAGAAACTTTTTTTAGACAAAATATATCACATTGTAACTATCCCTCACTGCCACAGATTCTTCCCTCTAGAGCCAAACAGAACATTTTTCATCTTTGTTGCACATAACAGCCATTTACTTCATTAAAAATAGCTTTCACATCCTCAGGTCTTTTCTTCTCTAGGAGAAATACTTCCAGTACCTTTAAATAATCCTCCCATGTCAAGAACCTGAAGATTTTTCACCATCCCTCACCATTCCTCTCCTCTGATGCTCTTCAGTACTGTCCAGGATTCACACCCATTGCTTGGTGATGCACTATATGTCTGGCGCATAGTAGGTACACTTAATAAATGCTAGCTGATGAAGCCTAACTGACTGACTAGATGTGGTCTGAACCTCACCTCTTAATTTTCTTTGACTCATTCTCCCTCAAAATCCTATGATCTCTCTCAGATTTGTCTCTTTCTTTGGCTCCCCTTTCTCTCACCTAATCCATCCTGCACTCTGAGCCAGATTAATCTTGCTTAAACCTTTCTTTCAACATGATACTCCCCTGCATAAATACTCTCTGATGAAAGCCATAATCATCAAAGTCCTTAGTTTCTAGCTTAAAAACAGAAAATTAGATCAGTGGGATGTACTGATAAGCACAAAAAAGAAATAACCAACAACAGTAGCCCAGTGTTGAATAAATTTTGACCTACCAGTTATTGGAGGACCACCTATTTCACAGGGAGAAGTTGGACCATAATGGGGTATGTGTATCATGTGTTGTCATTGGACTGGTTGCTTTTCCTGAATTCTTTTCTTTGAGATAAGAAAGTATTCAATTGGGGTAGGAGGAGCTGGAATATTTCCAGAAAGATTTGTAATGTGAAAAACAGAGCAACCATAAAGTTTATTTTTTTCAATTTATAATCAATTGATGGTACAAGATCCAATCTAAATTCCTATATCTGATTTTCAAGTCTCCTCCCCATCTCTCATACTTCCCATCCTGCCCAATAGACTCCTTAACATCTGCCCCTTTCCAGAATGATCTACTTTTAATATCCCCCCACAAACACCAAGTGTTGGGTTTTTTTAAGTTTAAAAATTCTCCCTCCAGTTCTCCACCTATTCTTACCCCAACATTTAGTCCCTACCCACTGAGATGGTAGCAAGAACTGCTTAACCCAAATCAGTGATCCAAGCCAGGAAGGCTTTCAGTTACAGACTAACCCAGGAACATCTTGACCTCTACCTTGCCACTGGACCCAGATGTCTTTGGAGGAGAGAATGAGGTTGGCACGGCATGGCATCATCTCCTCATGGTCATTTGTGAAAATAAAGGGCAAACTCAGGACCCCACTTCTCCAAGAATTCTTCCCAAATATCCTCCAGGTAGAAATAACTTCTCCCTGCTTTCACACTCTCTCTTTTTGATTTGCTGTCACTTGCCTACTTTCATTTGCCATTTCCAATTTGCATTACGATTATTCTGGCTCTGCTTCTTTTCACCAATTAGATGGTCAGCTTCTTGAGAGCAAGAACTATATCTCATTTCATCTTTGAGACCCTAGCATCTAGCACAATGCATATACAGGGCACTTAATAGATTTTTGGATGTAGCCAATTTTGGAACTTGGTCTGCTTGATTATGCTTATATAATACAAGGTTTATTTCCTTCTTTCCAATCTTCTTTTCTTCCTTCAGTGGGTGAGAAGATAAGAGAGGGGAGGAAATGTCTGATAGTTGAAAATATATTAGTTTAAACAAATTGCTAGATAAGAGATAAATAAGTAAATAAAACATGTGTAATAACAAAAAAAATCAGGACCCTGGATTACATGTGGAGAGAGCACTAGGTGTGGAATCAGGACTGCATTAAAATTCTGTCTTAGAAACTTACTAGTCACAAACAAGTCATTTAACATCTGAGCTTCAGTTTCCACATCTCTAAAATGAGAGGTTGGACTTGATTGTCTCCAAAGTCCCTTCTCAAAGAAGGATTGTATGGCCAAAGCAGAACTAAAGAAAATTATGAAATGCAAAATGGATTAATTTTGACTATATTATATCCAAAATGTTTTGTACAAACAAAATCAATGCAATCAAGATTAGAAGGGAATTAGAAAACTGGAAAACAATTTTTATAGCCATATTCCTGATAAAGACCTCATTTCTAAAATATATAGAGAACTGAGTCAAATTTATAAGAATAAAAGTCATTCCCCAATAAATGATCAAAGGAAATGAATAGACCATTTTCAGATGAAGAAAATAAGTCATTTAATACTCATATGAAAAAATGCTTTAAATCACTATTGATTAGAGAAATTCAAGTTAACACAATTCTGAGGTAACACTTCACAGCTCTCAGATTGACTAAGATGACAGGAAAAGATCCTGATAAATGTTGGAGGGGGTGTGGGAAAACTGGGACATTGATGCATTGTTGGTGAAGTGGTGGAATGATCCAACCATTCTGGAGAACAATTTGGAACTATGCCCAAACTGTACATACCCTCTGATCCAGAAGGTATTGATCCACATTCAGTCTGCATAGTCCTCTTTCTGGAAGCAGATGGCATTTTCCATCCCAAGTCTACAGGAATTGTTTTGAATCAAATTATGGTATTTTTCACCTTTGTCTGTTTGCTTGCTTGCTTTTTTGTATTTTTCTCCTTTGATTTTTCTTATACAGTACAACAAATGTGGAAGTATATTTGAAAGGACTGTACATTTTTAAACTCAGATTGCTAGCTGTCTTAGAGAGAGGGAGATTAAGGGAGGGAGGGGGAGAAATCTGGAACATAAAATCTTACAAAAATGAATGCTGGAAACTATCTTTAAATATATTTGAAAAAATACAATGCTATCATTCTAAATCTTTTTATCCTATTGCAGGGTGGGGAGAAAATTATGAGCTAAACTGAATTGCTGTCATTTTAAAATGGTGAAACTGAGTAATAAAGAAAAGCTGGGATTCCCAGAAAGGAAAAGGAAAATTCATCATCAATTATATGTACTTTAGATATGATCATAAACTCTCACTCTCCGCATCTTGGACTCCTAACAAAGAAGTCTGTTGTACTGGGCTTCATGTCAAAGGAAGCCTCCAAAGTGCCCAGAACTGGTCCAGGCACATGGAAGACAAGACCAGAGTGGTTCAGAAGCTCACAATCAGATCCTTCCTTCGTTACAGGTCACCTGCATCACCCATTCTGGGCCAGGCACATCACTGACCTCAACAACTCCTTCAACTGTAACTTACAGGCATCCTGCTGTGGTCCAGCAGAGGGAATTTCCACACTGGGCATTTCCACAGCAGTAAAGTCACAAATCCAGATAAAAACAAATTTTTATCCATCTTTGATCTGTGTCTGTGTAATGAAAGTCCAGGGACTCAGTTCAAACTTGGGACAAGTGCCGAGGTCTCATCTCTCCTGCAATCTTACTACTACATTCTAGTTAAGGACTTGATAGCAAATACACAAACACACACACACACACACACACACACACACACACAATACTGACAACACAGGAGGATCATAGAATCATCTCTGCACAAACTTTTTCATTTAGCAGGATTGAGGCACAGAGAGATGACATGACTGCCCCCAAAGTCATATAACTAAAGAAGATCAGAGCCAGGTTTTGAAGTCAAGCCCTCTGACTCCAAAAACAGCCACATTTCCACTATCTGCCCAATATTGTTTGCATCCCTCTGGTGCCATTTTCCCTAGCTTTAACTTGTCTCTCCCCCACCAAGGGAATCTAATCCAACAACTTCCCCCCACGAGAACCCCTCCTACAGCCCTCTCCCTCATTTAGGGAATGTTCATTCAGGACCTGAACTAAACCCTCCTTGAAATTACCCATAGGCTCAGCCAGCACGATGCAAGCTCTTAGTAAGATGAACTACAAGCTATAAAAAGCAATCGTTTCCTTTTATTTGCCCATAAACTCCTCTTCCAAGTGCCAAGGGGAGTCTGTCCCCTCCAGATTTCCTGTTCTGGAACTGGTGAGCCCATTGGTCATTGCCATTACTTTGGCAGAGAGCAGTGGAGTCAGCCCTCAGTCCTCATCCTCATTCCGCCCCTAATAACTAGTTATGTGACTGAGAAAATCACCTAACTTCTCAGTTTCCTTTTCTGAAGAAGGATGGAGAGGCAGTGTGTCTACTATATACAGACTAGTCTTGGAACCAGAAAGACCTGGATTCAGGTGCCATCTTTGTGCCTTCCTGGCTTTGTGGCTCTGGCGAATTCACTGAACCTTTCAGTGTATTAAGCACTTGTTAACAATAATAATAATAACAAATAACATTTATATTGTGCTAGGTATCCGACTAAGTACTTTGCAATTATTATCTCACTAAATCTCTCATTTGATCAGATTATAAATTGTATAATCTAAAATTATAAGTTACAGACAAATTGTTGACCTGCCTTGGCAACTAGGTAAAACAATGAATAGCATGTCAGACTTGGAATCAAGAAGACCTAAGTTCAAATTCTGTCTCAGACACTTACTAGCTGTGTAACCCTAGATAAATCACTTAATCTCCATCTGAAAAAAAAAAACAATCTGCCTTAATTTCCTCAGTGGCAACATAAGGATAATAATACAACATAGAGTTGTTATGAATCAAATAAATAAATTATCATATATAAAGAACTTTGCAAACCTTAAAGTTTACTTAAACATTATCTGCTATTATTATTGATATTAATATTGCTAATAACAATATCAGTAGAGGAAGTTTCCAATAACACCTGACTTGTCATAGAACTTGTTATGAGAATCAAATAAATAAATTATATGTAAAGCACTTTGTAAACCTTAAAGTGTTATTTAAACTGCTATTATTATTGATATTATTAATAATAACAATATCGGTAGAGGAAGTTTCCAATAACACCCACCTCATCATAGAACTTGTTATGAGAATCAAATAAATAAATTATATATAAAGTGCTTTGTAAATCTTAAAGAGTTATTTAAACATTAGCTGCTATTGTTATTATTATTACTAAGTTCCCTATCAATATCCATATCCCTATCCCTAAAAGATGACATTAGATGTATGTCTGTAGATGACACATAGAATTTCTTTCAATGATTCTTCTCTTATGATCTCAACAGTTCTCTTTGGCTAAAGCATCTCTATTCCCCCACTGGTTGAATGCAAGCATTATTGTGTCTCTCCAAATGAAAGCGGCTGATATTTGTAGTCCATGACCCCTTTGATGCTTTTAGTTGGCCTCTTTTGGAACTTCTCCAGTTCCATTTGTCCCGGGACTTGAGGCAATATTCTAGGTCGGGGATGAGACCAGCCACCCACGTCGGCTAAAAACATCCAGGCTATCCCAACACAACCGCTGTTTGCCCCCAAACAAGCGAGATGCCAACATTTGAGTCACGTGGCTACCCAGGCCTGGAACAAATTCTGTGTGAAAGTGAGAAGCTTCCCTCAAAGGTCAGAACCGAGTTCTGTGCTCCAGCTCCTGCTCTGAATTCCTACCATTGGCAACAGACACAAGCTTGGAAGATCCCAGTGGGCGTAACTCACTGGAGGTGAGCCTCAGGATGCTCATTCTTCATCTAATAGGGAGTGAGCAACACTGCCTTTAGTGTTGGACTACGCCCTGGCAAGACCAGTCCATGTGCAGTGAAGCATGTATGACTGTAGGGGATAACACAGATGGCAGGGAAGGCTCTGAGAAAGTTCAAATGGTTTGTGGTGGTGGCGCTGGCCATGGTGGTGGAGGAAAAGAACTTTCCTTCCCATATCTATCTCTCAGTGCTACTCTAAATGGTCTCTGATTAACTTGGGTATTCCATGGCTATATTCTAGGATACTTCAATCCAGGATTCTCAGAGTATTGGAGAGAGGACCAGAGACACAATGTTGTGGTCTGGAGATTCACCCTGAGCACTAGAGGCAACCTCAAAAGGAATGATGGAGCTCACTCCTCTAGCAGGAGAATAGAGTGCTAGACCTGGAGTGAGGAAGACATCTCATACACTCACTTGCTATGTGACCCTGTGTGATCAATTAATTAACCTCCCTATACCTCAGTTTCCTCTTTTGTAAAATGAGGAGGCTGGATTTCCTGATCTTTAAGGTCCCTTCGAGCTTTAAAATCTAGGATCCTGGATCTACAGCACTCTTCACCATTCCCCCAAGCATCTCATCATGTCCTACTATCTTATCAAGTCAATTATGAACACCTTGTATCCTCAACTACACTAGAAGCTTCTCAAGGGCAAGGAGAACATCTTTTATTTATTTTGCATCTTAGTCCAGAGCCCAGGTCTTTGTTCAGACTAGGTACTTAAATAATGTTTTGTGAATGAATGATGAATGAATGAATGAATGAATGAAAGATTACACGGCCTCAGTCAGTGCAGCCACCCAACTGGCCTCCAGGTTCCCATCCCTTGGTTGATACTGTTGATCTATGGTACCACTGATGGAATGAATTTGATGTTCATTCCTCTACCTAGAAGTCTTCAGTGATTCTGTTGCCTATTATATAAAGCACTAATTAATTCCTTGGCCTGGCCTTCAAAGCCCCCCACGATCTAGTGCTGCCCCACCTTTCAGTCTCAGATCACGTTCTCTTCCTGCACACTCCGTGGTCTAACTGAACTGGCCCATACTGTCCCCTGAAGCTTCTCCTTGCTTTGTGCTTTGGCTCCCACTGCATCCTCTGCCTGCCATCTAATATCACCTGTTGAGTTCCAATACATTCTTTGAAATTCAGCTCAGACTCTAGCTGCTTCATGAAGCCCTTTCTCATTCCCCTCCTCAGTGAGGAACGTTTCCCCAGGGCAATCCAACAGTTCTTTGTTTTGTTTTGCCCCTTTTAATGGATTCATTATACTGTATTCTAGTGAGCTGCGTTGCTCACCGTATATTATCTTGCTAGAAAAATGAAAAATACGCCTTAACTTTGTCATTCACCCTGCTCTAAGAACAGGGCTCTGCACCCTGCAAGCAAATTACAATAGCTATATACTGGCTGATTAATAAACGTCTCCTATCTGATCAATAACTGAGTAAATCTAAGAACTGAATTGAATCGAACGCTCAGGGTAAGAACCAGTTGGCCCAGAGTCCTCCCCCTGGGACTGGCAGACTTATTGGTCCCACATTCTGATCAAGACTGACACTGGGAGAAGATGCAGGGAGGCAGAGGGCTGAGCAGGCTAGCCTTAGCGGTCCAAGGACTGGGGCTCCCTCCTGCCCTTGACAATCACCTGCTCCATGGCCCTCAGAAATCTGGAGAATCCCCAAACCTCAGAATCGGGAGGAACTTCATGGGCCAATCCCTTATCATCTCTGAATCAGACAACTCCCCGGTTCTTATCTCCTAAATCGTAGCCGGGACCCCCTGCTTGGGAAATCTCTGGCATATCTGACTCCAGGGACCAGATGAGAAGAAGATTTGTTCCTTGGCCCATGTGGATCAGCAGCCTCTTCAAAAGATAGTAACAGGGAACTCAAAGACAGGTCCCAAGATAAAGGACTGGGTCTTTGTTAGCTTAGCTGCCCTCCTCCACCTCTCCTCACCCTAAACATACCCCCCGAAATACAGAAAAGAGACAGATGGCATGGGAGAGTCTGGTATGTAGGGTGCTGCTTCTAGCTCTTTTGCATAACTCAAGTTAAAATCATTAGGGTTTGGGCAGAGCAAATTTTTGACTGCCTCTCTCCTCTTAAGCGTTCTGTCTGCACCTGGGAAGTTCCCAGAATGAGGTGGTTGATCTAAATCACCTCCAGGATGATTTAGCTCTAAATCTATGACAATATTTATGTCTCCCCTTAGTCTTCTTGACAAGCTAGACAGCTCTGGCTGGCTCTTCTGTCTGAGATTCAGAGGCTTCACCAATGGAAGAAGCTGTTCTAACAGAGGCTTCTACCAGGACTCTTTGCTTTCTGGCCTTTCCTATACATCACACCATAACCTGAGGGTCTTAGTGGACTTCAAGGTCAACATCATACAAAGGTGAGACATAGCAGATTTTTTAAAAAGCTGAAACGGTGTTAAATTATATTAACATAAGCATGGTGTCGAGGTGGAAGAGTATAGTGTTCAGTTCTATTCGCCATATTACAGGAAGAGTTCTGATAAGCTGGACAGAATCCAAAGAAGGCCAATCTGCCCTAGAGATTGTATCCTATAAGGAGTGCTTAAAGGAGTCGGAAACATTTGGCTTGGAGAAGAAAAGACTGGAGGAGAATAGGATTCATATCATGTATAGAGCTGCAGGGACCCCAAGGGTAATCTAGTCATTCTCCTTCATTCTACAGATAAGAAAATTGAGGACTAATTAAATGGTTTGAACAAGGTCATCCAGGGAGTTAAGTGGAAGATCTGGTATCTGAACATTATTCAACAATGAATCCACTGATCTTCCAGGATTCAAAGGAAGAAGAATTGACTTTGTTCAGCTTGGCCCCAAGAGGCAGAACTGGGCATCATGGGTGGAAATGACAGCTAGGCAGATTTCAGATTAATGGTGTCCTTACATTTTATCAAGCCCTTTTCTCCCACCAGCTCCATGACAGGGTAGAATATTGTCATCCACATTTTACAGATGAAGAAACTGAGTTCACCCTGCTAATAAATGGCTGAGCCAGGACTTGAACCCAGATCTTTTTGCTGTTCATCCTTAATTCTCAAAGAGGACCAATAACATCACAAGACTGATCCCACACTGCATCACAGCAAAGATTCAGACACGTTCATAAGCACCTACTATATACCAAGTCCTGACAGATGAGGTCAAAGACAAATGGAAACCAGTGCTTTCCCTCATGGAAAGACAACGCATACAGGGGAGTGACGGCCAGAACAGAGACTCCTTCTAACGGACAATAAATGGAGGCATGTATGGCTTCACGTACAATCATTTTCTTTTTCTTATTTGTAATGTCTTCCTGCTGAGGCTTGCCAAGTTCAGAATAAATATAAAAAGACAATACTCTGGAAGTCTGGAAGCACTGTATCAATCATAGAGTTGTCATTGTCTTCTTGTCTAGACCAGAAGACTCTTCAGGTAGAGCTCACCCTGAGCGACCCCTGGGCTTGCTGCCAACTCCACAAGCCACAAGCCTGCCTAATTGCACCTGGGTCATCAGCTCATTAGATGCTACTTCTTTCCTTCTTTTTTTTCTTTCCCTCCTCTTTCAGTCTTCCCCTAGACAGTTTCCAGGCTGAGTCCCTCCTCCTCCCTCCTTGGTCTCACACTAATAGGATTAGCTTTCAGCTGTGTGGTCTTGGGCGTGGATTGTGATTTACGGCTTCTGGGCTGGTGGTCAAGCACTGACTCGTGCCTTCCAGTTCATGAAGGACAGATTTTTCCACCAAAGGGCCGCACTTCATCATAACATTTCATGTAGTCAAAAAAGAGTAACAGAAAGAAAAAGCTGCCAATGAGAAGCTTTCTGGGGTGCTGCCCAACTTGGCTTGGGGTGGGCTGAGCTGATGTTACCCATAGTCCATGAGATGGCCATCTTCACTACTGTCAGTTCTTTAAAGTGACGACCATTAGAAACAATCTTACTTTAGCTGAATAAGAATTACTCTGTCACAGGCCCACCGGTGTACCTTCTTTCTAGCTGGCAGGGGGTGAGGGGTGAGGATGTGGGGGAGGCAAGTTCAATGGGAAGTTCAGATACTTTCAGGTCATTTTCACTAAATACCCTCTTTGACACACACTCATCAGCAAAGACTGTTCTTATTGGCAACAAGCCGTGAATCCCTGTGCTCCTAACTCCCGGTTAGGACTGACCTTGAAATCGAATAAGCTCTGATTTTGGGGCGGAACCTGCCAAAATCTGGCCAGGATTTCACTCTCAAGTCCCATCTGGTGTCCAGATATTGCCTGTGTCTGGTTTTTAGCATCTGACCAGAGAAGAAATTGCCTTGCTCCAAACAGAGTCAATGTCCCAAGGGACGGACAGCAGCAGCAGAAGCATAGATGGCTTCCGCTGGGGATCCCTGGGGCCTTGTGCGCAATTCGTTCCATTTTTTAATCCAAGTGAAACATTCTGGCCGTGGAACTGGTGGGATGCCAGGTATGATCCAGAAGTGTCAGAAGGGAAGGGAGGCAGAGGAAGTAGAGGAAAGAGGAAGAATACAGGAACAGAGGGAGAAACCAAGGGAAAGACAGGAGAAAGGAATTCCTTCCTTTGCAGGGAGGGAACTACAGGTGTGGAATGTTGCATGCCCTGTCAGACCCTCTTTGACATAATATGTCTCTGACACTCTATCACTGTAGAAGTACAGGAGAGAGAGCATGGGTTCTATAGTCGGAGGACCTCTGTCACTACCTGTGTGACCTTGATCAAATCACTCAAACTCAGCCTGTTTCTGCTCTGTAAAGTGAAGGGGTCAGACAAGATGACTTTCCAGCTCTTGATCTAATTTCCTGTGGTTCATCTGTTGAATGCCCCTTCATTGAAAGTCCAGTTTGTGCTCCCTCCTTTCTTGGTCTCTCCTCCTCCTCCCATCCCCATCTTTTCTCATGAACTCACCTCATTTTTCAGGTATCTGGTGCCCTCATGCCCCTCCCCCAGTAGGAGAGTGATTCCCATTTTTGCCTCTACCCTCAGCATCTAGCACAGAGCAAGCAATTAATAAGTGATTGATCGATCGCTCGATCACATGGTCTGCAGTTTTATAATCATGGATTCCTGACTTGTTCCCTTACTGGAGAGCCAGGTCCAAGAAGGCAGGAACCTGCCTTATCTAAATTTTCCCTCACCCTTACCCCCTGGCACAGTATTCTACATGCAGCAGACACTGAATACACACTTGTTGAATGAATGAATGAATGAATGAATGAATAAGTGAATGAATGAAATTCACCCAGAAGAGACATGGTCACAAGAGAGGTTATTTCTCAGTTGGCTCCCGGATAGATTATCTACTTTTTCTCCCTGTCCCTGAAACCCCAGCTCTTCAGTGCCATCCCCCAAAGTGACTAAGCACTTTCCCTATCACCTCTGTCCCAACTTCCTTCAAGATTCAACTTAAATGCCGCCTTCTGCAAGCCGCTTTCCTGTTTCACCTGTACCCTGCTAATACCCACCTTCTACAGTCACCTTCCCTTTGTATCATCTCCCCAGGTCACATGTGAGCCCCTTTAGGGAAGACACATAATCTCTAGAAGATGAGGCCTTTCTTTTGTCCCCAGCACTTGTCACAGGGCCTGGTAGACAGAAAGTGCCTAATTAAATGCCTGCTAAGAGAATGAGATGAGCAAGCTGCTCTCGCCTTGCTTATTGGGCTGCAGCCCCCTCTCCCAGCCCCAAGGTAAGGCGGGCCCCACTCACTATGTTCATGAGGGTCAGGACGTAGTTCTGGACGTGCTCCTTGCCATGGAAGCGCACCACCGAGTCGTCCACAGCCAGCAGCACCTCGATGGTGTAGTCGCCCGGCTTGGCATGACGCCGCTTTCTCTGGGCCTCTCCCAGTTGCTCTGCCACTGAGTCCAGCAGGTTAGGGAGCTCCCTGGGGCCAAAGTCTGGGACTGCAAAAAGGGAAAGGCCATGGTCAGCACAGCGTGAAGGCTTAACCACACCTCAGGACACAGAGAGAGAGAGAGAGAGAGAGAGAGAGAGAGAGAGAGAGAGAGAGAGACTCCCCCCTCCTGGGTTTTACATCTGCCAAGAATCCATGCCAGGAAACTTCCTCTGGACCAGACAAATATTAGGGTTCAGACCCACTTCTTGGCCTCTGAAGTAATGGGATAAACTGCAAGGGGATAAGAACCAGGATTCAGATTTGAGTCTCAACTCAGTCATTCATTTTCTCTATGACTTTGGATTTCTCATTTTTACTCCCCAGGCCTCAGTTTCCCTATTTATAAAACCAAGGATTGGGTGGGATAGTCTCAAAGATCTCTTCTGACCAGTGCAGGCTGCCCTTCCGTGGGCCTTCCAGGCTCATGAAACCTCCCTCCCTTTCACACACTCTGGTTCAGTGAACTAGCCTTGCTCCATGTCACACCAGTCAGTCCATCTCCTGTTTCTCTTTAAGTATGAAGCACTGGGATGCCATGTGAGTCAATTATTTATGTTTCCCTCAGGGAAAGAGAAGCTTGGTCACCATGTAATGGAAATTGTCAACCACAACAATGCACGATCTCTAGAGGGGGTTCCCTACCTCCAACCAAGGAAAGTTCAGAATCCTTAGCCTGGCCTTCAAAGCTCCCTACAATCTGATGTCACTCATGTTACAACCTTAACTCATATTAGTCCTCATCAAACACTGTTAGACATTCCCACCAAACTGGACTACTTGTAACGCTCTGAATTTTTCCACCCCAGAATCATTGTTCAGTTTTGTCCCTGTGCTTAGAACGCCCGCCCTTCATTTCAGTTTTCACTCGCTGAATTTCTGCCTATCCTGGAACCCAATTCAAATGCTATCTCCTCCACAAAATCCTTTCCTCATCCCCAAATTGGATCCTCCTTGGATCACACTTTATTTTACCTACCTCTTTAATGTGTATATCAATCATTAAACAAGTATTTATTATCTACTATGTGACAGGTATGGAAAATACAAAGATGGTCTCTAAGATAGGTACTATTGAGCATTAGAAGTACCTGGGTATGTCTCATATTCTTCTGTAGATAGTGGGCTCCAGGAGGACAGGAACTCTGTCTCACCTAAATTTAATAATCCTCATCAAAAGTTTCTGCACATAGTAGGTTCTTAATTGGCAAAAATGAATGAACATTGGCTGGCACACTCCAGTAAACTGCAATAACCACCGATCCTGACCATCCTTCCTGATTCTTATCCCTGCCTTCACCTAAAGCCATCTACCCAACATGCAAGAGGCCCTCTTCACTTCTCTTGACCTTACAAGGGTACCCAAGGAGCATTTGCCTTATGATCTACCCATCTTCTCTTTCAGTCAGACATTCCTTTGCTGACATCCTTGACTTCAGTTCTTCAAGCATCTCAATTTGGTATGTGTTGTTGGCTGCTCACACCCATCACCCGCCTTTCCCTTTGACTTCTGGACCAACTTTCATGTTTAAATTTTCAGGAACTACAGTGTTCCATGACCAGATATAAGATATAAGACATTTGGTAGAATATGGCTATTAAGAAACTTGATACATAAGTACTTGGGAGATGCTATTAGAATATTGCCATTAAGAGATGTGACACATAGTAGGTACCTAGGAGATGCTATTGGAATATGGCTATTATTAAGAGACTTGATACATAGTAGATACTTAGGAGATGCTATTAGTATGTTATCCTTAAGAGACTTGACACATAGTAGATATTTAGGAGATACTATTAGTATATTACCATTAAGATAATTGACACATAGTATGTAATTAGGAGATGTTATTAGAATATTGCTATTAAGAGACTTGATACATAGTAGGTACTTAGGAGATTCTATTAGAATATGGCTATTATTAAGAGACTTGACACATAGTAGGTACTTAGGAGATGCTATTAGTATATTACCATTAAGATAATTGACACATAGTACGTAATTAGGAGATGTTATTAGAATATTGCTATTAAGAGACTTGATACATAGTAGGTACTTAGGAGATTCTATTAGAATATGGCTATTTTTAAGAGATTTGACATATAGTAGGTACTTGGGAGATGCTATTAGTATATTACCATTAAGATAATTGACACATAGTATGTAATTAAGAGATGTTATTAGAATATTGCTATTAAGAGACTTGATACATAGTAGGTACTTAGGAGATTCTATTCGAATATGGCTATTATTAAGAGATTTGACACATAGTAGGTACATAGGAGATGCTATTAGTATATTACCATTAAGATAATTGGCACATAGTACGTAATTAGGAGATGTTATTAGAATATTGCTATTAAGAGACTTGATACATAGTAGGTATTTAGGAGATTCTATTAGAATATGGCTATTATTAAGAGACTTGACACATAGTAGGTACTTAGGAGATGCTATTTGCTATTAAGAGACTTGCATATAGAAGGTACTTAATAGAGACTTGTTGAATAAGTGAATAAATGAAGCTATCTACTTAAAGCAGAGAGGATTCTGGTGGACAGAGTCGATGACATCACGGCTCCCCAAAGGGCTGAAATAAGTAACCCCATTCATTCTGAGCAGGACCACCATTAAGCTATTTTTGGCCAGAACCCGTGTTTCTCCAAGAAGGGCTTCGCAGGCGTGGCACATTCCGGACGTGGAGCTGCCTGACCCTGTGAGTGTCCAGGGATGTGGAACACACCCACCCTGAACTGCAGCTGCCTGCCCAGCCTGAAGTTCCTCCAATAACTCCGACCAAGGGTCCCCCTCTGGATGCTTGTCATTGCTCTAGCAAAGTTCCCTAATCCTCTGGCTGGGAAATGCACATGTCCTGGAGGCCAGGGTCCTTTCCCTTTTTTTGGCAGCTGCTCCCAGAAAGCCTCCGGTCCCATTAAGGCAGAGAACATCTGCATCAAGGAGCTTGGCGACCTGAGCCAGGAGCTAACTCCAATGGCCAGCAGTCACATTTGGTGCTAGGTCAGGAAGAGGAGAGAAATCTAAGGATTCTCCTGGCTCTCTCCAGCTCTGACGTGTTGTGTTCTAAGGTCTCTCTAGGCTACCAGGGGGCACCATAGTGTACCAAGAAATGGACCTGGAATCAGAACACTCATTCTTATGAGTTCAAATCTGGCCCCGGACGCTTACTAACTGTGTAACCCTGAACAAGTCACTTAACCCTGTTTGCCTCCGTCCCCCTCATCTGTAAAATGAGCTAGAGAAGGAAATGGCCAACCAGTGTCCCTGCCAAGAAAACCCCAAATGGGGTCACAAAGAGTTAGATATGGCTAAAAAAATAACAAGAAAGGTCTCTAAGTTCTGACATTCAATAGTCTCACATCCCTGATAGCTCTGATATTCCACAGGACAGACTAAGAAGAAGAACTAACACGCATATGATGCTTCAAGTTCTACAAATCAGTTGGGATCATGAAGGCCCAATTTCCTGGCTCCCACCTTTGCAGGCACTGAGTCTTCCTAGCTCGAAATCAGACACTCAAAGCACAGAGTGTTTCATCAAAGCCCCTGATCTTTAAAGTATATAACAAAGTTGATGATTGGCCTCTGATCCCTTGGCCATAAGCCTCATGGGAATAGGCCTATTTGTTCAGATGTGGAGGGTCTTTTTCAGACACACAAGGAGACCACCAGGAACCCACAGTGAGAAGGTTTTTACTCAGTAGAGAACATTAAATATAGCTGCACTCCAACCTAAATTCCCTTCTGGCATCCTGCCTCCATCTCTTACTTTGGCCTAAGGTTCACTCCTCTTCATCAGCATCATCCTGAAAATAACTGAGCCTGAGGTGGGAGTCCAAGAAATTCTTTCCCTATTTTTGCCTTGCTCCCCTTTTCTTTCTAAAGAAGTAGCATTGTAGGTTGATGGCCAAGTCTTTATCCCCCGAGCTCACAACAGCAAGTTCAGAGTAAGATGGAAGGCAGCCGTGGTCACATGAGGAGGAAGAAAAGGCAGGAGAGGAAAAGATCCCCCTTCCATACATCTCAAACCCTCATTTAGCTGATGGTGTTCTTTTTGCCCACTCTTCCTGAAGGCATTGGACAATTGGTTTTCCATCACTGAAGGTCATAGAAACATCCAGAGCAGCAATGGATCTTCAAGACCTTGATTTTACAGATGAGGAAACTAAGATAGAAAGGTAGTGAGTAGCAGGATTTGATTTCTAAGCTCAGTATCCTTCCATGCAATGCTGGATGACCATTTGTCAAGAACGTCATCAAAAGATTCCTCTTCAATTCAATTCAATGAAAGTACTGAATGAACACCCATTATACACCAGGGCCTGCACATGAAAAACCAAAAAGGAAAGTATTCCCATCCTCAAAGACTGCTTTCTGCTCAGAGGGGAAGCCGGTGAAACATGTGTCCAACTAATTAAACACAAAACAAATACAATGCAATTTAAGTCAATCCCCAAAAACTGATTAACTACAATTGTGTGTCAGACACTCCCATACAGAGAAAGACACAAACAACCTCTGCTCAGGGACTTCTGAAGTCACTTCCAGCTCCAGAATATTGTCAGAACAATAATAACTGACATGATCATAAGCTCAAGTTCCAGGGGCAGGGGATACAGGAGGTGTAGTAATACACTTGGAGACAAAAGACACCTGCACTTCACTCCCACACCCTGGGCACCTGTCATTTCTATGGCCAAGAACATAAATGGAGCCTCAGTTTCTTTATCTGTAAAACTGAGATGATAATCCCATTGTATCTACCTCACAAGGCAGTTGTGAGAATCAAATATAAAGTCTGTCAGAAAATATAATACAAATGTTTATTATATTTCTATTATATATAATATAGGATATCAATTATTAATTTTTTACACATCATTTTCAGCTTAGAAAATATGTCTTCCACATTATCTTCTTTGGGTTAAACTCTGCCTCTGACACTAGCTTTGTGCCTAGTCATTCAACTGTCTTGTAACTTGGTATTTTCATCAGTAAAACAGATTTGAATGGGATCATCTATAAGATCCTTTCCAGCTCTAAATCCGTGACCCTATGATCCTTACAGCTATCCAGTGTTACTGTAAGTATAATTATGCCCATTTCACAGATGAGGAAACCAAAGCACAAAGAAGTGTGAATTGTTTAAGGTCTGGAACATAATAAGGATTAAGCTAAGATTCCAGCTTGGGTCTTTTGACTCTTGAGTCCAGGACAATTTTCATTGAGTCCAATCACCAGGATCAAAGCTTCCCTCTCCCCAAAGGAGACGATGATTTGCCTTTTTTTTATTAGAAAGGGATATAAACTGATTTAGCCCCAGGAACAAATTACCCGGTCCCAAGGTTGGCTCTCAGCCTGCACACCAGCCTTCTGGGAAAGTTCCCAAGTGAACCACCTGCCATCCCCAAAGAGATGAGATCAGTCACTCAGGATTCCCCCTTCACCCAGCAACTCAAAGACCTTCCCCACATCTCCAAGCTTTCCCCTCTTTTATTAGCAGCTCTTAAAGAGCAGCTGGTACTTTGTGAAAAGAATTCTATTTTGAGGCAATTGAGCCTTGGGGTTTCTGCAAGTTTCCCAATCTCATCCTCAGCCACTCCCAAGCTACTAATTTCAAGAAAGAGCATGTTTGTTCTAGAAGATTGCCATGTCTCTGTAAAATAAATCTTCACACCTTCTTCTGGCCCAAAGGCACTTCCTGGCCAAGTTCTACTGGGGCCAGCACTTGGTCAATGACTGCAAAGCTGGATGAGGTCTAAGTGACAAGACCACTGAAAGCGACAGGTTCCCCAAGTGATCCTTCAAAGGGTCCTTGAGCTTGTTTAGGGAGGTGACCAACTCTCACATGTTAGAATTAAAGGGATCAAAGGACTCTGCAGAAGGTAGAGATGAGAGAGAACAAACAATGGGAGAAACAGAAATGGGAAGGGTCTGCAAATTTTCCCAAAACATGGAGTAGAATCAATTGACAAGCAGGGGCTAGTACAGTGCCTGATACTCAGGAAGCACTTAATAAATGTCTATTAACTGACAAAAATGTTTCTTGACTGATGACAGGAAGAGGGCTGGTATAGAACAGCAGCATGGGACAGTAGATAGATTATAAGACTTGAGTTCAAATCTTGCCTCTGACATTTACCAGCTAAGAGAACACAAATAGATCCTTAAATTTTTCTGACCCTCAGTGGGTCTCTAGGAAAGGAGGCTGTAATTAGTCTAATATGTGTAGTCCCTCCCTGGCAGTGTTGTTATGGGGTTCAAATGAGGCGATGGGTAAAAAGCCCTTAGCAAACCTGGAAGAATTATCTAAATGTCAGCTGTTATTATTGGATCCAAAGTGATGGTGAGAAAGCTGATTAAAAGAGAGCAGAGTAAGGATGGGGAGGTCACGAGGTGCCACAAAACCATGGTGACCATGGGCATTTAGTCACAGGGTTGAGGACCTGGAGCTGGAAGGGACTTGGGAGTCCTCTGGTTGTGCCCTTAACTTTACAGATTAAGAAATTGAGGTCCAGAGAGCATAAGTGACTGGACCTCCAACACAGTCCTAGGAAGCCCCAAAGTCAGAAGCTTAGCGCCATCCTCCAGACTCCAAATCCAGAGTTCTCTCCAAAGCACCAGCTTGCCTCCTCTTAAATTCTGTACTAAAACCCTTCATCCTAAGGGTGAAAAAGGAAGAAGTCATTGGGGGTGTGAATCTATTGGCCAAGAAGCCTTTGTTCCAGTGAGGTCATAGTTACATAGATGTTGCTAAGCCTCAGATCCACCCAGGTCCCTTAAAACATAATAGATTCATATTAAGAACTCTGAATCTATACTTTAAAAGGAAGAGTTCTACTAGATGCAAAGAATATATATATGGAGGAGGAGAGGAAGTGGGAGGAGAGAAATAGGGAGAGAGAGGGGGGAAGGAAAGAAATAAAAAGGAAGGAAGAGAGGAAGAGAGGGAGGAAGGGAGGAAGGAAGGGAGGGAGGGAGGGAGAGAGGGAGGGAGGAAGGAAGGTAGGGAAAGGAAGGAGGGAGGGAAGAGAAAAAAGAAAAAGGGAAAGGGAAAGAAAGTGAGAGAGAGAGAGAGATGAGGAAAGGAGAGGAAAAGAGAAGAGAAGAAGAGGAAAAAAGGGAAGATAGTGAGCCACAGAGAAAAATATGACCAATATTTTTAAAAAATACTTTAAAAGATAAATTTAGCATGACCAATTATTCCCATTTTTGAAATAAAGAGCCTAGGACTATAGAGTAGAGACCCATTGCCTGAGATTTACCCCCTAGGGATGTGGTAGTGTGGTTTAGACCAGAGTTCGTATTCCATAAGAGAAAAAGGGCAGAAGGACAGATTCTGACCCAGGTCGTTGTAAATAAGCTGCAGGACCTTGAACACTTCACTCCACAGGCTCAGTTTGCTTTTCTGTCAAGTGAGAAGAATAATGGCAGGACCTCCTATCTCACGGGCTCTCATAAATATCAGGTTGGCTGATACTATAAACCATTCTCTAAGTCAGAGAACCCATAGGACAGTTAGCTGTTATTGCTGCTCCCCCTGCAGACCCTCTCCTCCCTCACCTCCCTCTCCCCGAGGTCCTACCTTCATTGTGGAAGTCTCCCTGGGGCTCTGCCTTCTCCAGTCTGATAGCTGCCCGGCTGTAGACGATATGTGCCCGCCCAGTCTCCTCCTTTGCCTGCTGACCCCTCTCCAGGGGCTCGATGAAGTATTCGCTGCTGTCTGTGCGGATCAGGCCGGCCTAAAGACCACGGGTGTGGATCAATGAGAGGAGAGAGAAAAAATTAACGTATAAATATATAGCATGACATATATATATGTGACATATACATATCACACATATGTTACATGTAACATCGATGCATACAGGTAGAGAGTAAAACCCAAAACACATGGCGCACTATGGCATAGTATTGTGATTAGAAACAGGACATTTCAAACCAGGCCTAAAAGGGGAGATTCACAAAGTAAAACAGTGAAAGGGTTACTTTGAGTCTTTTAAAAGCATAAGATTTTAAAGAAATAACCTTGGAAACAAAAGAGTAAGAACAATATTCATGACGGCACCAGCCTCAGTAAGTGGACTAAGTCCTTAGAAAAGGTAGTAAGTACCAGAGTATCGTAGTCCCAAGCTTTACAAGAAAAAAAAAAACTTTTTACAAGTTTTCAAAAGGCTTAAATGGCACTAATACTTCTTGAGATATCTACTATGTGGTTCTACATGACAGGCATTGGAAGGGATGGGATGGGATGGGACGGGATGGGATGGGATGGAATAGGATGGGATGGGATAGGAAGGGATGAGAAGGGATGGGATGGGAAGGGATGGGATGGGAAAGGATGGGATAAGGAGGCAATATGGCCTCCCTTGACTTAGAAAACCACAGATTAACATTAAACACATTGTACTGTATTTTGGTTTATTTTGTTAAACATTTCCTCATGACATTTTCATCTGGTTGGGGACTCCCACACTGAGTTGGCAGGTCGCACTGGGAGGAAGGCAGCAAATTTAATACCTCTAGTGCCCAGAGCATGGAGAGATGAGCTTGGAATCAAGATTAAGAATAGCGAGTATACAACTAGTCCTTTGAGGAAAGCACCTTACTCACCTATCTCATTTGATCCATGTACCAACCTCAGGAAGTAGGGACTAGGAAGAGGAAGCTTTAAGACCTTTCTCTCACACATATAGGCTATTGAGCAACTTCTCCTTCTTCCAGGATACTATGGAAAACTTATATTTCAAGATAAGTTGCATTGATAAAGGAAGTTAGTTTCCTTACCCAGAGTTCCCTGCACTAGTCAATCACAGGTCTAGTCAAAAATAATAATAATAATAATAATATTACAAAGGCATGAGGGACCAGAGTGGGAGCATGGAGAACCTTGGATCTCAGGCTAGAGTCTGGGGATCAAACCTGAGTGTCATTTACTAGCTGTGAGACTTTGGGTAATTCACTTAACCTGAGGGGGAAAGATGGTGGCACTGGCTACATTCTCTTTATAAAGCAGTGATCCCTTGAGGAATGATGAAAATGGGAATATATTTGGAAAACATAGCACTGAGTTTGGTGAGGAAGGTTGGGGACTGAGCTGGATAAGACTCAAGAACAGGAGAAATGATAAATTGAGACTGATCCACAGCTCTGGGGGTGGAAAGCCCCAGAGTAGTAAGAACAGGTGCTAAGATCTTGGTATCAGCTGAAGGCTTCCAAAGGACTCAGTTTTAAAAAAGAACCTCACCCCCATTCCTGGAAGGCCACCACAATCCCCCCTTCTCCAGGAAGCTTTTCCCTAACTCAGTCAATACCCCACTGGTAACCTCCCTCTGGTGCTTCTATTTAATTTACCCCATATACATCATACACATCAATTCACATGTCCTCTCCCCATTAGACTGTGGATTCTTTGAGAGCAGGAATCATCTTTGACTTTTCTTGTATTTCCACAACTTAGCTCATTGACTAGAACATAGTAGGTACTTAATCATTGCTTTTTGCCTGAGGAACTAAATGCTGGCTGGCTGAAATACTTCAAGGGGTCGGTGTGCTATGTGAGGGGGTGCCCCCTTCACTAACACAAGGGCTTGGCAACGGACTTCACGTGTTGTTGGGGCCAATTTTTAAAATTCTTTTTAAATTATCACCCGGTGGTCAAGACTCTACCCACAGAACATTGGTTTCAAACTTGGAGGTTATGAACTATGACCTCCTCCATTTACAACTGAGCAAAACAAGCTTAGAGGTTGTTATTGGCCCGTGGTCACACAGCTAATATAATGATACAATGGTATTAATATTATTATAGAATGTTACTATATTATATAACTGATTTGTAATGTAACAATAGGTCAGGATTGAACCCAGGACTCCAACCCCAGCACTGGATCCATTTCTCCATCTGTCCTTTAATAGGATATAGCTTATATCCTATGGGATGGGCTGGGCTGTTATACTTCTATGTAAACCCAGTGTTTAACACAATGCTTGGCATATAATAGTGTTTAATAAATGCATGTATATAGATTGATTTGTTGTACACATCCCCAGGCCCTGACTAAGTAGAATTGTTCTAGATCTTGGGTTCTGTTGGCAGGATTTTTGAGAGTCCATGGTCACATCTGTCAAAAGAGGCACAAG